>NC_090268.1:451036608-451349357 GCF_040414725.1 Anabrus simplex | reverse complement strand
TTCTCGAAGAAATTCATCGTCCAAACCGACGCGTCGTCGTCGGCTGTAGCTGCAGTCCTTCTTCAAGAGACTGAACTAGGGAGGCGACCCATCGCCTATGCGTCTAGGACATTGTCGGCTCAAGAAGCCAAGTATTCCATCTATGAGCTCGAAGGTTTGGCAGTCTTATTTGCCGTAGAAAAGTTCCGTCTCTATCTGGAACATGTCAAATTCGACCTGGAGACAGATAATCAAGCCTTAAGCTGGGTCTTAGGTAGGCCGCGTCGTACTGGTCGTATAGCCCGTTGGGCCATCCGTATCTCTGCCTTCCAATTCGATGTCCGGCATATCCGAGGTACCGAAAATGTTGTCGCTGATGGACTCAGCCGTATGTTTTCTAACGACGTCGAGACCCAGGAACCGGCCGATAGTTCATCACCTCCCGAGTCCATACTATCTGGTGTTAATGCCATCTTAACAGATGCTCCCATGCTTTTTAGAGATATTGAGAAATACCAACGGGAAGATCCGACGCTGGCTCCGATAATGGAAACCCTTTCTTCTGGGGAACATGTTGTCCCTTATGTTCTGAGGAATGGTGTTTTATGTTGCCCTTCGAGGCATGATAAGATGATGAAAGTTGTCGTTCCAGCTGTTCTGGTACCTATGATCTTCAAGTATTATCATGAGACCCCATTAGGAGGGCATCTGGGTATCTTTAAAACTCGTGAAAAGATTCGTGAGATGTTTATCTGGAAAGGTATGGACGGTGATATCCGTGAACTTGTAAAAGCTTGTAAATCATGTTTGCTTAGTAAACCCACCATGTCCACCAAGTTAGGCCTTTTGTCTTCGCATCAAGCGTCGCGCCCCATGGAACGCCTGTATATCGATTATGTAGGACCCTTCCCCCAGTCAAAGGGTAATGCTAATAAGTTCATCTTTGTATGTGTAGATGGTTTTACAAGATTTTCTTGGTTAATTCCGACTAAGCTGGCTACCGCCCAGTCTACCATTACCTGCTTAAATTCTATTTTTGCTTCTTTTGGTCCGTGTCAATATATTGTATCTGATAATGCTAAGGCGTTCACATCAAATTTATTTCGTAAATTTTGTTTTGACTTGTCCATCTCTCATGTAACTACTTCTGCTTATTACCCTCAACCATCTCTGGCTGAACGGGTTAACCGCAATCTCAGGTCCGCACTCATTGCCTATCATCATGAAGATCCTTCCAGGTGGGACACGTCCCTGCATTGGATAGCTTTTGCTTTGAATTCGGCGGTTCACGAATCTCACAAGTTTACTCCAGCTTCTTTGATGTTCAAGTTTGTTCCCAACTCGCCGCTCTCTAACCTCTGGTCTCTGAGTGACATTCTACCCGAGACAATAGATCCGGACAACATTAAAGATCTTTGGAAGAAGGCTAAAGCCAATCTTAAAGTGTCTCATGAAAAGGTTAGGGAAAGGTATGATCGTGGACGGAGACCCACCCCTTTGAAGGTAGGTGACCAAGCTTGCTCCCAGATTTCATGGGCCTTGTGTCATTCTCGATTTCCTTACTCCGGTTACCTTATTGTTAAGTAATCCAGCTACCGAGAGGATATTTAGAGTTCACCTGTCCCAGGTGAAACCGGTGTAAACCTTGCGTCAACTTGCTTCATATAATTTGATAGGAATATGAAGGTTATATTTTTTTTTTAAAGTTCCACTCTTAAGGCATTCTGCTCCTTCTATTGTATTTTATATGTAAGCATTTCTGTAAACCTCCCCCGATTGTTAAACTGCCATCCTGTCCTTGCCATGGCCATTACCACGCTCCCGTCTCCTGCTCCAATACACACTGTGGCTCCATAATATTAAACGCCATGGATATCTACACGCCGCTGGCCCCTCAACCTCTCCATAAAGCCTGTGCCCTCAAAGAAACATGATGGTCCAACACAATTCTGCCGCCTAGTTTTAATGTTTCAGTGCCCCCGCAGCCGTGCAGCGCCGTGCAGCATCTGGGGAGGGGGATGGGCCCCCTCCTCTCCAGCGAAGACGACATGTGCCCGGCGAGCCGGAGCTCTCCTCTCGGCCAAGGCTGATGTGCGGCGCACGACCTGCTACTTGCCCGCAGCCTGTATATGTTCACCGCGGGCGCGGCGTGTTTCAACACCTCTGCTCCCCTCATAGTGCGGGCGAGCGGTATCTCAGGGTACTTGAGGGGTCCGAGCGGCCTCCTTTGGACGCAAGCTGCAACGGCCGGTCTGGCCACCCAACTTAATCATCGTTAACTACATGAACTGTTACAATCAACATAACTACCCTTGGGAATTCAACAGCAATATTTGGTGGACATTGCCAATCTTTCCTTCACTTTTAAGTATTAAAAGTTTATCTTCAGAAACTTCAACTTCTACAACCATAAAGACTTTACTTCACCTCCAACAACAAAATTTTGAAACTAAAACAACCAAATTAAGACAATCTTATAAATTTTTCGGCAATTAATCTCCATTTCAAGACTTGGACTTTGTTTCAAACTGATTTCATGTGTCACCCCTGGAGGAACTTTTGGGGGGGGAGGTCTGTACCGGGCGGTACACCTCCACGCCGCTAATTTAAAATATGCGTCATTTGGAACTCCTCTTCTGGAGGAAGTCTGAACTTTATCTATGGTCTTAATTTCCAAATTTCTCAGAAGATGTCACCACGTGGAAAACTTTGAGTTTTTGAACTGTGTCATTTTTGATGTGTTTTTGTTTCGCTTGAAGTAAGAAGTGTGAACTTTCTCTTCTAGAGGACACTACTGAAGATCAACAATAGTGCAACCTAGTGCGGAGTCAAAGAACTATTTTGTTGGGGAAATTTTTATTTCAAATGTTTGTTCTCTGCTAAATTTCTTTCAGTTATTGTTTAAGTTGGCTGTATACCCCTCTTTTTCCCCTTGTTTTAGATGTATCCAATCCCGAATTTCTTTGAGTAATTTCTGTCCAATCTAGTGTATCTTCCCCCAACCTGAATCTGTTGCGGGGTCCTATCCAATAAAATCTTTGTGGGAGGGTGTTTTTCTTTCCCCTAACGCCTAGAACCTTCCACGAGAGGATATAAACTGCTGATTTTTGGGTCTCTGGGCCACTTTTGTTCCATCTCTCAGTGTGTAAAGTACATAGCAGGAGGCGGGAAGCGCCTCTTTCTTCACCAGCTGTTCAACTCCAGGTAATGGCCTCTTAATAACATCTTTCTGGCTAGAGTCGGCAGTTTAACTCTCGCGGCGGGTTCTAGGCCTTCCACCATGTAACCTTCCTTTAAAATGTAAAAACAACTGGTATCTATTCTATCTTTCAAACTACATATCGGGATAGAGAGTGCTTAACCCTCTCGAGCTCCCACTCACATCGTCTTGAGGTGAACTTATTTTCTCAACCTACTCTTCCGTAATGTAATGTAAATTGTCATTTTCTTAAGTCACCTCGGTAGTATGGGATTAGCCCTTGTATTAACGGCCTAGTGCCAAGTAGGTCTTAAGCAAATGTATTAGGAGTGCAAGTTCGCCTCCTCTCAAATTGTATTGTAGAGGTCATGTATTAACCTTCCTTTCATTTAATAGACCTCAGTAGGTTGGGTATTTTACCCCTGTGTTTATGTCCGTTGAAGACGGTTTGAAGGTAGAGTTTGGTGTAGCCTTTGAGAGGCTTAAATTTTGAGAGCGTGGGGCTCTTGTGAAAATCGAGTGTCATATGCCTCGTGGAGGCTTTTCAGTGTAGTTTGGAGCCAGGGGCTCCTAGGTATGAATGGGGTTTTCTGCCCCTCTGTTAAAACTTGTGTTTGGGGTAAAACTGAGCTGATTGCTGAAGTCAGGGCGCGAAGCCCAAAACCTGTAAAGATTGTAACTCCCTTTTTGCTACTTTGTACCTGCCATGTTTGTTATTTTTTGTTTTGAAAAGAAAATATAACCTTGTTAAATTTTAAATTAATTTTACATTGCACTATAATTTCGTAGCTTGAAACCCATTCACACCCGCACCTTCTTTCACCTCTACCTACCACGGAAATCTCCGTAACAAATTCATAGGAAGGTTACTACGTTAACTAACACCAATATTACGAAATTTTTCCCCTTACCGAAGCACTCTTGAGCACAAATTAAACAAACACATGCCCATGCAGTTAAATAAATCGGACTAAAGTGCTTGAAATTAGCCTTACTTGTGTCCTTGCCAGATAATCTCATATAATTAAAAATTTTAAAAATCCTACTGACTACTCTAAGCTAAAACTACTCTGACAATTCAATATTTATCGAATTATATTAACCTTATCGTTACATTCTCTATCTATTTACAACAAGGAATACTGGCATTCCCAAACTCGTAAAATCGTACTCAACACTGTCACGGGTGCTCCATCGTTCAAGCCTCGGAAGGCTCGCAGGGATAGTCCATTCCACGTTGCCGCAGTGGTCGGCCATGAGTTCCAAATGTCGATCGATGACTCTTGAGGTATCCATTGGTCTTTAGTTCACGAGCACTGGAACAATACTAATCACACCCTGTTCAGTAAGACTCCTCCTAACGTCACAGCTACTTTTCCACTTTCAACTCATGATTGCATTCACCCTCAGTATAAAAGTTAACTATTTGTTAATCTGATTCCGGCAAAGGCATTGCTACTTTAATCAGACAAAGCTAGTACAGTAACCACTGGTTCTACACTGCGATAGTTTATGAAATTTTAAAAGAATATGATATTGTATTCCTATGTTGAAAACCCTGCCTCGGATGTCTGATTTTCTGCAGTTAAAGACAATCACTCCGTAGTTTTACAAGACAGTTATAACCTGAAGTTATTTTTATGTTATTTTACGTGGACTTCCTTGCTTAGATACCCACGTGCCTATCCTCACGATTTCACAGCTTATTCTCGCGCACCCCGCGGTCTCTCTCTGTATCACAAGACTTTGCGTAAAGAATAATTTTATTCATCCAACATTCGGCGTGATACGGCGTCACTGTCTCGCGATATGAAAGTACGACTCAGTTTATTCAATTGTCCGGTGTGTCGCAACCGACCCGTAGTTTGTACGGCTCTATCGTTTAATCACAGTTATCCACTGATAATGCACAGGAAATGTGATCATTCTCCACACTCCCGTTTACTTTCCCGGTTTTCCACAAAGAAAAAGCACTTTATGTTTTCTTATATATATATATATATGAATGATGTGAGTGAAGAAGTGGGATCACAGGTAAGGCTTTTTGCGGATGATGTTATTCTCTCTAGAGTAACAAATAAGTTACAAGATTGTGAGCAACTGCAAAAAAATTGACCTCGATAATGTGGTATGATGGAGAGTAGCCAGTGGTATGATGATAAATGGGGTTAAAAGTCATGTTGTGAGTTCCACAAGTAGGAAAGGTCCTCTCAGTTTTAATCACTGCGTTAATGGGGTGAAAGTTCCTTTTGGAGATGATTGTAAGTATCTGGCTGTTAATACAAGGAAAAATCTTCGTTGGGGTAATCACATAAATGCGATTGTAAATAAATTATACATACCTCTGCACATGTTTATGAGGGTGTTTAGGAGTTGTAGTAAGGATGTAAAGAAGAGGGCTTATAAGTCTCTGGTAAGACCCCAACTGGAGTATGGTTCCAGTGTATGGGACCGTCACTATGATTACTTGATTCAAGAACTGGAAAAAATCCAAAGAAAAGTAGCTCGATTGGTTCAGGGTGATTTCCGATAAAAGAGTAGCGTTACAAAAAGGTTGCAAAGTTTGAGCTGGGAAGAACTGAGAGAAAGAAAGGAGACGACCTCCTCGACTAAATGGGGTGTTCCGAGCTGTCAGCGGAGAAATTGCGTGGAATGACATTAGCAGACGAATAAGTCTGAGTGCCGTCTTTAAAAGTAGGATAGATCACAATATGAAGGTAAAGTTGGAATACAAGAGGACAACATTAATTTATGGGAAGGGAAATTGGGGATTGGAATAACTTACCGAGGGAGATGTTCAATAAATTTCCAATGTCACTGAAATCATTTAAGGAAAGGCTAGGAAAACAACAGGTAGGGAATCTACCACCTGGGCGACTGCCCTAAATGCAGATCAGTATAAATTGATTGAAATTGAAAGTGCGACCACAGAACGTCCGTGTGGCTGCCTCAAAGACTCGGCGTCGACTACCCAGCCACGCTCACAAGCGTAAGCTTATATGGTTTCACACAGGGTGAGGGTAAGCAAAGAGACGGTCCGCACTCCAATTTTGAGATCTGAAGATCCACGAGGTCTACGGTAATTAGGGATGCGTCAGATCGAGTGGCTCGCCAATCAATATCACTTGGTGTGGTGTGGAACCCAAAACGATCAGTAGTTTAATTAAAAATTGGCCATGTAAATCAGGCCTCCGCGGGGAATCCCTATTGGCGGTCTGGTTCACGGCTAGCGTGGGTACGCTCCAGCCGCTTACATAACTACTTGGAGGCGTAATCGCATAAATTATGTTACATTAGTCTCATTTGCAATTTTGCCAATGACCAAATATTCTCTATGTTACTTTGATGTTTACTTTATGTTTAATTTAGCCGTCATTTTCCAAAATATGCTTCCAAAATCACCTTTTCACATTGGCTCTACTGTGAGTCGGCATTTGTTTTAGGGGCGGAGTCAGCTTTTCCTTGTCTCCCCTCATCGTTCGCTCTCACCTCTGGGGTTTCTTCAGCTACGAAACGCGTGAGTTCGGCGTCAGCCAGTCGGGGATGTTGCGCTATAAGATGCAACTCAGCTTCCGTACCGACAAAGAAGCTCGAAGCATGTATACTTCCCACATATTAATTTTATAATAAATATTCATAGTGACGATGCGGTCACATCATCTTACCTGGAATGCCTTTATGCTGAAAAGCTGTCAAAGCAGATCGAAAGGTACGATTGACCAGCTCAGCCCGAGCTGTTTGAGGGTAATAAGCGGAAGTAGTTACGTGGGATATGGGCAAATCAAAACAAAATTTTCGGAACAAGTTAGATGTGAAAGCTATATTGACAAGGACCAAAACAATCAAAGATAGTGTTAAGACAAGAAATGGTAGACTGAGCAGTAGCAAGCTCATTCGGAAATAACCATGAAAATCTAGTGAAGCCGTCGACACATACAAGGGTGAACTTATTCCCGCTCCCCTTCGATTGAGAGAAAGGTCCTACGTAGTTTAAGTGTAAACGCTCTATGGGCCGCGATGCTTGATGGAATGACGAACGCCCTAACTTAGTGGACAAGGTACTCTTACTAAGAAAACTAGATATACAAGCTTTAACCACTTCTCTAATTTCGCCATCCATACTCTTCCAGGTAAACATCTTTCTGACCTTCTCTCTCGTTTTGAAGATGATTAAATGCCCGCCTAATGGGGTCTCATGATAGTATTTGAAGATTATGGGCACAAGAACCGCTGGAAACACCAATTTCATTTTCTGATCATGCATCGCAGAGCAACGCAATACCCCATTCCCCAACACATAAGGGTTGAGCCAGAGGTACTCCTGAAGCCCTTGGTAATGTGATGGGGAGGGCCCAACAGAATTAACCAAAATTTTAATGTGACCATTAGTAAAATAGATGCTAAGACATTAGAAGAAAATGATCAAGTGGAAAATGCCAGGACGCAAACCATGCTCCAAATTTCAGATTACCTGGGGCCCCCATTCTAGACGGCGTGGCCTGGAGGTTAAGGGCCAGCTGGCGGCATACCAGACAATAAGCGCTGTCATCATCCATTGACAGCCAATGAATATTGGGAACATATAGTATGCTTCTGACTGAGACACAGCAGCTCAACAGTCAGTGGTGGTGGTGGTGATTATTGTTTTAAGAGGAAGTACAACTGGGCAAACATCCTCTATATAACACTAAACAGAGAGAAAAAATGGAAGGGATCCGACACTTCGAAAAATGAAGATATCGACCAAAGTTGACAAGGGCCACGAAGGGCGTGAAAATGAAAGGCTCCGTAGCCCTCGCAAACCTAATAGCGTCGGGGTCGGGAAAGAACAAGAGTTGACCAAGAGAGGTCGGATAGGATAGATGAAAGTGAGGAGCTTATTACTTATCTCTTGCGAACTCTTAAGAAACTACCTAACGTGCAGATCCTACTAATTAGTGGAAGAGCGGTCTTCCTCGTGATATATAGCCTAAAGATTCGACTGTGGGAACCTTCCTCTACCGCCATGTAACATCTGAAACACGCAGTACAGATAAAGCAGCACTCTTTGTATACGCAGATTATCATCGCCCAAGTCTTATGACGCATTACAACTTCAATACCGGTGTGGTATGATGTAGAATGTTGAGGATAAGCATAAACACTTCCAAATCCAGTGCAGTGAAAAATTCGTAACCATATAAACGGAAACAAAAAGGCGTTATTATGATATTTGGTCATTCTGTACCCTGAAAACCTGAAGCCATATCCTTAGTAGTTGTAGCCTACTTGGTAGAACTCTCCAGTACAAAACAAATTTCTGTTACATTCTCCCTAAGTCAAGTGTATTTTATAAATCTACCTATTATGCCTCGGACCTATGGGAGTAATGGAGTCCCACTCCCATTCGACAGGCGAGGGACTCCTTGGAAACAACTTGGCGAACGAAATGGAATTCGATGGGGAGCTATCAATATTAATGGGGCTTATAGAAGAAAGAAGGTAGAACTGGCTGAGTCAGCAAAGAGGATGCATCTGGATGTGCTAGGAGTAAGTGATATTCGGGTAAGGGGAGATAATGAGGAAGATATGGGAGATTATAAAGTGTACTTGACGGGTGTTAGAAATGGAAGGGCAGAGTCTGGGGTAGGGATCTTTATCAGGAATACCATTTCACGCAACATAGTTTCTGTTAGGCACGTAAATGAGCGAATGATGTGGGTAGATTTGTCAGTGGGAGGAATTAGGACAAGAATTGTGTCCGTGTATTCACCATGTGAGGGTGCAGATGAGGATGAAGTTGACAAGTTTTATCAAGCATTGAGTCACATCGTGGTCAGGGACAACAGCAAGGATAGAATAGTGCTAATGGGCGATTTCAATGCGAGACTTGGGAATGGAACTGAAGGATACGAAAGAGTGATTGGTAAATGTGGAGAAGATATGGAAGCTAATGGGAATGGGAACCGTATGCTGGACTTCTGTGGTAGTATGGGTTTAGCTGTTACGAATACATTCTTCAAGCATAAGGCTATTCACCGCTACACATGGGAGGCAAGGGGTACCAGATCCATAATAGACTATATCTTAACAGACTTCGAATTCAGGAAATCTGTTAGGAATGTACGAATTTTCCGGGGATTTTTCGATGATACAGACCACTCTCTGATCTGTAGTGAACTAAGTATCTCTAGGCCTAGGGTAGAGAAAGTGAAATCTGTCTGCAAACGAATAAGGGTAGAAAATCTCCAGGACGAGGAAATTAGACAGAAGTACATGGATATGATTAGTGAGAAGTTTCGAACAGTAGACAGTAAGCAGATTCAGGATATAGAAAGTGAATGGATGGCATACAGGGAGGCTGTAGTAGAAACAGCAAGAGAATGCCTAGGAACAACTGTGTGTAAAGATGGGAAAAGGCGAACATCTTGGTGGAATGATGAAGTGAGAGCAGCCTGTAAACGTAAAAAGAAGGCTTATCAGAAATGGCTCCGAACAAGGGCAGAGGCAGACAGGGATTTGTACGTACATGAAAGAAACAGAGCGAAACAAATAGTTGTTGAATCCAAGAAGAAGTCATGGGAAGATTTTGGTAATACCCTGGAAAGGCTAGGTCAAGCAGCAGGGAAACCTTTCTGGACAGAAATAAAGAATCTTAGGAAGGGAGGGAAAAAAGAAATGAACAGTGTTTTGAGTAATTCAGGTGAACTCGTAATAGATCCCAGGGAATCACTGGAGAGGTGGAGGGAATATTTTGAACATCTTCTCAATGTAAAAGGAAATCAACTTGGAGGTGTTGCAAACAGCCAAGCTCATGGGGAGGAGGGAAATGATGTTGGTGAAATTATGCTTGAGGAAGTGGAAAGGATGGTAAGAAAACTCCATTGTCATAAGGCAGCAGGAATAGATGAAATTAGACCTGAAATGGTGAAGTATAGTGGGAAGGCAGGGATGAAATGGCTTCATAGAGTAGTAAAATTAGCATGGAGTTTTGGTAAAGTACCTTCAGATTGGACAAAAGCAGTAATTGCACCTATCTATAATTAAGGGAACAGGAAGGATTGCAACAACTATCGAGGTATATCATTGATTAGTATACCAGGCAAAGTATTCACTGGCCTCTTGGAAGGGAGGGTGCGATCAGTCGTTGAGAGGAAGTTGGATGAAAACCAGTGTGGTTTCAGACCACAGAGAGGCTGTCAGGATCAGATTTTCAGTATGCGCCAGGTAATTGAAAAATGCTACGAGAGGAATAGTCAGTTGTGTTTATGTGTCGTAGATCTAGAGAAAGCATATGACAGGGTACCGAGGGAAAAGATGTTCGCTATACTGGGGGACTATGGAATTAAAGGTAGATTATTAAAATCAATTAAAGGCATTTATGTTGACAATTGGGCTTCAGTGAGAATTGATGGTAGGATGAGTTCTTGGTTCAGGTTACTTACAGGGGTTAGACAAGGCTGTAATCTTTCACCTTTGCTGTTCATAGTTTACATGGATCATCTGCTGAAAGGTATAAAATGTCAGGGAGGGATTCAGTTAGGTGGAAATGTAGTAAACAGTTTGGCCTATGCTGATGACTTGGTCTTAATGGCAGACTGTGCCGAAAGCCTGCAGTCTAGTATCTTGGAACTTGAAAATAGGTGCAATGAGTATGGTATGAAAATTAGCCTCTCGAAGACTAAATTGATGTCAGTGGGTAAGAAATTCAACAGAATTGAATGTCAGATTGGTGATACAAAGCTAGAACAGGTTGATAATTTCAAGTATTTAGGTTGTGTGTTCTCCCAGGATGGTAATATAGTAAGTGAGATTGAATCAAGGTGTAGTAAAGCTAATGCAGTGAGCTCGCAGTTGCGATCAACAGTAAGAAGGTCAGCTCCCAGACGAAACTATCTTTACATCGGTCTGTTTTCAGACCAACATTGCTTTACTGGAGTGAAAGCTGGGTGGACTCAGGATATCTTATTCATAAGTTAGAAGTACCGGTAACAGACATGAAAGTAGCAAGAATGATTGCTGGTACAAACAGGTGGGAACAATGGCAGGAGGGTACTCGGAATTAGGAGATTAAGGCTAATTTAGGAATGAACTCAATGGATGAAGCTGTACGCATAAACCGGCTTCGGTGGTGGGGTCATGTGAGGCGAATGGATGAGGATAGGTTACCTAGGAGAATAATGGACTCTGCTATTGAGGGTAAGAGAAGTAGAGGTAGACCAAGACGACGATGGTTAGACTCGGTTTCTAACGATTTAAAGATAAGAGGTATGGAACTAAATGAGGCCACAACACTAGTTGCAAATCGAGGATTGTGGCGATTTTTAGTAAATTCTCAGAGGCTTGCAGACTGAACGCTGAAAGGCATAACAGTCTATAATGATAATGTATGTATGTATGTATGTATGTATGTATGTATGTATGTATGTATGTATGTATGTATGTATGTATGTATGTATGTATGTATGTATGTATGTATGTATGTATGTATGTATGTATGTATGTATGTATGTACCTACTGTATTATGTGGAAAATCCAAATTAAATATTGAGAAAAAAATGGCAGCCTCCGTGCTTCATGACACTGTGAGGTGTAGCAAAAGACTGCTGCCAAAAGCCTTCAGAAAAAAGTATTCGTTTCCTTGGCAGTGCTCCACATCGGACTGGAAAGAACTCTCCCAGTACCCAGCAGCAAATCCACAACACAGCAATAAACTTCTACCAGGCAAGATAATACCAATGATCTTCTCCGTCTAATACACAAAACGGGCAGGACTAACTACACCGTCGAAAACCCTGAGTCAAACAGTCCATACATCAGCCTTAAACTAAACTACAATGCACGTATAGAGGAAGATTAACGACCTTAACTAATATCACAGGCGATAGCCCGTTCAAGCCATCAATGCAAGCTGCTCAACAATGCACATTGGTGAGATTTACCAAACAACAGCAAAACAGATTGGAGGAGGGGAAATATATGTTTGCAACGTATGCCACGAGATATCAGGTTTAGATTCGGAGTGGATTCAAGTTTTGTCTAGAAGTGTCAAGTCACGAATGCTACTTATGGATCAGCCATATTTGGTCCTTAAGCGAGCGTGACCAAAGGCAAGTGTATTCGAATCGATTTAGGAATCATACATTAAAAAGAAAACTAACTACCCACCAGTTATTTTTCATATAGAATTTAATTGGCCACCTAGTGTTCATTTAAATAACATGAATACATTCGCAGCCATTTGAATAGGAAGATAATTAACAGAGCCTGAACTTCATTTTCTTTTCGAGAAACAAGAAATGCTCATGTATACACTTTTGCTCCCTTACAACTTGGTCTTACTGTGTTTCTTATTAATATCATCTCTGAAATACGTTACCTCACTGACAGAAACATAGAAATCTGTACAGTACCTCTGTCATATTGTGATTACCGGTACATGAAATACTGAACTTGAAGTACTAAAAGGCAGTTGTACATTACCCTCAGCGTTTTCCTTATTAAGAAACTACTTAACTAGTTTGTTGATAACTCATGCAGTTATATAGCACAAAGTGGTGGTGGTGATTATTGTTTTAAGGGGAGGTAGAACTGGGCTACCATCCTCTATTTAACACTTATCGGAGAGAAAATTTGGAAGGGATCCAACAATTCGAAAAATGAAGGTATTGGCTAAAGGAAGGTAAACTCCACAAAGTTCGTGGAAATGGAAAACTTTGTACTCCTGGAATGCGCTAATGCCTTTCCGGTCGGAAAATAACAAGAGGTGACCAAGGGAGGTTGGATGGGATAGAAAAGTGAGAGCAATGTCAAGACAAGCTAACTGCCTTGTGGTCACAATCCAGAATACATTTCCCCTTTTGGGTAGGTGCAGTAGAATAACACCCACGGTATCCCGTGACAGAAAGAGGACTCAGGAGCGTGGGTTGGTGACCACGGGGCTCTTAGCTATGTCCTAACAATGCTTCCACCTACTTCTGTCAGACTCCTCACTTTCATCTATCCTATCCGACCTCCAACGGTGAACACTTGTTCTCAAATATCATATTGCCATCTGCATGATTCTTTAAGCACTGGCGTGTTCTTTACGATGTATAAGTATTTGTCACTAAATAATTTTACATTGCAGTTATATTCTAAGAAAAGTATTATGCGCTGAACAAATTACCCAGGAACATAATGGCATCGGAACTGATAAGGACCCGCAAGTATTTAAAAAAAGTAATGACTTCATGGGGTTACATTGTTACATTCCATGCCCCTTATATTAAGAAATCAATCAAATACTCTACTGAAACGTTATTGGGACGTAAAACTAATAACAATAACAAATATGAAACTCTAGTACACTCAAACTTGAGGGTTCACATTGTTAAATAGTTCCAGAAATTTCACAATTGAAAACTTGTGGGCCTGTAGCGTAACGGTTATCCCGGTAGTCTTGACGTTAAAAATTGAAGGTCATGAGTTTCGAATCCGATCAGCATTTCTTTAGCTTTAAGATAATAATAATAATAATAATAATAATAATAATAATAATAATAATGATAATAATAATCATAATAATAGAGCATCTGTGGCTCAGACGGCAGCGCGTCGGCCTCTCACCGCTGGATACCGTGGTTCAAATCTCGATCACTCCATGTGAGATTTGTGCTGGACAAAGCGGAGGCGGGACATGTTTTTTTCCGGGTATTCCGGTTTTCCCTGTCATCTTTCATTCCAGCAACACTCTCCATTCTCATTTCATAGCATCAATCATTCATTAATAAATCACTTTGGGAGTGGTGACCCCATCGTACTAACAGCCTATATCTGCTTCATTCATTACATCCCTGACCCGGTCAATGACTGGAAAACAGGTCGTAGGTTTTCATTTTTCAATAATAATAATAATAATAATAATAATAATAATAATAATAATAATAATAATAATAATAATGATGATGATAATAATAATAATTTTCCTTACGTCCCACTAACTACTCTTACGGCTATCGGAAATGCCGAGGTGCAGGAATTTAGTCCCGCAGGAGTTCTATTACATACCACTAAATCTACCTACACGCGGCTGACGTATTTGAGCACCTGCAAATACCACCGGAATGAGCCAGGATCGAACCTGCCACATTCGGTTCGGAAGGCCGGCGCCTCAACCGTCTGAGGCACTCAGCCCGGCGTAAGAAAATTATTTCAGTGTATTATTGGCATAGGCTAGAGCACCAATCCAACCAATTTAATACGTAAGAGACTTCAGGAAATTCTGAACACTTGTCAGGAACATCATGGTTCACTCACGTAACCCCAATGAAAATAAAAACCTACAACCTGTTTTGCAGTCATTGACCGGATAAGGGATGGAATGAATGAAGTCCCCATCTTGCGGCGAGGATAAGAATTGTGCCGGTTGCCGAGAACTGTCGCACTCCTCTGGGGCAATGATTAATGACTGACAGATGAAATAGAGAGTGTTGCTGGAATGAAAGATGACAGGAAAAACCGGAGTACCCGGAGAAAAATCTGTCCCTCCGCCGCTTTATCCAGCACAAATCTCACATGAGTGACCGGGATTTGAACCACGGAACCCAGCAAGGAGAGGCCGACGAGCTGCCGCCTGAGCCTCGGCGGCTACACGTAACCCCAATAGGCCTATATATATGTATTTCTGTCTTCGGGGGTAAAACAGAAAATTCAATTGCAGCAAAAGCGAGATAGCAGCGTTAGGTGAGTCCCCCTGTAGAGTTCGGGAAGATCAGCCGTATCGAAGGAGGAGAAGTCAAAACAACAGACCAAAATTCCTGTTCCTTAATGACAGCTTCTCTTTCCGGAAATTTTAATAAATCATCGATCTTGTTATGTTATCTAGCGCTTAGGGTGAATAGTTAACGCCTCGTGGCCCTTCTCGTTCATTCTTCGGAGTGTTGGAGCTCTTCCATTTCCATTTTGATTAGTGTTAATAGACGATCCTCTTAAAACAATAATCACCACCACGAAATGGTCAGCGTACAGCCTTCGGTTCAGAGGGCCCTGGTACGATTCCCGACTGAGTCGGAGATTTTAATCGTGTCTGTTAATTCCTGTAGATCTGGTGCTACGGGTTTGTGTTCGTATTCATACGCATCTTCAAATATTTAGGCCTACAACACATCACACGAGAAGCAACCACAGAAACACGCAGTAGTGAATATATATCCCTCCACACATATTTGGTGTTAGGAAAGGCATCCGGCCGTAAAACTAGGCTAATTCCATACAAAGTGGTGTGCGAGGTAGGCTAATTGGGAAAAGTCTAGAAAGAGAGAGTAGTTGTTAAATATTACCCCATCGACTGAGTGGATCCTCAAGCGAATTCTGGTTTTTATTTTTTAAGACATAGCGAAAGGCACGACTAACATAATGCTCGTTTGGTGGTTTACGAAGGAGGCATGTCATATTTTAAAATTTCATCCTTAATTATTATGATTGTTCAATTATTTTACCAAAATATTTCCAATGAGTGTAGATGCATTCTTCTCAACTGTAGCATACACAAGTAAGCAGTTCACACCAACACGCTAGATGTCACCACCGTCGCTGTTCGCACTCCACTCAGTGCTGTTGAGATACAGCTGTCCGGTATTGGTGTATTAAAGTATTTGCTTAAATACTTCAGTGAATATTTATTTGCACATCACATACTTTGCACGAACTCCGTTCTATCCATCTCTACTATCTGCTATCAACTGACTACCTTCTTACCTGCTGACGTCATAGGACACTGTTTGGTTTGTTGCGCATGCTCCGGTAACATCTGGAATCTTCCAGACTTATTTCTCCTTATTATTTCCCCTCTACTGTACCGTGTAAAAACCTGGCCTTTCTCCGAATTATTTAAGATGGACTTCAGCCTGTGTGGACGTCGTCTCCGTCCTTAGGGACTTGTGCCCATGAGTGTCTTTCCTGTGGCATTACTACGAATTTCAAGATGAAGCATGACAAACTATTAATTTATTTACTGTGAAATTTCGAGTTTCACCAGGAAGAATTTTCCTGTGAAACTTTAATAGGGAGCATGGCATTTTCAGACCAAGATTCCACTCACTTTCAAACTATTTAACAGTGGCGGCTGGTGGTATCTGAAGCTGGGTGTTGCACCAAAATTTTCAATGTTGCAGTTTTAAACGAGAATCTTATTGATATAACAAGAGACCCTAGTATACGTATGCAATGGACTGCATTCATATTAAAATTGAAATAAATCCAACAATTAAAACACAGGAAATAAGAGTATAACTACAGGGACTCTTACCTCACTTGAATTGAAAATTCGCCCTCCTGCTTTTCATTGATGCAAACTTGTCAGTCACCCGTTGATTGAAGTCTGCGATTTCCATCACTAGATCTCTTTCTATAGAAAGCATTGCCGAGGTCGACAATATTTCCTGGGTCATACAGTTCCTTAAGAAAGCTTTTATTCTATTCAAAGTAGAAAAAACATCTTTCTGTTTCGACAGACGTCATAGTGATTGTAAGAATTAACTTCAGCAGTTTCAAGCACTCAGTTCATTGAACGTCCTCTCTAGGTTGTTGCTAGACTAACAGCACCCGACAATGATCTGAATTATTGTGCTAAATAGATGGACGATAGTTCATGGCGTAGTTTCAGTTTGTCCAAAAACGTATACACTATTTGTTGAAACTAAACTGCACAAACACCGGCAGCTTTGTGACGAACTCTTACTCACAATTTAGAATCCATCAGTTATAATAATAACGCACAGAAAAGGTATCTAGAGCCAAAACACTCATTTGTATATTCTTCTTCTTTTTGTGAAAATTTGTAAGAGGTTTGCTTCAAATACATCTGTCTCCAAAGTTTCTATTCTTTACCCTTGTAACTATTGAAGCGACAAATCCAACCTTACATTCTTTATCCGATACCTCCATTTCAAACTCGAAATTGGGCTGCCTAATCAGATGAAATGGGGTCGCTCAGCGGATACCTCAGGGTGTTCAGATGCCAATTAAGACATGAAATCTTACATCAAGATACGCTTTACGTGAGTACGAAAAGATTAACAACTCACGGGAGACGCCTATAGAATCTCATGACATAATAGTAATAACCGTCAATCAATTTCTTAAATCAAAATATTCAACGACGTGAGAAATGGTCATGATTAAATGGAGTTCTTAATTAATCAACAATTCACTTAACTAAAGAACTAACTTACCAACTAGGCTATAATGAAAGAATTCATGACACATTAAATTGTAGCAAAATAAAACAAAGATATTTATTGACTAAATATTGGACTATTAAATTGGAATCTAATCCATGACATTACTTGTCATTGCGTATTTACAAGTATGGATTGTGAGTCAGCGCTGGGTCGTAGAAATAGAAATAATATCTAATATTAAATTATGTAGATCAGTTCCATCATGAAATCAAAACTGAGTATGTACATATTTACAATCGATCACTGGACATCTAAGGTCCATTCTGGAATTAAGTCATTGATACAACACCAACTTAATTAGGTTGTTACGAGAGCTCATTTGCTTTAAGACTAGTTAAACAAGTCTGAATAGAACACACGGTTAAGCTGAAGTGTATGTAAAGTCCACCAATAAGCTCAAACTTGAAATTAAACCAAATTATAACTTTAAATTGCAGGACTGAACTGTATATCACAGTTATATTTAATCACCAATCATATTAGAATTGAGCGTTGAGAAAATTAAATATTAAATCGTAGCTGATACTCGGTAAATGACGAGTAACACTAATAAGTAAATCCACATAAGTAAATTCGAATAAGTAAATCTGGATGTATAAATCCATATGGGTAAATCTGTATGAGTGAATTTGAATGCATAAATCCATATGAGTAAATCCGAACTCATGCTTTATTACTTCTTTCACGTTGTGCATGGACAACTACTTACGGACTAAGGCATTTGTTCCTAGTGCCTGTTAAATTTGGCTCCTACTCTAACATTTCCCTAGTTGTTGTTCGTTGAGAAAATGCAAGTTCAAACAGAGGATATGTCAGTCTATTCAGCTATCTAACTAACTTCAACATAACCTTTGGCTGTCATACACACGTCTTTTAGGCTCAATGTCCCTTTCTTTCGTTATATTCCATAACATTCTATTTCAATGCAAGCTATTAAATTCATACGCGCAGTTACAATGTAAATACTAGGTCGTTGTATTCAGAAACATAATATCATGTTTATCGGTGTCGTGAATGCATTTGGTCAAAACACAGCTATAAAACGTATCGTAGTATTCCGATATTCATTACAGCACATCTAAAGTTGGCATACGATCCCGTCACAAGCATAATTCTACAATAGTAAATTCTATTCATACCTTGGCTTAGGTCAATCCTGGGTGTGGGCGATCTCACGTATATGAATCCAAAGAAAGTAGCATGGCATATATTAAACTTCGGGCACTCAATGGCCCCTACGTAGTGCGTATAAATCTCCTCATATCACCATATAACTCATACATTTCCGCAAGTTAGCACAATTGTAACCTTATTTCAACATTCATATAATATCTTAACATCGTGGCCTCAATATTAACTCGTCGCGTTTCCATATACATGACCATGTCAAAACTGCCACACTATGTTTCTTAAAAATACATTTTGAAGTCGCTATACGTACGTATATGATTGAGTTCAATGCCCTTTTTGCGAAGCAAAATAATGCGTGATTCCATATGTTTATTTACACCGCGCGCCACCAGACGTGACGTCGACTTATAGCATTACCCATACGAGATCTCTGTAATCTGCCAGTATGTCATTACTATCAGCTGTTTCCAAAATTCTTTTTCAAACCTCTCGCTACATACTTGTTATTTGACCGATATACGATAACGTATATATCCAACACATTAGATTCTTATGCTATACTGCTTGATCATGTAACTACGGACTTAAGTATCTCACACTTCATTGGTAACACTCACTTGCATTTCTTATATATCGGTTTTATATTTAACCTATCGGCACATGCCTAAGGCACATGTGTAGGCAAACCAAACATTATGCGATTAAGTATTGTAAATGACTTAGCTCGCTCATGGTTGGTCCTGGTCCAGCTGTTCTGCTTCCCAAATGGATGTAGTTGGGTCTGCGGTCAGGTCATGGGTTGGTCATCTAGTACATCATCTGCTTCCTCATCACGGGATTGCTGTCTGCTTTCCCGTCGCCTTCCTCATCATGGGTTGGTCGATTGGTTTCCCGTCGCCTTCCTCATCATGGCTCGGTCGTATGGCAAGATGTACTGGTCCCCAGCTTGGTCCATCATGTATATTTAGCACATCATCTTCATGGTATTCTTGTCAGCAACTAAAATAAGGATTACAGCGCAGTGAACAGCCATTATATAATCCTTTTTGAAGTTTGTAATCCTTGAATTATTATTTCTTTTGTTGCTCTCCGACGTATATCTTCGATCTCGTTGGTGTTAATTTCAGTGAATCTATCTCTGTCGGCTGCTTCTTGTGGATCTTGAACATTTATTTTTATTCTGTTTCAATAAATCGAGATGTATCTCTTCTTGTATGAGATCTTTTTTTTTAGATGCTGGCTTGGTCTTCCTTTGCAGAGTATAGATCAACTGCGCTCTGTATCCACCCACGCGTATTTCGTGGTACTTAGCTGATTTTTTAATATCTCTAATCAACTCTGCTTATTAACCGGCGAATTAACTTGTTTTCTTCTCGTTTCCGACGCTTTTTCTTTTAGTATAGCTTCTGATCCTTTCTTCTTCCTTAAAAATTATAGCGCGGTCGGCAGTTCCGTCTTCACTCTCCGTAGAAAAAATATTAAGATGGAGTTTTTTTAACAATACGTTGTCTTCTACTTTTTTCGTAAAACAATACAGTAGACAGTCCACTGCCCGTTTTACTTTCAATACTCGACCTTTCCAAGACGTGTATGGCCTTCTATGTCACCGCATCTGGTGTCTATTCTTTGCTTCCTATAGATCAAATGGGCCATACCTTCACTCGGCGCTATTTTGAAAGCTGTCGCGGAGGTGTTAACGGGCACACCCTTCAGGTTCCTAATTTCACTTGGCACTCCCGGTTTTCTCTAATGCTCTTACGCACGGTTTCCACTGCGCTATTTGTTAGGTCGTCGTGAATACAATTATCTTGGTACTAGGAAATCACCATTATTACCACGGCCTCTATATTCAATGTGGAATAACCGGATGGCGTGAATACCTTAACGTACCGATCCGGAAACCACTCGGTGTCGTCGATATATTTTGATCTTGCCTTAGCACAATTATTATTATTATTTCTATGTATGTATACCCCATTGGGTTACATGATCTATCCTTCTTTTAAAAACACCACTCAAACTTATTCGTCTACTAATGTCATTCTATGCCATCTCTCCACTGACAGCTAAGAACGTACCACTTAGTTGAGCACCTCCTCTCCTTTCTCTTAAGATTTCCAGCCCAAAATTTGGAAAAAAATAATGCTTCTCTTTTAATTTAATTGTAGATAACTGAGGTAATTCACTTGATCAATTCAATACAAAATTAGCACTTTACATTATTTTAATCATGACACTAGTTTCGGCCTATTGCTATTAGGCCATCATCAGCAATAAGATCGTAAAAATTTTAAAAATTTATTTGGCTATCCATTTGTGTTTCCCTTCATTGAAAGTGTTGTATCCCTTCACTTTTTCCCTCTGATTAGTGGTAATAGAGCATGGTTGCCCAGTGTCACTTCCTCCTGAAGCAATAATCACCACCACTACCACCAGAATCGATTGTGCAGGTCTGTGACCCTCAGCTAGCCTGCAATGAAGAAGAAAATCTGACTGCCTCAAACGACAAGAGGTCGGTATAAATGAGGAGAACATAATACTGGACAGAGGCCGTTCCACCGTAAAAAATAAAAATCACAATATGGTGGTTTACAACAAGGAGCATTCTACAAAGACACGCAACTCCTCATACGGGATTAAAGATATTCCAGTGCAGGCAATGCAATAAAACGATTTCCGTAGACTTTCAGCTCCAAACCCTGCTGCCTGTTCATAATGGCGAAAGGCCCTCCCAATGCCAGGATTGTAACAATGCATTTGAAAGAATAATAGATCTAGCTTCCAAAAACACATGACGCCGCATACTAAAGACAGTCCAACCTGCTGTTAAGAATGCAACAAGCCGTCTACAACTAACAGCAAACTCCGAACACACACTGTTACACATACTGGATCGAGGCCATTCCAGTGCCGGTAATGCAATAAAACGCCTACCCAGCGAGGTAATCTACAACGGCACCCCCTTTTTCATAATGGAGAAACACCATCTCAGTGTCAGGAATACAATTAAACGTTTAGTCAAGCCCGTCTCTCAAGCAACATATCATCACGCATACCGGAGAAAGACCATTCTAATGTAAATAATGCAATAAAGCGTTTGAAGTTAAAGGATAGCCCCCGACAACACGAAGTCGTACATACTGGAGGAAAGCCTTGCCCCTGTATGAAATGCAATAAGACGTTTTGTCTACTTAGTAATCTTCGCACCCACTTGCTTCTTCATAAAGGGGAAAGGCTCTCTCAGTGTTAGTATTGCAACAAACTATTCGCTAGGCGAAGTGACCTCCGGCTACACATAACGATACATACTGGAGAGAAGTCCTTCTACTGGAAAAAAGGACAACCTGCACTCTTCGTTTGGTGTTGCATAGGATATGATCTATACTTCACTCAAACCTGGCGGAAGGTATACGTAAAACGTGACCCAGTTTTGTGGAGACAATCATAAAGGAAGACATTTATTACTTTAAACTTACATCTTTTCACGGTTTCTTGCTTGTGGAGTACAGTACATCCCTTATCCGAGAGGACTTGAAGTGTATATAGTCTTTATTTTTTTCGTGTGGTGTAGATTATTGATAGTTGAAAAGTTTAGTGTGATTAACTTTTATACATTTCGCCTGTTATGTGATTGTCGTATATCCTAGTATTCCGCCGCCTCATTCAGTAAATCAAGTCGACAAGGCAGTGATGTTAGAAGATCACGTGGCTCGTTTTTATATTCTTTCCTGGATAACAGCGCATAGATAAGAATATTTCAATCGTAGTTATACGGTCACATATACATGTTCGAAATATGGCTAACAATCTTTCCGACGAACAACAATCACATAGTGTACAATGCACGCACTGTGGGAAATATTATCGATCCGATAGGGGCGTAAGCATACACGTTAGCAGAGCTCACCCTGCAGTGCACAGAGATACCCTGGTCAAGAAGCAGAGTAAAATCAGCATTATACGAAATTCTCCAGAGAATCGTCAGTCCAATGAAACCACAACCAATACCGCTACTACTCAAGCTCCGAATATGGACGAGTACAACCGCGATCTGATTGAATGGAAATCAAAGTTTTCTGAAAACCTAACAGACGACCACTTCGACGAGGCCATTAATGACTTTGTCCAATTCTTAGCTTCAGTACCACACATTCTTCCCGGGCCGAAACACCCCGCCCAGAAATATTACGAACTGAGAAAGAATGGCCAACTAAATTCTACCCAACGTTCATATAGGACCTCTTCAAACCCTGAAAGATCAACGAAAAGGGGAAGAGAGAAGAGAAGAAGGAAGTACATGTATGAATCCACTCAGTTCTACTATTACAATCAGCGGCGAAAAGCCATACGCAATGTGTTTACAAACGAACAACCAATTTGCAGCCTGAAAGAAGATGTATTACACACATTCTTTTCGGACATATTTTCTAGGCCTAAAGACCACAAAAGACCAGAATACCCTCAAAAATTCACTGAGAGTGAAATCATGGAGACTAACGACCTATACAATCCGGTCATATCTAAAGAAGACATTATTCAGGCAACACAGAACATTAAGATAGACACCGCAAGCGGTCCTGACCACATAATCGTCCGAGCTATTAAAAACAGCACGATTTCAGAGATAATCGCAATCATCGCCACTAGAATGCTAACAACAGGGTTAGTACCATCGACTTTCAAGAAAGCCCGTACAATTCTGGTTCACAAAGGAGGCGACGTAAACGATCCCAGTAACTGGCGTCCAATTACTATATGCTCAGTTATTAGACGAGTCATCGAGAGAGTTCTTGACAAACAGCTTCGGAACTACATTGGGTTTCATGACAACCAAAGGGGTTTCACCAATACACCCGGTACTTACATAAATACCTCAATTTTGGAAGCCGCTTTACAGCACACTAGGCAAGAAAAGAACGATGCATGCATTATATTTCTCGACGTTCGCAAAGCTTTTGATAACGTCGGACATGCGCACCTCCAGAGCACACTGGAGTCGGTCGGAGTTCCCGAAAAACTGACGAGACTGATAATTGCTCTACAAGAGGGAAACGTAACACAGATAGAGACACGAAAACAGGGAACAAAACCCATCAAAATTAATCGCGGTGTGCTCCAAGGCTCCCCTTTGTCACCGGCATTATTTAACATCGCTACCAATCATATTGTGGAAGAACTTTCTGAAGATTCTTTAGCAAGGAATTACGGTTACTCGATTGCAAACGAGGAGCCTAACCTCACTATAATGTGTTTCGCCGACGATACGGTAATATTTGGGAAAAACACTGAATCTGCTGCCGAACTAGCCAGGATCGCCATAGAAAGATTTAAGGAACTCGGCCTGCACATCAGCGCTCCAAAATCAGCTTGTCTTTCTATCAAGAAAGGTCGGCTAACGGAGGAGAATATCATCATTAATGACGACTGTGAAATTAAATCACAGTGCAACGGAAGTGCAATTCGTTACTTAGGTGTGAATTTCATCAATGAAATTAAACTGGATCCACAAGCCGTACTTGAAAAGACGCGAAACAAGATTGACACCCTTGTTAGCTCACCATTGCTGCAATCTGACCAGAAATTTTCAATTTTAAACAGTTCAATATCACCTACTCTTATTTATCCACTCCAAGTTACTCCCCTAAACAAGATACCTCAATCTTTTCTATCAGATGCGGATAAAATATTAAAGAGTGGAACTAAAGAATTATTACAACTACCAGCAGACGTTCCGGATCACATGGTATACTCCGAAAGGAAGTATAAAGGCCTCGGTTTGTTTCGCGCGACTTGGGAAGCCAAACTACAGCATATTAACATCTGTAACAAATTATCGCTTGCAAATAACGGCTACATTAATGCAACTAGAAACTTGGAACAAGAGCGTCCATTTTGTTTGCAAGATCTAGGCATAGAAATGAATGATCGAGTTATGTCCAAAAATAGCCATCTTCCCAACGTAAGGAAGGTCCGACAGACACTACGAGACAGAGAAGTTCAGTCATGGACGAAGTTGCCGCACAAAGGAAAGGGCGTCGGACTCTTCCAGGAATACACGCCAGCGAACAAATGGATAAGAGATCACCGAGGCTTATCCTGTGCGGAATGGAGAGAGGCCATCAAGATGACAGCGAACGTGTGCGCCGTTCGCTCCGTGCCAGGAAGGTCCCAGGACAACACCCTCTGTCGGCGTTGCCACAGAGAGCACGAAACCCTTGCCCATGTCCTGGGAGCCTGCCCTCACGGGGAGGTATTGAGAAATTCCCGCCATCATACAATACGACACATGATTGCGACCTCGCTGAGGGATCACGGTTTCACGGTGCACGAAGAGGTCTCTGGCCTAGCTACCGACGGGAGTAACAGACGTATTGACATGATAGCCTTTCAACCAGCTAGCAAGCAAGGACTAATCTTAGATCCCACAATACGCTTCGAGTCGCACGTTGGCCAGGCCGAAGAGGTGGACGCCGAAAAGAAGTCAATTTACCAGCCAACTGTAAACTACTATAAAGATAAATATCACCTAGACAATATTTCCGTCCATGGACTCATGATCGGAGCTCGAGGCACAATCCCTAAATTTCTTGTACAGCTATGGGATTCTCTCGGTCTCAGCCGGACACGACTCCACGACATCGCTATCGCCGCAATACGAGGTTCAGTGACCATACTCCGCAATCATCTATATAACATCTGACGAACCGTATTGCAAATCTATTCCTGAGCCTTTTGGGGAATCTTCTACCTGGCACACTAGCAAAGTCAACAGTAACTTAGAAGACAAAATACTGTGTAGTCGACATACTTTGTCCTTGTGGCAGCCTCCGCATGGGGGAAGTTGTAATAATAATAATAATAATGAATTGCTATATTTCTCAGGTTGGAGTAAATACAACAGGATATGAAGGGATTTTCGGGCCTTTCAGATATGGAACAGGAACACGGAAGGAAAAATTCTACTTGATTTGTACTTGAGGAATAACTTGCTGATAAATACATGGTTCCAGAAGATATAAAGTCATGAAATAAAACTGTTCAACTGGAATGGAAGCTATAATTCGGTAATAGATTACCTGAGGTATGAAGAATGAATGCAAGATGTGAAAGCTATTCTTAGTGAATGTCTTGATAGCGACCATAAGCTTCTGGTGGCTGACCTGACAGGAATCCAAGTACAGAAGACAAAGACCAGGAAGAGGATACCAAGGTTCAAAGACTGGAAGCTAAAGGAAGAGGGCTGTAAACATAAGTTCCAAGTGATCAAAAGCACGTCACCAATGTCAGAGTCTAGCTGTAGTGATGTGGAGTAGAATTACTTTAAAACTAGTTTCAATGGTAGTGCAGAAGGAGTGTGCAAAGGTAGGTATGAGCAGGAAAGTAATGAATAACAGGATATCCTGGTGGAATGACAGTGCAAAAGAGGTGAAAAGTCAAATAAGATCAAGAAAGTGAGGGATGTTGAAAGAGCCGGAATTATTATTATTATTATTATTATTATTATTATTATTATGAATGTTATTATTATTAAATTTTTGCTGGTGGTTTTACGTCACACCGGCACAGCCCCGGAAATAGTGACAAAAGGCTACGGAAAGATGAGAAAATACAGAAGCAAGACCAAGAGTACCGAAATAGGAAATTAGAAGTGAGAGAAGACAAGGAAAATGCTCACAACTACAGGAAGATACATAAAGGAAAAATGAAGATGCTGTACAGCCTAGTTAAAAGCAAAAGACATGACAAAGATAATATCACAGCACTAGAAACATATTGAATCAGTGGCGGCGCGTGACTTTCGTCACTGGGGGTTCAACAGAAGGAAGAATTCTTGTGCCGCCCCTCCTCCTTCGTCCCCACATACTACCACTCCGACTTTGGTCCAAGTCCCTTCGCTTTCATCATTCACAAAAAATAAACAAGGAAAACAAAACATCCTGTTGGTAATTTCGCACCCACACATCCACTCGATTCTTTTGCATAGGGCCTATATCCATTCTGAATTTACGCACGATTTCGTTACTTTTAATCTGCATCGTTATATCAAGATCAGGCAGTGGGCGGCCGGCATTTTTCTTAATCTCAAGTTTGCACTCAAGAGAGAGAGAGAAGAAAATTTTGTCTTTTTAGGTATCTGGACACTGTTCATACTCATTTTGTAGCTCCTTACCTTTCCCGAGCACAAAGATTGTGGACGCAACCACAATGCACAAAAACACACACACGGACATAAGATTGTAACTTCTTTATGTTCTAAAAATTAAGTTTCTGTACGGCACAACAGTACACTGACACGCTTGCACAGCGTACAATAATATAACGAATTATGATACATACTGCCAAGTTTTATAAACACTAGTATCACATTTGAAAAACAGAAGGAAACTTTAGGGATGTGTGTTCGCACTGTTGACAACGTTGGTAACTTAATTTTTACGAACTCGTGTGGGCTAGGCAGTTAGCATTTTCATTGGTATTATCTTCCCGCTATTTTTTGCCTCAATGATTTTTAAGTTAAGTTTCTCTCCAAGAAGTAATTACTCCAAAGAAGGCAAATGCATAGATGTTCAGTAAGTATTAGTAATATATTTGGGACAAAATATCAATCGGAATTTGGCAGTTTAATGTGACATTTGGTAGTAATGATGCTTTCCAACACTAGTGTTAACTATATGTACTATTCTTTGCTGCCGTAGTTAAATTCCTGTAAGGGCAACAGATGGCAGGCACGTACTAGTTTTCTAACCCCAACAACACAACTTGCGATTACGAAGACGGGTGAGAGAGAGTGACATACTGCGCATGCGTAAATCACGGATATTCGTTTCTGCGATATCCTGGTCTTGTCTACGTGTTGGTCGGCATCTCTCCGCACCTCACCACACCCTTCACCAAGGTATGGACGGAGATGTGGCCTTGCATGGGGGGTGCATTCCAGACGAGTATCCAGCCAGGACTTCGTGCGGCTCGCTTGAATTGAAAGTCAGTACGAGTATATTACGGATAGATGAGCTTAGCAAAGGCTTCGAGATTGACAAGGCAGTTGTGAAAATTAAGTAGTTAAGTACAATGTGATATAAACTGGAGGTTCATTGCTCCATTGCGCTATACCAGAAACCGCCACTGTATTGAATGTTTTACGGTTGAAGCCTCTTGATTTAATTCTGCTGGAGATTGTTTGGTGGACATCACACGTTTGAATGGTTTGCTATTAAATTTGATCCTTCATTGACCTGTGGATTCAACAACCAAGTAAGTCTGTGTTCTTAAACTTTAATTTATTATTGATATTAAATGAGTAATTTGTGTTTTTTGTTGTTGTTCTTGTTCTCATAACCTTGTTAAGTGTTTTTTTCTTATTGAAACACTATGTGGATCTAACCGATGTTATTCCTCTATTTTACCAGCTTGGTAAGTGTGTCATCTATGCAGTCTGGTGAACATCTGGAAATCTCTCTCTTATTGAAGTACCTATATCACTGTGTTTTATCTTGACCTAACTCACATTGTTTCCTTAGCAGCTGCCTGAATTTATGTTGAGATGGCTATAATAATTTAATTTCATTACCATGCCATTTGTTTCAGCATTTTAATCCCTGCTTATTTGTTTTTGGTAAATTTATATTCCTTTTCTCTCCTTGTAAATGTTGTCCTTGAATCATGACACCTTATGCAAAATACACCCTTTTCAGTGTCCTACTAGTAACGCCTTGTCTTATCAAAATCAAAATCAAAATCTCTTTATTTGCAAATGAGGTGTCTACCTCGGTGGCAAATGGTACAGTAAAATACATTATTGTCAAGCACTAAATTTTAAATTAACAGGAGACGAAGAAAATTTTCCTAGAATACAATATTACACAATTTACGCTAATAATTTTTTCTATTAAACACACACATCATCCTTAATAAATTTATATTGTTTACAAAATTCTACTTATAATATCTTACAAACATAGTCAACTCATATACAGTACGGTATGTGAAATTACTTCTAATAATACTATACAACTGGTATAAGATTAAAATTAACACTGAATTTATTCACATATTTATATTTTACCCATTTTGGAACCTAAGTAGCATAACGACCTGCTGCGTCTTAACCAGAGCCCCTTTTGCCACCACTTTTCAGAGTTCCTGAAGGGCCTTCACAGCTACCGTAGCGGTCCCAGGGCCCTCGAAGTCCCCACTGTACTTCACTGTACTCCATTGCGCTATACCAGAAACCGCCACTGTATTGAATGTTTTACGGTTGAAGCCTCTTGATTTAATTCTGCTGGAGATTGTTTGGTGGACATCACACGTTTGAATGGTTTGCTATTAAATTTGATCCTTCATTGACCTGTGGATTCAACAACCAAGTAAGTCTGTGTTCTTAAACTTTAATTTATTATTGATATTAAATGAGTAATTTGTGTTTTTTGTTGTTGTTCTTGTTCTCATAACCTTGTTAAGTGTTTTTTTCTTATTGAAACACTATGTGGATCTAACCGATGTTATTCCTCTATTTTACCAGCTTGGTAAGTGTGTCATCTATGCAGTCTGGTGAACATCTGGAAATCTCTCTCTTATTGAAGTACCTATATCACTGTGTTTTATCTTGACCTAACTCACATTGTTTCCTTAGCAGCTGCCTGAATTTATGTTGAGATGGCTATAATAATTTAATTTCATTACCATGCCATTTGTTTCAGCATTTTAATCCCTGCTTATTTGTTTTTGGTAAATTTATATTCCTTTTCTCTCCTTGTAAATGTTGTCCTTGAATCATGACACCTTATGCAAAATACACCCTTTTCAGTGTCCTACTAGTAACGCCTTGTCTTATCAAAATCAAAATCAAAATCTCTTTATTTGCAAATGAGGTGTCTACCTCGGTGGCAAATGGTACAGTAAAATACATTATTGTCAAGCACTAAATTTTAAATTAACAGGAGACGAAGAAAATTTTCCTAGAATACAATATTACACAATTTACGCTAATAATTTTTTCTATTAAACACACACATCATCCTTAATAAATTTATATTGTTTACAAAATTCTACTTATAATATCTTACAAACATAGTCAACTCATATACAGTACGGTATGTGAAATTACTTCTAATAATACTATACAACTGGTATAAGATTAAAATTAACACTGAATTTATTCACATATTTATATTTTACCCATTTTGGAACCTAAGTAGCATAACGACCTGCTGCGTCTTAACCAGAGCCCCTTTTGCCACCACTTTTCAGAGTTCCTGAAGGGCCTTCACAGCTACCGTAGCGGTCCCAGGGCCCTCGAAGTCCCCACTGTACTTCACCCCTACAGGCAGTCCCCTACTTGGGCTGTCCAAACTCCTTAGACCAGGGGATGGAATTAATTTAATCACACACATTTATTATTTACAATATCCTGCACTGGTCGAATGCCCTCTAACATTTAATTTATTATCTCTGTTGTTGTTTATTCTCTTCTTGAATATCTGTACAGATTTTGGAAAAGGATCAAACACTACCCCTGGTAAACTGTTCCACTCCTTCACGCCCTTCCCAATGAAAGAAAATTTACCCCAATCGCTTCTGCTAAAATTCCTTCTAATTTTGTACTTGTGGTCAGTTCTACCAATATAATTATTTTCCAACCGAAGCCTCTCACGGATATCTCCCCATGCTTCTTCTCCTGTATAGGCTCTATATAATCCTATAAGTCTAGTTTTCTCCCTTCTCTTACTTAAAGTTTCCCACCCAAGTTCCTTTAACATTTTTGATACACTACTCTTTCTCCTGAAATCCCCTGTTACAAACCTTGCTGCTTTCCTCTGCACACCATCTAGTTCTTTTATTAGGTATTCTTGGTGAGGATCCCAAACACTGTTTGCATATTCCAATAATGGACGAACCATACTTAAGTAACTTTTTCTTTTAATTCTTTGTTGCATCCTTTAAGTAGTCTCATTATGACATGTAACGATCTGTATGCTTTCCCAACAATGTCATCAACATGACCCTTCCAGTGCAAATTACTTTCAAATCTCACACCTAAGTATTTGCACTTGCCATCTTTTGGGATAACTATCTCATCCAAAGTATATTCAAATTCAGTTTTAAAGCTCCTGTTTGTAAATGTTGTAACAGTTGATTTGCCTCCATTAATCTTCATATTATTTTCTTCAACCCATTCTTGGATACTGTCAAGGTCCCTTTGTAATTCTGAACAATCCTCAATGTTATTTATTTCCCTATAAACAATTATGTCATCTGCATACAATCTTATTTTCGATGTTATATTGTTCCCTAAATCATTTGCGTATATTAAGAAAAGTAATGGACCGATTATACTACCCTGTGCAATTCCCTTCCAGACTTTCTCTTCCTGTGATATATTATTTCCTACTTTGACTTTCTGAACCCTTGAATTTAGAAATGTTCTTATCCAACGTATAACCCTTACATCCAATCCTATTCCCTCCAATTTCTTTAATAATATTCCATGTTCCACTCTATCAAAGGCTTTGGAAAGATCTATGGCTATGCAATCTAACTGGCCTCCTGAATCTAACTGATCTGATATGTCCTGCTGAAATCCCACCAGTTTTGCCTCGCAAGAAAATTTCTTTCTAAATCCGTACTGGCTCCTCATGAACCAATTTTTATCAGCACATATCCCTCTGATGTACTTTGCTATTAAACTCTCCAGTATTTTACAAACTATACTGGTCAGGCTGATTGGTCTGTAGTTCTCTGGTTTCCTTTTATCACCCTTTCCTTTATAAATTGGTATTATTATAGATTCCTTCCATTCCTTTGGTATCACACTATTATTTATGACATAGTCAAAGAGAAATTTTAAATAAGGCACTATATACCACCCCATTGTCTTTAATACCTCCCCAGTAATTTGATCACTTCCTGCTGCTTTTCCTTGCTGAAGCAGTTGGATTTCTCTGAAAATATCTTCATTTGTGAATGAGAAGCTTCTTGTTTCCCTCTGTGTCTCTCCCTCTCTATCTTCTGTTACGGTTTCCAAGTCCTGACAATCTTCTACTGAATCTCGGAATTCTCTACTAAAGAGGTTTGCTTTCTCAGTATCTGTTAAATAGTCTTCACCCCCTTCTCCCACCATTGTAGGAATTTGGATTCCTTTCCCTTTTTGATTCCTAATATATGAATACAGCTTTTTCCATTTCCCTTTGTGGTCATTACCCTCTTGAAGAATGCCATTCATATAATTCTCTTTTGCTTCCTTTTTCACTCTATTCAGCTCCCTCATTAGCTGTTTTCTACTTTCTCTACTCTCCCTACCTTCTTTGATTTTCCTGTTTACTATTCTACATTTTCTTTTTAATTTTCTTATTTCCCTTGTGTAATAAACAGGGTCTGAGGTCATTTTACCCTTCTTAACAGGTACAAATCTCTTCTCTCCTTCCCAAATGATTCCTTTAAATTTAGCCCAAAGTGTATCCACATTATTCCCTTCACTTATTCAACAACTGAATTGTGATTTAAGGTAAGTCCCAAATTCATCAACTTTAGTTTTTCTGTATAATTTCTTGTCTTTTGTGACCCTCTTATTAAGCATTTTTGGTACAAGTCCTACATCCATTATTACAGCCTTATGGTCACCTATTCCTTCAATTACCTCAGTTTTATCAACAATTTCCCATGGTTTAACCAAGAATACATCTAGCAAGTTATTGAGACGAGTTGGTTCTTGTACTACTTGTGTAAATCCTCCCTCCCAAATTAACTTATTTGCCAGTTTCTGTTCATGGGCTTCACTTGCAGCTCCATTCCATTCAACTTCAGGCAAGTTTAGATCTCCCCCAATTATTACCGTATCATTATTGTTTTTATGAGTATAATCTATTATTTTCTCAAATATTTCCATGTCTCTTTCCTCTCTTCCAGGCCTATATGTTCCTATAATTCCCACCTCCTTCATATTATCACAAACTAATTTTATCCCTAATATTTCATCCCTTTCATCAGTAAACCATTCATGTGAACAATAAGTTTCCTTCACCAGAATAAACAGCCCTCCTCCCTTTTTATCTCCTCGGTCTCTACGATAGACTGTATACCCTTCTGGAAATACTTCTGTATTACCCACCCCTTCTCTCAACCACGATTCCACTCCTATCACCACATCCGTCTCATAAAATTCCATCAATGTACCGAATTTTAATTGTTTATTTACTACACTCTGACAGTTTACCAAGAGCAATCTCAGACCTCCTTCCTCCCTAAAACTTGACTGTTGCAATTGGGTAACGTTTGACTCATGAGTTGAGAACTTCCCTGGAACCCAGATACTTGTACATAGATCTTGATTTAAGGGTCTGGGTTTTCTGGCAAGTTTCCCTGTATGTGCCAGTTTAGTGGTATGGGTTTTCTTAAGTACAGATTAGTTTGCAAATCTCTGTTGATAATTGTAACAATTTGTCTACAGAGAGTTGCTTTTCCATTACCATTTAGATGTAACCCATGTCTAGTGAACATTTGCCTGCCAAGACCTAAAGTATTTACTACATAGACATTTCTAAAACTCTTACTTAATCTCTTGATTTTTGTATTTACATCATGTACAGCTTTGTTCACACATGAGTCCTCTAAAAGGTCAAACCTGGGTGGCACATTTACTACAATTACTTTTGAGTCAGGTAGTTTAGAAATCTTACCTCTGAGAGTCGTAATTAATTCCTCACCTTCATTTGCAGCAATGTCATTTGTACCACTCACAATCACCACATAATTGTCCTTCTCTAACACAGGATCACAACTTGAAAGGACGTCTTCAGTTTTGGCACCTGGTTTTATTAGTCCTAAAACCTCAGTCTCTGGATTCTGCAGCTCATCCTTGATGCCTTCTGCCATACCCTGCCCTTGACTGTCTGTGTAGAGATGAATCTTTGGCGATCTTGACTTTCGGTTGGTTTTCTTCTGTAGCTTACCTCCACTGGATTTAAAATTATTTGGAAAACTTGGTGTGTCTTCTTCTGGAACTTGCTGCAATAACTGAAATCTATTTTGGCACTGCAAAGAGTTTTTTCCCGGTTTTAAGTTGTACATAGTTTCTCCCTTATGTTTAACATTAGGTCTAAAATGGCCACGCGTCACTTCCGTCCACGGCGATCTTTCTTCTCCAATGTCTTCTTTATCTTCCAGTTTCTTTATTCTGTCCTTGTTGAAGCTCTGATAGTGTCATGTCAGGTGGTTTAGTATGTGTGCATACCTGCTTCTGTGGTGAGATCCATACAGTGTGGACTTGCATGTGAAGTATACCTGAAATTATTTTTTCGGTCATGCGTTAGCTGTTGCGAACACACAGACTTGCGAGTTGTTGAGTAATGTTTTAAAAAAGAATTTTGGGCAATTGTTGGCCTTGTTTTTATGTCAGCCAAACCTACTCCATGCTGTCATGGGATTCATTTAAAATGTTACATCCAGGGGTCACCCTTGGTGAATAATATTATAGAATGCAACTTTCCAAGGGGAATGTACTGATAATTCACTAACCCTTATGTATGTTAACCTCGGGGAATATAATTGTACATTTAATTTTGAGACTGTTTGCTCCAAGGAGATGAAGTTAATGTGGATTAGTATATCCTTGTGTTTCTTAAAAAGCCTTATGGTAATGATATGTTTGTGTCACATGAGTTATTATTTATTTTCATCCCTTGGAGAATTTCATTCAAATAACTCAGTCTCGAGTGGAGGTTCTTATTGAATGTAAACATTTAAGTCTCAAGCATGTAACCTTGCTTTGTAGTCTGAAAGATAAATTTTCTTTCCTTGGTAGTCATATTCCAATAATGAAAATCTATTACTTGTCACTCCTATTTACCCTCAGAAATATTTAGTAGCTTGATACTACCTGTAACAGTGTATGGTATTTCTACATAACTGCTGTAGATGCATTATGGTTGTTCTGGTGGTGCTGTGGCCTTCCCCTTTTGTTTCAGATCTGGTCTGGAGCTCTACGTTCACTACACTAAGAAACCTGGACCATGGTACATCATACCTCAGATTTGGTGGAAGCCTACATATCCCTTAGTTTTTCAAATGTATTGCTATCCATGTTTAAAAAAAAAGGCCACATTTTGAACCTTCGAATGCCATTGGACTCTAGTATTCATAACAGTATACCTGCGCCTATGTAATCTGTGATTCTCTACTCATGTTACATTGATTTTATTATTATTGGTTCAATTTTCTACCTCCTGGGGGGGGGGGGGGGGGGTTGGGGGTGGAGAGTTGTAAGCTTGTTACCTAAAGTTTAATCTCTTCGAACCTCGTCCTCCTTTTTTCTTTATGTTAGCAGAGGTATACATACCATTGTCTGCGTACTTCTGTATTGTTTCCCCCTCCCCTCGCTTCCTATTACTAGCGAGAATGCGGGGGCCTTGACCTGTGTTCGAGAAGTCATCTTGCAGTTTTACTCCTGTCTTTGTACCAGACAGACGCGTCATATAAAAGATTAAATTTTTCCAGGGTTTACCCTGGTTTTCCACCCCTTTTGGGTGGGAATTTTGGTATGTTTTAATCCTTCTTGTATCTGTTAACGTAAATTGTGCTTGTACCGTTATTATTATCATTCTGGATACTCTTCCTGACCTGGCATTTTCGCTAGTAACAGAAACTTATTGGATCATTCGTCCATAACTGACCCCTTTCCTAGAACACATTTTTTGCTGGTTCTTGTATTTAAGGTCAGACCTGTGCTTCTGGAGGCCATCAACTTGTTAATTAAAAGAAATGTAGTTCTGCATCATTTTAAGACTTGGCAAAAGCTAAATGTGCCTAACCGTTTTGTAAGGTTAATCTTCATCACCAACCACCCTGGGCGGTAAAATGTTATTAATTTTTCAATCAATCAGTACTGATCTGAATTTAGGGCAGTCGCCCAGGTGGCAGATTCCCTATCTGTTGCTTTCCTAGCCTTTTCCAAAATGATTTCAAAGAAATTGGAAATTTATTGAACATCTCCCTTGGTAAGTTATTCCAATCCTAACTCCCCTTCCTATAAATGAATATTTGCCCCAGTTTGTCCTCTTGAATTCCAACTTTATCTTCATATTGTGATCTTTCCTACTTTTATAAACGCCTTTCAAACTTATTCGTCTACTAATGTCATTCCATGCCATCTCTCCGCTGACAGCTCGGAACATACCACTTAGTCGAGCAGCTCTTCTTCTTTCTCTCAATTCTTCCCAACCCAAACATTGCAACATTTTTGTAACGCTACTCTTTTGTTGGAAATCACTCAGAACAAATCGAGCTGCTTCTCTTTGGATTTTTTCCAGTTCTTGAATCAGGTAATCCTGGTGAGGGTCCCATACACTGGAACCATACTCTAGTTGGGGTCTTACCAGAGACTTATATGCCCTCTCCTTTAAATCCTTACTACAACCCCTAAACACCCTCATAACCATGTGCAGAGATCTGTACCCTTTATTTACAATCCCTTTTATGTGATTACCCCAATGAAGATCTTTTCTTATATTAACACCTAGATACATACAATGATCCCCAAAAGGAACTTTCACCCCATCAACGCAGTAATTAAAACTGAGAGGACTTTTCCTATTTGTGAAACTCACAACCTGACTTTTAACCCCGTTTATCAACATACCATTGCCTGCTGTCCATCTCACAACATTTTCGAGATCATGTTGCAGTTGCTCACAATCTTGTAACTTATTTATCACTCTATAGAGAATAACATCATCCGCAAAAAGCCTTACCTTCAATTTCACTCCTTTACTCATACCATTTATATATATAAGAAAACATAAAGGTCCGATAACACTGCCCTGAGGAACTCCCCTCTCAACTATTACAGGGTCAGACAAAAATTCACCTACTCTAACTCTCTGAGATCTATTTTCTAAAAGGAGTTGAGAAAAATGAATACCAATCCGTTCAACGGTGTTTTGTCACTCGTTGACAGTCTGTTTTGATTTTTATTTGCGGTCGTCTTGGTGACTATTTTTGTTAATGATACCGATATTGATTGAGATTGTTGATTTTGCGCCATGACTGATGAGTTGGTTGGAGACTGGCACGGATTATGGTTGGAACTGGTTGATCTGAGCTTGACTTGGAATTTTGGGGAATTATTATTATCATTATTATTGGTTTTGCTTAATTCTTTCCCCGGAATCTGATTGTTTATTGGGGGAATCCGTGTTATCTCCCCTGGTGATTTCTGTGTGTGAATTATTGAATTCGGCAGTAACTTCTGCTTTCCAGGAAAGCCCTTGCTGAGTTGGTGTGTATTTTTACGGCAATTACTTCTCAGTATTTGTGATGCCATTCTGGATTTTTGGCCTATGATTTAATGCATGGAATATTATATTTAGCAGTAATATCTGCTTGAAGTGTTGTGATTGTATTGCCGAATTACCCCTTTCCTGGACTCCACTGCTTCGGTGGTGTCGATGGTGGAATTTCCTGTGATTTATTTCCTATTTCTGAATTTAGCTGTTTCTTCGTGCCAACCTATTTGATATTGTACCAGGCCGGTTCTGTGTATTAGTGAATTTCCATTGATTTGCGTTTTCGGGGTTGGCTGGATTTCTGAGCCCTGTTTATTAATGCAGGTTGTTCAAGAATAACACCGTGCCAAAGATTGGTTTCATTTCTGTCCTTGGTGGTTGTGATTTAAAGAAATTAATTATCTATTTGCTCCATCCTTCGATCTTGATTTCAAAAACCCTTGACTTATTCTTCTTTTATTTATTGTGGTGTAATGTTCATTTTGCGTTTTTATTAAATTCCTATATTCTAAAAACCTCGGCTTATCCTTTCATGATAAAGGTCGTGCACTAATATTTAAGGTTTGCTTGAAAATTTTTATCAAGTTCACGATAGCAACGATCCTAAGGCACCTTCCACATTCTCACCTTTGAGGTAAGTTGTCTTGCCTTTTTTACTTGTATTTACTTATTGTATTAACTGCTTCCGCGAGGTGACTCTATGTGGTAATTTATTTGGATTTACTGGGTGCACAATCTTGGATAATCGCTGTGCACTGGGTTTCTTACTGTTATTGAACTGTATGTTGATAAACGGGGCTAAAAGTCAGGTTGTGAGTTTCACAAATAGGAAAAGTCCTCTCAGTTTTAATTACTGCATTGATGGGGTGAAAGTTCCTTTTGGGGATCATTGTAAGTATCTAGGTGTTAATATAAGGAAAGATCTTCACTGGGGTAATCACATAAATGGGATTGTAAATAAAGGGTACCGATCTCTGCACATGGTTATGAGGGTGTTCAGGGGTTGTAGTAAGGATGTAAAGGAGAAGGCATATAAGTCTCTGGTAAGACCCCAACTAGAGTATGGTTCCAGTGTATGGGACCCTCACCAGGATTACCTGATTCAAGAACTGGAAAAAATCCAAAGAAAAGCAGCTCGATTTGTTCTGGGTGATTTCCGACAAAAGAGTAGCGTTACAAAAATGTTGCAATGTTTGGGTTGGGAAGAATTGAGAGAAAGAAGAAGAGCTGCTCGACTAAGTGGCATGTTCCGAGCTGTCAGCGGAGAGATGGCGTGGAATGACATTAGTAGACGAATAGGTTTGAATTGCGTTTATAAAAGTAGGAAAGATCACAATATGAAGATAAAGTTGGAATTCAAGAGGACAAACTGGGGCCAATATTCATTTATAGGAAGGGGAGTCAGGGATTGGAATAACTTACCAAGGGAGATGTTCAAAAAATTTCCAATTTCTTTGAAATCATTTTGGAAAAGGCTAGGAAAGCAACAGATAGGGAATCTGCCACCTGGGCGACTGCCCTAAATGCAGATCAGTATTGATTGATATTGTCAACTGGCTGTCGCCTGCTACGTTATTGTGTCATTACATCTAGATTCTCTTTTGGTGCCACCGTTACTTTAGTACAGTGTTTTGAATGAGTGTATGTTGATTGTTTTGCTTGGGCACCTCTCTACGCTAAAAGGATTATTAACTAGGGAGTTCCTCTGAGTTTCATGTGGTATGTTTTCTAACCTGGCACCTTACAGTGTTTAAAAATGTTTTCATGTTCTCGTGCCCAACATGTTAAGGTTTGATCATTAACCTAACTAGTGCTGGTGGAATCCTAACCTTCACTGTGTATTTATATTAACCTAATCGTAGCAGAGTATCACTGTATATCGTAACTATCTATAACTGAATCTAACTGTATCAAAATATAACCGACCGTCACTGTGTATCATTATCCTAACGTAACTGTAACCTGTATAAAACGGGCCATCACAAGGCAACACAATTTTACCACCAGGTAAGACACCTGCTGTGGGATGAGCAAATACCCATGAAAACAAAAATGACATTGTACAAGTCCTATTATACACCAATTCTTACATACAGTCTCTAAACCACAACTCTGACCAATAAAGATAATTCCAAACTTCAAGCAGCTGAAATGAAATTCCTGTGCACTATGATTCAGAAAACCAGGAAAGACAAGATTAGGAATGAGAAAATTAGAGAAGAAGTAAGAATAGATGATTCTCTCCTCAATAAGTTTCAGATATCAAGACTGAAGTGGTTTGGTCACATGAAGAGGATGCCAGTAAACAGAACTGCAAGGAAGGAATTTGACAGAAAGGTAGAAGGAAGACGACCCGTGGGAAGGCCACGAAGGAAATGGATATTTTTAATTAAGAGCGATGTACTGCTGAGAGGTCATGATTGGGACAAGTTGGTGGAGGAAGAATGGTGCAAAGACAGGATGAGATGGAGGAGGCTCATATACCACACCCGGGAAACTGGGGATGGTTTAGGATGATGATGATGATGGTTTAAAGGATATAATTCCAGTCGATAGCAGCAAGAAAAGTTCAGTCGAGAAAGGAAACGAACCAGGTAGAACGGAAAACTTACTGTCTCATCAAAGGGGCCAGACATTGTTGCAAACTTCGGTAGTTAAAGTGTCGGTGGACAAGGTTGTTAAGTTGGGAAGAGTGTTACTAGACTCGGGATCTCAAAGATCATACATCACAAAGGACATTGTTCACAAGCTTGGGCTGAAGAAGATAGGGGAAGAGGCGTTAATACATAATCTGTTTGGTGGAGTAGAGACAGGGAGAGAAGTGCATGATATTTATGAAGTTACTTTTAGAAGTTTAGATGAAAAATTTGAGTGCACCATTCCTATGTTGGACCAACAGAAAATTTGTGATTTTTTACCCCGGCTTGAGACCCAGCAGTATTACCCAGTGCTTGGAAACCACAACATAATCTTATCAGATGTAGGCTATAATGTTCCTGAGGTAAAGATATTACTTTGGGCAGATGTAATGGGCCAACTGCTAACAGACTGCACATTAGTTTTAGATGACACGATGGTTGCTCTCAAGACTAAGCTGAGCTGAACGGTGATGGGGAAGCGTAGAATATTCAGCAACAGCAATACAGTAACTGACCTCTTTTGTATGGCAGGTTTTAATGTAGCTGATTTGTGGCGTCTGGAAGCTATAGGCAATAGCGACCAAGCAGATGTCAAAACCAAAGAAGTTCTGGAAGCAGAGACACTTGAATTCTTCGGGAAGACAGTGAAAGTTGACCAAGAAGGAAGCTACGAGGTTTGCCTACCTAGGAAAGAGGGGCACCCGCAGCTGAGGGACAACTACGATCTAGCGGAGAAGAGATTGTTGAGTGTAAGGTAAAGACTAGAAACCATTGGGAAGTTGGAAGAGTATGACGAAATCTTTCGTGAATGGCTGCGGGAGGGCATAGTGGAAATGATACCCTCTGCCAGCAAGAATGATGGTCACTGCCTCCCTCACCAGCCAGTAATAAAAGAATCTAGTATTACCACCAAAATTAGGCCTGTGTTCGATGCCTCAGCCCAAGATAAAAGAGGCAACTCACTTAACAGCTGTCTGGAAAAGGGCCCAATTTGGTGGAATTAATACCCAAGCTGTTGATACAATTCAGAAAACAGGTTATTGGAGTGATAGCTGATATCAGAAAGGCATTTCTACAAATCAAGCTAGCCCAAGGTGACAAGGATTTTTTAACATTTCTTTGGTGGTAGGACTGTTGCAACAAAGAGGTGGCAATCCTCAGGCACTGCAGAGTTGTTTTTGGAGTGTCATCTAGTCCATTTCTACTGGGTTCGACTATATCACATCACTTGAGACATGCGCCTGAGGAACTGAGTAGTACCGCAGAGCGACTCAGAGGCTCTTTCTACGTGAACAATTGTGTTAGCAGTGTAGCCAATGAAGAACAGCTACATAAATTTGTGAGAGAAGCTACTGCACTGATGTCTATAGCACAATTTGATCTTCGCGGATGGATCAGCAGCCCCATTCATCAAGAAGACAGAGCTGCGATGCAAGACGGAGTTGTTCAGGTCCTGGGTCTCTTATGGGATGTCACTACAGATGAGCTTCTCTGTGATGTCAAAACCATTGCGATGACCACTTGTCGAGTTTCCAAGAGGAATCTGTTGTCTGTGGCTCAGCGTGTTTTTGACCCAATTGGCTTGACATGTCCGTCTACCTTACTACTAAAGCTGATGCTGCAAGAAACATGGAAACACAAATTTCGATGGAATGAAGAGTTTCCGGATAGCATTGCAAGTAAATTCAAGAAGTGGGTGGAGCAGATGCAATGGTTAGCTAGATATCGCCTTCCAAGGAGAATGGTACAAGTGGACTGGGGAGCGGAAGATATCAGTCTTCATGTATTTTGTGATGCGAGCAAACTTGCTTATGAAGCTTGTGTATTCTTGAACGCAAGGAGAGGCGCAGAGGTATCGGTTCAGATGGTCCAGGGTAAGGCGAGGTTTGCTCCTGTCAAACATGTCATTATACAACGTTTTGAACTGTGGGCAGCAGTCATTGGTACCAGAATTTCTACCCAAGTGAAAGAGGCGTTGGGACTGCAACTGTGCAGAACATTCTTTTGGAGTGACTCGTCAGTAGCCTTGACTTGGATAAAGCGGGCGGACAACTGGAGTACATTCGTGGGTAACCGTTGTCATGAAATACGACAGTACATCAATATTGATGATTGGCGCGACCTACCGGGGACTCTGAACGCAGCAGAACTTCCATCAAGGGGCTGCAGTCCAAAGGCACTCTTTGAGAGCAAATGGTGGGAAGGACCACGGTGGCTAGGGGATAATCCAGAGCAGTGGCCGTTTTATGAAATTGCCGCACCTGAAGAAGAAGTCAATATTGAGAAATGGCAGACAGTTATACCGAGTGTGGCGTGCAGTTCTCCTGACTTTTGTTCGCGCCTCTTGTATTTCTCAAGTTATGTCAAGATAGTCAGAATGATAGGTTGGATCATCAGATTTTTCCGCAACCTTACTAAGGCAAAACAAGCAAGAAGAGGTGAACTCACTGGTGAAAAAATGCAACAGGCCGAGAACGCCTTGTGCAGCAGGAATGCTTTCGAGATTACGAGCAGGAACTTGAGAAGAAAGTCAGGGTATTCAAGGACGAAATGGGAGTTCTGATGGTTGAAACAAAACTTACCTTTGGGGAAGAAAGTGAAGCATTCACAAAACCCATCTTGTTGCCGTCAAACCATGCCATCGTGACCAGATTGATTTGGGATGAACATCATCGGTCACAGCATGCAGGGCTACTGACGCTGTTAGCTAGACTCAGGGAAAGATTCTGGGTTCTTGGAGTTAGGAAAGTGGCAAAATGAGTTATTGAAAGATGTGTCAAATGTAAAAGGTACAAGGCTAGTCCTACAGCACCAGCTTTTGCTCCTTTCCCCAAGGATAGAGTGGGCTCAACAGCAGCTTTCGAGGTCTCGGGAGTAGATTATGCTGGACCGCTGTATCTAAAGTCTGGAGAAAAGGCGTGGGTTGTATTATTTACTTGTGCGGTGTATCGTGTGATACATCTGGAGCTGGTGCAGTCTTTGGCAACTGATGCTTTCATTTTGGCGTTAAGAAGATTCATTGCCCGGCGTGGAAGAATTTCTGTGCTGTACTCAGACAACGGGACCAATTTCATAGGACTTAATAATGCCCTGCGAACGTTGGATTGGGATGAGATTGTCACCCATTCGGATGTGAGAAAGATTACTTGGAAATTTTTCACGCCTACAGCAGCCTGGTGTGGAGGATGGTGGGAGAGACTAATCAGAACAGTGAAAGAACTGCTGCGTCGAATCTTGGGACGAGCCTCTGTGTACTATGAAGAGTTATATACTGTGTTATGTGATTGCGAGGCAACGATCAACTCTAGACCACTTACATACATTGCGGACCATTCGTCTGAACTAAAGCCTTTGACACCAGCAACATTTCTGCAGGGTATTCCTACAAATGAGACTCCAGATTTGGACGCATTTGACAAGGTTGACTATGTTAATCGTTGTAGGTACCTCCAGAAACTACGTGAGGACCTATGACAAAGATTCAGGAATGAATATTTGGCTCTCCTAGTTCAACACGGCCAGAGGAAGACCAACAGCATCAAGGTGGGAGATGTGGTATTGATAGGAGCAGATTCCACAAAACGCATCAACTGGCCCCTCGCGGTCATCGTGGAAGTGTATCCAGGGAAGGATGAAGTAGCAAGAGTAGCCAAACTAAAGACATCTGAGGGAGAGCTGATCAGACCATTCCAGGGTCTCTATCCATTGGAGGTGCACACAACTCCAGAGGAGTGGAAGCAGCCTGAAATTGTAACTATCATTTCGCCTGAGACGAAGCCTCCACATGAAGAACTCAAATTGTCAAAGGGGGGGGGGGGGTGAGAATTAAAGTGCCATCAAGACTTGATTTGTGAATACTCTTGATGTGACCTTGCTCTTGTGTTCACTTATTTATCGTGTTATGTGTTTGTGTTTCAGTTGCTGTACGGAGTATTTTTGCAATTGAAAATAACAATTGCAAGGTGGGAGGATGTTACGGAACCACATTTATTCCATGGACCACCGTGTCATATCTTTTGGTATATCCATGGACATTCCAAGTGACACAACACTGTTTATCTTTGGTTGTCGTGTAGATCATGACGTACAAGGTATCTCTTGGTCAGTACGGTGAATTGTAACTTGTTTTATCTCAATAAAGTGGAGCAATTGTGTTAACATTACATTATAAGCACTTTTCTCAACATTAACGAACTTAGCCTAAGATGTGAAACGCGGACCATCATTATTAATGTAACAATTTTGAAATTAACTTTTGTTTTTCTTACCGGGGTTGGTGGATCAGTATAGGTGAAAGAAGGTGCCAGGGTGAACGGGTCTAACTACCAAATCAAAGTTAATTTAAAACTTTAACAAAGGTTATATTTTCTGAATTTCAACAATCAACAACAACCAACTTTTCACTAGTTGAGAAAACAATAACATACCAGATACCATGAAAAAATTTATACAAGGCAATTACATTCAAAATTTAGTGACAGTTTAGTAATCCGGGCTTGCAGCCCCTCGCATTACATTTCCTGAGCTCTCAGCTTGACCTTACAAAAGATTACTCTTTTACACAAGGGCAGAAAACCCCCAGTCCCTGGAGCACTTGCTCCCGACTTCAAATATCAAGCCTCCCAGAGGCACAGTTACCACACTTGAAAAGAGCTGACACGCTCTCAGTCTTTCAAGCCTATTCAAGGCAATATCAGACTTTACAATTACTTGCCCTCAAGGCACAACTTACAAAAATGAAATGGGGTTATCTTGTACCCAACCTACTGGGCCTTAGCAGAAAAAGAACAGATTAAGTAAATGGCCCGAAACACCAAATTGAACGGAGGCGTGTACTTGCACTCCTAAATATGCATTCTAAAACCTAAAAGTCACTAGGCCAATGAAACAGGGGCTATTCCCAAACTATGGAGGTGACTCGTATAAGAATAATTTAAGACATTACGAAAAGGAAGAAAACCAGTTACAAAACGTAGTCACCTCAAACCAATAAGAAGGGGAGCTCGAGTGGGTAAATCACACTCTATCCCCGACTTAAAGTTACAAATTTTATGAAATTTTCACATTAGCCGACGGAAATTACATTTTAGAGAAGTAGGTTACATATTAAAGTTTCGGACCTATCCCTCGGGTTAAACTGCGGAACTAGCAAGAAATAAACATGTTAAACGGCCATTACGTTGCTGAAGATCCGCTGCCTGATAAAAGAGGCACCCCCGCCTCCTGCTCCACATACACACTTAGTTAGATGTTGATCAAATGGCCCAGAGAGGTGAAAATCCGCAGTTAATAAACCCTCGGGGAAGGTTCGAGACCTTTCATGATTAATCAAGACACACCCGCAGAATTTTATTGGAGGATACAAAAGTTACACACAAAATCGAAGAAGAAACCTGTGATAGGCAGGAAATTAATTACAGAAATTCTTGATTGACTAAATTCAAAACTGGCGGAAAGAAAAGATAAATATTGCCAACCTAAAGATGAATGGACAAAATTTAGTAAGAAAAAACTTATGAATACAAAATTTTTCAAAAGGGTTCTTCCACTTCGCACCAGGGTGCATGATCAAAGTTTGTTAGTAGTGACATCTGTTGCAGATAGTCCAAACTTCTTGATAAATGGTAAACAAAACACGTAGAATTTTATAGAGTACGGGAAACTTCAAAATAACAAAATTTTCGGTAGTGACATCTTCTGAGGAAAAGTTTAAGTAGGTCTAGTTCCAAGTTCAGTGTTTCCCCTATAGAGGAGTTCTTATTGGGGCAATTTTTAAATGTGCGGCCTAGGGGTGTACCGCCCGGTACAGTTTTTATGAACAATTGTATGGTAAATGAGAAAAACTGAGACGGAAGGTTGATCTAATAGCAATGCACGCGTATTGAGAAGGAGCATTCGGAATAATTTAATTCAAAGGAAATATTAAAATACGTATTACGGATATATTTACATTGCATTCAATAACTATTCCGCACTTGTTGTTAAATAAGGCGAGTTTCCAGGAATAATATTGGGAAATTATATGACGCCTAGATCACCATACTAATTCTACATTATAAGTTTCAGGTCCTTGGAATCATAATGTATGAAGACTATTCCTGTGATGTGATGATGAAATCAAATATGAGGGCTTAAAAAGATTTAGCGTCCTAACAGGCCCGGGAGATGATGCTGAAATGAATGCCAAACCATGACCGATGGAACGGAGGATTGAGAGCAGTATTACATGATGTTCATCGATAAGTACCCAAGATTTCATCTTCTTTACTCTATCTTGTAATTGCATAGTGGTAGTGAAGATTTTATTTTATTTTTTATGATGAAGTGACATTGAAACAGCTTAAGTGACCTTAAACGATCGTCACAAACGCCCAGTTATACTTGTGAATACGGTTAAGTCTGATGCGAAAGTATTGAGATCACTTGTCCTATGCAAGATTTAGCTCGTAGAATGCGCATTTTTACCGTGAATTACTCGGAATTTCTTTATGTTTACCGCTATTAAAGGAGGTATTGTCTTTGTGATTTAAACCATACGAGCACTGCATGAATATTTTTGTGAGGTGGTGGTGGTGATTATTGTTTTAAGAGGAAGTACAACTAGGCAACCATCCTCTCTATAACACTAATCAGAGGGAAGAATGGAAGGGGTCCGACACTTCGAAAAATGAAGATATCGGCCAAAGGAAGGCAAGGGCCACGAAGGGCGTGAAAATGAAAGACTCCCTAGCCCTCGCAAACCTAATAGCGTCGGGGTCGGAAAAGAACAAGAGTTGACCAAGAGAGGTCGGATAGGATAGATGAAAGCGAGGAGCCTGGCACAAGTAAGTGGAAGCAATGCCAGGACTCAGCTAAGGGCCCCGTGGTCGCCAACCCACGCTCCAAAGTTCAGAGCCCCTGAGGCCTATATTTTTGTGAGGTGAGTTGATATAATGTCTATTTTAAAAGGGTCTTCTTGTGATAATATAATGTGCGTACATTGTGCAGTTGCGTATATTACGTAATATTGGCGCCGTGATGATGGGAAGGTTCTTCGGATAGATGCTTGTGATTATGTGTTGTGTGCTTGAATTATGGTTAATAATATGACGATAGGGTCGTCGAGAATGTGTTTAATGGTGTTATAATAAAAAGGGTTCGTTGAGAATAGGTATTATGAAGCACAATGATTAAATTTCGAGATTTTCGATGGACTTAGGATTGAGAAGAGGATTTAAGCGTTCATCATACAAGTTAAGAATCCGAGATTGGCAAGCATTTAGGTTGCTATTGATTTGCTGTGTGACATGTCCGAAGGTTATGAGTAGATTGGCATACGATCATCGAAACTCTATTTTACGGCATGATATGGTAAGAATATCGAATACATTTTGAACAAATAATTAGCAACAAGAGGTCTTCGACATTAAATAAACATAATATAGATATAGTAGGATGTCAAATTGATCAATTTATCATCACCTGGTGTAATGTAGGTTGTGTTCTTTGTGTAGTTGCTTATAGTATGAACCTTGTAGATAGTAGACCTTCACGACTCTTTTTTAGGACAGTTCCGGCGAAACCAGATGCCATTAATCATTTTTAGATCTCATTGATTATGTAGTATCAGCTAGACATTGTGCATTCTTTTTTAGGTGGTGAACGTGAGTTCCTGGTGCATGCTGAATCCAATTATAATATCTTTTAAATACTGGATGATCGCACTTTTAAGGATGGTCATGCTGATGACTGATCACTGTTAGGAAACTCAAGATGATTAGCACTTTGGCAATTTATGAGTCGAACGATAGAAGGATAAGGCGTTGAAAGATGAAATCTTGGATAAATGAACGATAGAAACAAATGAGATATTTTCACTTTATTATTTATAACGGGCGGACAATTAATAATAATGAATTAATTTTTCTGAATGAAAATAGGCCTCCAGCAAGTTTCATACTTGTTTTCATAAAGGCAGAATTTTCAATTTTAATGATGGTGAATGATATAAATAACAGCCAACCAAGATTTTAGTTTCGTTTATCTGATTATTATTCCATCATCTTAAGTTGTAAATATTATTGTAGTAGGTTAATTATTATAATTTCATTAAATTGGGAAGATCCTTCCAAGAAACTAACGTTGGATATCTTCTTATTTAAATGAGGTATATTTTAGTCTTGAATAATCTAATGAACAATTATTTATTATAATAGTAAGGGTCTTGTGTTAAATGCCAGCAGAACTGCATAGACACTCGTCGAATGTCCATGCCCTGAGTGGAGACTTATGCATCAACACCTACGAACCCTCAATATCCCCGGCAATGGACGGTTAGAATACTCCATGTGTAAAAGGTTAGCGTGCTGACGTTTGTTCAATGGGTCCTAGGTTCGATTCCCGGTCAGTCTGGGGATTTTAACTTTCATTAGTTAATTGCTATGGTTCTAGGGCTGGGTGTTTGTAACATCTTCAACATTGAATTTCATCTTAGGTAGGACCCTATCCTCACAGACATGTAGGTCACCTTTACCGTGTCACCTCGAGAGAACTGGAAATGAAAACCTACAACCTGTTTTCCTGTCTTTGACGGGGTCAGGGATGTAATGACTGAACCATACAGTATATAGGCTATTAGTACGATGGGGTCGCCACTCCCAAAGTGATATATTAATGAGTGATAGATGCTATGAATGATAATGGAGAGTGTTGCTGGAATGAAAGATGACAGCGATAACCGGAATACCGGAGAAAAACCTGCCCCGCCTCCGTTTTGTCCTGCACAAATCTCACATGGAGTGACCGAGATTTGAACCACGGTATCCAGCGGTGAGAGGCCGACGCGCTGCCGCCTGAGCCACGCAGGCTCACACGCCATTATTATTATCACAAAAAATGTGCCTTTGTTTGTACAGGCTAATACGAGAACCATGGAACGGATTTTGATGGTTTTCACAGCTGTATAGAGCATTTGCCGAGGAAGATTAGCTGTATGAACATTAATCTCCGATAAACGGGAGCTGAGCAAGGGCAATTATAGTGAAGGATGTCTAAGAGAAACGGCCATCTGAGCTCCTTCATTGCCTTACACTGAATAAAATAGACAAGTGCGTAGCGGGGGGGGGGGGGGGTTGAGTAAAAGCATCTCTAGGAAAACGCCCGTAACGGTATGAACCTGTCAGTAAAATATAGCCGTCAATAGACGTCTTTATATTACAGTTTCCAGTAGAAAAAATCTACCTAAACATTATAAGCCATATTTTGAGATTAACCACATGACCCTTTTTGAAATAAATAGTAGTATTAAGATTAAAATACCCTTTACAGTATATAATATGCGAGCGAGCTAGCAGAGAGGCGGCCGGAAGGGTCTAGGTAAAACGCCACATATGCCTACATCACGAGAAAAAGCAGCTAATGTCGTCTTCAAGGCAATCTTATTTTCTAAATTTGCTTTACGTCGCAGCGATACAGATAGGACTTATTGCGACGAAGGGATAGGAAAGGGCTAGAAGTTCGAAGGAAGCGACCGTGGTCTTAATTAGGGCACAGCCCCAGCACCTGTCTGTTGTGAAAATGGGAAACAGGAAAACCATCTTCTGGACTGCCGACAGTGGGGTTCGAACCAACTATCTCCCGAATGCAAGCTGATAGTTACGTAACCCAAACCTGGGCTCGGTCAAGGCAATCTCACAAGGCCTATCATTATAAAACCGGGGTCGTTGGTTACTTCACGAAATTTATTATATTTAATAATTGATTTACATAGGCTGACAACTGAGCGAGTTGGTTGCATGGTATGGGACGCGGAGCTGAGAGCTTGCATTCAGGAGAAGGAAAGTTCGAACCTCATCATCAGCAGTCCGGCCCACGTTTTATCGGTTTTCATTTCATCCGTTCTAGTGAGCTGACCGACCTACAAAAATTACGGGAAGACCTGCAACATCCCTACTATCTGCAGTTTGTTCAGCACCTATCCGAGAGGGTGTCCGGACATTTCGTACCACAGACATTCCGTAAAACTTGATTTTGAAGACATTTAGGACTACCTATTGAACCCTTGAACTTACCATTCCATTGTTGATCGGCCACAGCTGCTGCAGTAGAGCAATATCGAAATCTTAAATCTCGGGGTCGTAGCGGGAATATTTCGGTCACGATTTTAACCAAACGATTGGGTTCAGAAGAGAGCCTATATACTTAAAATGAGGAGCAAATATGTGCTTACTAACTTTTATTGAATCAATTAAATGCAGAAAATTTATTTATATAAAATCATTGATCAAGGAAAAAATAATTATTTAATGTTTCAAACACAGTCACATTGCATGGCGTTAGCTTTTTAGTCACAGTATCGAAGAATTTTCTTCGGAGAAAAGTAGAAATATCACAGATTAGTGGACGGCGAAAGCTAGAAAAATGAAAATTAACCTGAAAATCGGACACCTATTGATCCAAACGATAACTGAGAGTTAATCCACACGATCCGAGGAAAATCAGACCTTCAACAAGTAGAATTCCAGATTTACTCTTAACTAAGGTTATCCACCAGTCAAATACCCTGTCGGATATGGGAACATTCGCCGAACTGACCCTTCATCGAACCAAATTGACTCTCAGTTGCTTTGGATAGGTTGAGAAATACTACTGGAAAGCATGGTGTTAACTACAAGTTAACAGCAGCAGTCATAATTAAAAATGAAATTCCACCATGTATTGTCATCTCGTGACACCCTTAAGTTATAGAATAATCCCGATGCTGAAACGTGCATCACCCAAACAGCTGTTCAGAAGTAACCAACAACAACTCGATCCGAGAGGATCTTACGTTACGTCGTTCTGAAGGAACAAAACTGCGAAATGCAGGAAACACATATTCATCACGCACTTAGAACAAATGCCAAAACTGCGCCTTGGGTAATCATAAATGAACAAGAAATATAGGAATTTTTACTAAAAAGGCCAAAATCAACACCACTGAAGTTAAATAAAAAGTGGTAAATCAGTTGAAAAATATTATTATAAAACCAACTCTCAGGTTTTAAACGGTTACGTTAAGCTTAATAAAATTACAAGTCCACATGGTATAATACAATCAAAAATCTAGGAATTCCTTCCCTTACAGCAACGAATATCATACAGATCCATCTACTTATAGTTTGTCCCAACCAAGTAACTACAAAGTTATTGAACGACCATACTCAGCTATGTATTATAAAAATGAAGGACGAAACATTGAAAATAAAATATATTCCCGGCTGACGAATCGAACCCGCTTTCGTAACTCAAGTCTCACACAAATAAGTTGAGTGTCAACACGCACACTAGCAAAGCAATCGGACGTCAGATCGACAAAACAATTAAATCCGTAACCAAAAATAAAATACTGAAGTTCATTGAACTCAAACACGCGCGACAAACTGCAATAAATATTCAATCACCGTTAGCTCAGTACCCAACATTGGACAACCCTCACGTTCATGCCACTAGTGGCTCCATAATTTTAGGTAAACACCTTCCAGCTGGTAAGGGCTGTGCCAAAACATGGCCTCAATATTACTTAGCTAACACTCTTCGCATTGCATACATTACATGAAAGACACTACCATCGCTCAAGTCACTTCGCAAAAACACCTAATCTAAGACTTGAGTATATACAGCCGACACCCTAAACCTGTCGTCGGGCCTACCTAATGTCTGCACACCCTAACACTAACCTCTATGTACATACACACACCTTTCTAAACCTATCGTTGAGAGTGAACTAGGACGTCTCATCATCATTATACTCCTAGGATAACATGTGACGTCCTAAATCTAATGTCGAGCGGAAATTTGGTTGTCTACATCTCCTCTAGAATGTCGGGATAAATCGTAACTTCAAACACACTCTTAAATATTTTAGCTGTAAACCTTGTCGAAACTAATAACACACAATGGAACAAATCTTGCCACAGAATGAACGCAAGTTGGGAAATGCAAACTAAGTCCCTATCTTGTTAATAAAACGTGAAATTGAAAATAAATAACGCGTGGCAAGCAATCCACAACTCAAACACGATCTCGACATACGCAATGAAGTTTGGAAAAATAATAATGACTTTCAGCACACGTCTAAAAATACGTGAATATCGCCAAAAGAGTAATATCACCATCGCAAAAATCCACACTGTAATTCTAGGGTGAAGCCCACAAATCGCCTACCGTCTCACAATTCCAAACAAATCGTGTCCATAACTATCCAGTGAAGCGAAATTCAATGAATCTACACAGCCAAACTATCGCTCTAAGTACATCCAATATCTCATCCCACAATGTTTCCGATTTAATGATAAATTATCGTCTCATAATTATGAAATTTACTGAGTCGAAATTTGTTATAACAGTCAAATCACACCAACCGTGTATTCCGAATGCTCTTTTAAACTTGAGGTCGCCTATAATATTCATTATACTGACTTTACATATATCGTCACTTGGACTTAACTGCCAAGACCTACAACCTTCTACAGAAATTGATTTTCACTGCGGATTTTTACTGGAAATCATAATGTGCGTCAGAGAGCACTCATTTCGAACCAACCTTCACCCGCTGCGCTGTTCCGGATTGTTAGTGGAATATCACTACAGCCTGCCTCAGAAATATCACATTTAATATACAGCCTGTCTCAAAAATTCTTCGCCATCAACAAATATAGTCTGTCTCAAAAATTCACCTTCATCGCCTCTCACAGCGGCATTACACATGAAATACAGGCTTCCTCTGCCTTCAACATCTATGCAACTCTTATCTAAACATATCACTCCGGCACAATCCATTTCTTCCTGTTTCAAGACTTTCACCTCAAACCTGCCGTGACAAACAACTTTTATAAGAATCCTTTTTCATTTATTTTTACTACAACTTTCGAACCTCAGGAATAAAGCAACACGCCGTGATTTCCTATATCACCGATATACACGATGTCACAAAATTTACTTTCCACAAAAAAACATGACTTTATCAGACTTCACTTGATTTCGAGACAAACGTAAACCTTATTGAACATATCTGTTAAATACACTTTAAACTTAAAAAAATTTATTCCGCGGTAAATATTATAATTATTATTATTATTATTTTATTATTATTATTAATATTCCGACAAAATTTTCTGAACTCATACGATATTCGAAATTAAGGCATTCAGTACGACTAAATGATCGTTATCATCTTCCTAATTGTACTCAATTTGAATATTATCTCAAAGAATATTAACACATTATTTCAACTTCGCATTTTATAGTTTCTCGACGTTAATTTTACAGCCCTAAAGAGTTTCACACGACGACCAGAAATGTAATACGTTCGCCTGATCATTATTAAATATTATTTCGGCACAAGCTTTGAAAATTTATTGGGACAAACAAATTCCAACTACAACTTTGATAAAAGTATAGTTACAGACCTGTAATCATAGTCGTCTTGGAGATTCTGGCCACATTTAGCAGCTTATTTCGTGCTTAGCCTTCCATGGCTACATTTGACATCATCTTCTTATATATATAATTTAAGCTACACATATTTTACACTAGGTGTCGATTAACACCGCAAATACCGCACTTTTTCGGGTTTAAAATGTGAAGAGCACGCTTCTCAAATGGCGACTGCCACTGTTTCCCAGGACCGTGCTTTCATTCACGCTACTCCTGGCCAGGTATTCCATACAGATAAGAAACTCAGAACTCACGGCTAGACCCCAGACTTCCCTTTGAAAAATGTCAAACACACACAATTGTAATACAGAGAGAAACTAGCTAAATATTTTAACCAAATATCTAAAACTTCAAAGGTTTCTTCGGCGGCAGTTCAGGAAAATTTATATCACGTTCCTCTTAATATTCTACTTAAAACAGTGACACGAATATATACAAGTTACTTTGAGAACAAAACTCCGCACTTTCTTGCAGACGAGGGACGTGGGTTTCACCGTTCAAACCAACAGACAGAATGTCTAAAATATGCCGGGTCGTTCTTTTATACCCTCTGGGAGGGACGCCACCCTCTCCACGAGGCTCGATTCTGTAATCTGCTAATTGCACATCCTCTGGACCAATTTTCTTGAAATTTAGTCCATAAATTCGGACAGATTTATAATTCACCATTGTGTTAATTTCATATTTTTCCCATAGTTGCAACGGGCGAAATGAATTATTTCTGCCCTGGAGTTTCGCGGCTTTTCTTCAGGAGCTCGCCACCTGTCGCCGATCCGCGAGCAGGACGCAAACATTCCTCCAGGCTTAACTGTATTTATATTTACCCTGGGGATTCTATCTTCACATACGGTTTGTAAATAACTTAGATCCTTTATTCCTGGATTTACCATGTCGCCAAAATCTCTCGTTATTGAGGATTTTTCGAAATTGGTAGATTATTCATTACTCGAGGTCCACCGAAGTGTCCCGGCATTTCACGAGCTCGCGGCTCGCTTGTTACGGAGAGCGTTGTTCCCACGAGTTAGAGAGGCTCTTGAAATCAAAATATGGCTACTCTCAAAAAATTGTTTGTAGCTGATATAAATATTTGGAATTATTTTTCATCGTAGAATTATGGGTTCACTATATCGCTATCTACCTGCCAACGGTTTTCCTGTAATCTTCAAGTATTTACCCCAGGACAATCCGTACCCCTTGAGGTCAAACTGGAATTCCATTGCCACGTCAGGGGCCTATTCCACAAAAGTATGGTCTTGTACATTACAAGTTATTCTGTGGATTCCTGTAATGTATGGATTTGTACACTTCTATTCCACAAAAGATTGAAAGTCTCTTGTATATTACCAGTGAATTATTACAAGTTTTACAAGTGACAACATCAATAAACATACTAGGTCATAGCACGAATCAGCTGTTTATCTTCGTATTCCATTTTTGAATTAGGTTATGCTTGCCTCATTGGTAGATATAATGGAGAGTTAAGCGGCCACCGCCACCGCCGGCTTTCCACAGAGGCCTCCACCGCCGCCCTCTCGGGGCCTCCCCAGCTCCCCAGTGGCCCCTTCCGCCGCCATCTCTTGGGGGCCTCACGAGGGGCCTCTTCCACCGCCACCTACGGGGGCCCCCCTCAGACGCCTCTTCCTCTTCCCGCGGGAAATTTGAATTTTGGCGCGAGATTTGAATTGATAAACAAAGCCATGTGCTTTTCTGACAGCTATCATCGACAACAACGCATCGCTAACCTCAGTGCTGCCATCTTGACGGGCCTAAACCTCAGTGCTACCAACTAAACTTTACTAGCGCAAGATATGAATTGGTAAACAAAGCCACGTGCTTTTTTGATATCCACGTGCTTTTTGACAGCTATCTTTAAACAACAACCAATCGCTAACCTCAGTGCTGCTATCTTGATGGGCCTAAACCTCAGTGCTGCCAACTAAAACTTACTAGCGCGAGATCTGTATCAGTAAATCGTGATTTTTTGACAGCTGTCATACGCCACCTGGCATCGCAAACCTCGGTGGTGCACAGCAGCCATCTCATCAACAGAGCATCGTGCTGCCAACTTTAGCTACTACCTTTCAAATGTGGAGGCCGCAATTTGAAAAATTCTATGTGCTTTTCTTGACAAGCTGCCATCTTTAATCAACAGAGCACCGTGTTCCTAACTTTAGCTAATACTTCTGAAATGTGGTGGCGGGCAATTTCCACATGACAGCTGCCATCAGACATCTTGCATCGCTAACTTTAGAGCTGCCCTCTTTAGCTACTTACCATTGAAATATGGTGGCGGAAAACTTGAAAAATTCCACAGCCTTAGTGCTCCTATCTTTACGGTACCGCGGGTAATTTAAAATCCACGTACTTTTTGACAGCTGTCATCCGCCGTCTTGCATCGCTAACCCCAGTGCTGCCATCTTTAGCTACTTACATTTGAAATGTGGTGGTGGTAATTTCCACGTAACAGCTCTCATCCGCCATCTTGCATCGCTTACCTTTGTTTTGCTATCTTTAAGGTACTGTGGGTAATATGCGAAACATCCGTCAGCTGCCTTCCTCCATCATGCATCGCAAACCTCAGTGCTGCCATCTTTAGCTACTTACCTTTGAAATGTGGCGGCGGATAATTTGAAAAATTTTACGTGTTTTTAATCAAGAGAGCACCGTGCTGCTGTCTTTACGGTTACTACCTTACGCACGTAGTAGCAGGTAATTTGAAAAATTCTAAACATCTGTCATCCGCCATCTTTAATTATCAAAGCACCGTGCTGCTATCTTTAGCTACTACTTTTGAATTGTGGTGGCGGATAATTTGAAAAAGGTTCCGTTAGTATCATCGACTTTAATGCATTTGCGAACCTAAACTCTCATCTACCATTTTGAAGGAGACCATCCTTAGTTTCCAACAAGATGCCCCTCCCGACGTTAAATACTACTTAGAGGTTACTACACATGATGGCGGTATCTGTTATGGCTACTTCCTCCACCACTAACTCCTCCTCCCCTACCTCCTCCGCATCCACCTCCTCCTCCTCTGTCATAGCACAGCTTAATCGAACATGCATCGCGAAGGCAAGAGTGTGCAGCGATAACATCACTGTGCATGTTTAGACTTGTGGATTACAAAAGAAATATAACAAGACTAAAATCGATGCCGTTAACTTCAACATGTAATTAGAACATTGATTGATGTGCTGAGAACACTAACTAAAATCGAACACGGTATTCGATACAACATGTGTTTAGAACATTTCAGTGGTACCTTTGTTCTAAGAAGATCAGATTGAAACATAAGAAGACTAGAATGGAACACTTTACTGGTTGGTGCTACTTCAACATGTGAATAGAACAGTGTTTTAGATCACTAAATAAGTGATCAAGACTAGAATCGAACACTGCACTCGATGTCGTTAAATTTAACATGTAAACAGAACTTTGTTTGATGTGTTCAGAACACGATACACGATACAACATGTGTTTAGAACATGTCAGGGGTTACCTTTGTTCTAAAAAGATTAGATTGAAACATAACAAGACCAAAATCGAACACTGTACTCGGTGTCGTGAACTTCAGGATGTGATTAGAACAGTGATTGATGGGTTTAGATCACTAACTAGAACTGAACACTGTACTCGATACAACATGTGTTTAGAACATGTCAGTGGATACCTTTGTTATAAGAAGATTAGATTGAAACATAACAAGACTAGAATCGAACACTGTTCTCGATTTCGTGAATTTCAACATGTGATTAGAACAGTGATTGATGTGTTTAGATCACTAACTAGAACCGAACACTGTACTCGATACAACATATATTTAGAACATGTCAGGGGATACTTTTGTTCTAAGAAGATCAGATTGAAACATAGCAAGACTAGAATCGAACACTGTACTCGATGTTGTTAACTTCAACATGTGATAAGAACATTGTTTGATGTGTTCAGAGCTAAAGTACAACTTGAATGATTTGCCTAGAGTAAAAATCAGAAACACACACTGTGCACATATCGCGTAGCTATCTCGCTTAGAAAACGATACAACTTCAATGATTTGCCTAGTGCGTAATTTAAAAAACCATACTGCGTAGCTAACTCGCTCAGTAAACGATATAGCAACACTTCAAATGATTTGCCTAGTGCGAAAATCAAACTTGCCATAATGCGTAGCTAACTTGTTCACCGCACTGCTAAGACGCTCAGTAATTGCAAATACACGGGTAATCGACTAGAACACTGAGATATGTCATGCGAATATCAAGAAAGCACACTGCGTAGCCAACTCGCTCGGTCACTCGCTTAGTAATTGCAAATATATAACAACACGACTAGAACACTGATACACGTTACTCTTATGTTTCGAAGCACACGCGGACAAGAATGTTGCGAGATACTACACCTGACATACTTACATGTTTAAAAAATGGGAGGATGAAAAATCATAAATTATTTGTATACATGTCTCCTCGAAGTTGTAAGAGCAAATGGATGCAGTACTGTGAGTTTCTGCTACGGCTGGCGAACGTAAGTGGCATGTTATCTCAGGAAAAAATACGCATGACCTTGTCCCTGCATATACGCAAGTCAGACACAATGATGGATACCGCGATTTAAATCCTGGTAACTTATGCCGTCAGGAAGGGCATCCAGCCAGATCCTTACGTTTTATGTAATTACACGTTGTCAGGAAGACTGACGATCGCGGTTAGCCACCCCCTAGCAATCACTATTTTTAGGGCTGCCGACATTAGTGGTTCGAGCCCGCTATCTCCCGAAAAGTAACAGTAACTTCTTCGACAGGATTAGTCTATGTACCGGCACCGGGTTTTACCCTCTCCCTACTGTCGTATATCAGATCCTCGGGCAGTTAGTAGTATACAATTTCTAATGAATAAGATGTATGCCAAAAGCCAGCATTATGTTCTATAAGAGTTAGGGCATATGTCGGATAGGGTCGTTAAGCCCTGTGCAGGCTCCTTCGACAGGAGTAGCCTATGTGCCGGTACCGTGTAGGCTTCTTAATGCTATTCGATAGGATTAGGCTATGTGCTCTCCGTACAATCATATTATTTTATCTCAGGAACTTACACCAGCTAAGTGCTAGAAGGAATTACCTACACGGTCAAGAAAATGCGTAAACCGTATGCCTTATCATACACACAGTGCCCTCGCTGTTTGCCGAAGGTTACTACAGCCGGAAGAGTAGAGTACAGTTTCTGTCGATGCATGCATTCCTTACCTTGCTCTAACTGACTCTGTAACGCACACAGACACTACCTCAAAGACAGTGTTCTGGAGAGATATACTTTCAACTGGGGCTAGTACCTTACCTAAGCGGCTTTATCTGCTATGCGGAACAAGGCCTTTACAAGCTAACGCTGTATATCTTCGACCATGCACCCGGATGCCCTTCCTGACACAAAACCTACAATGTAATTACTATTGAACACACTCAAGTTCCTGAGCCAGAATCATTATCCACACGTCCTACTTGGGTGCTTGCGCACGATGGTGGCTACAAGATGGCTGCTGCTCTTATGAGACTCCCTTGGGATGCTTGCGCAAGATGGTGGCTACAAGATGGCGACTCTACATGGCTCCTTATGAGACGCCTTTAGGGTGCTTGCGCAAGATGGCGCTCGAAAGATGGCTATTGCTTTTATGAGACGCCCTTGGTACGCTTGGGCAAGATGGCGGACACAAGATGGCGGCTATGAGACATCTTGAGGGTGACTGCGCAAGATGGCGGGTATACATAGCTTCTCATGGGACTGCTTAAGGGTGCTTGCACAATCGTGCTGCTATCTTTAGCTACATACCTTTGAAATGTGGTGGTGGCAATTTGAAATTATATTAAGCTGCTATCTTTGGCTACATACCTTTGAAATGTGGTGGTGGGTAATTTTACACCGACTATCAACAATGTGCTAGCTAAATGTACATGTTTGCAAATTTCCGCATGCAATTTGTTAGACGCTACTTTCTTTGTTGACGGTCCCTATTGAACGGATCTGTTTTAGGATCTACAGCCTTAGGCGAACGCTGCTCAGCACGACTTGCATCTGACATGCTCTTGTGCAAGCAAACCGGCCCTGTTACGTCAGGAAGGGCAACCGGCTGTGAAACAGATTACTGTGACTTAAAATCACAGTCCTAGCGTCAGGAAGGGCAACCGGTTGTAAAACAGATTACTGTGACTTAAAATCACAGTCCTAGCGTCAGGAAGGACAACCGGTTGTAAAACAATTGTCCGTGAAGTATGACACTAGATACTGCGATTTAAAATCATAGACACTACGTTAAGAAGGATATCTGGCTGTAAAACGGATTCTTGCGATTAAAAATCTTAGTTGTTGCGTCAGGAATGGCATCCGACTGTAGAACAGATTTTTGCGACTTAAAATCTTGCGTCAGGAAGAGCATCCGGCTGTAAAACAGGACTAGGAGTGGGCGGGGGGCATCCAGCTGCTCCCTAGTTTAGTTCAGGCGTTATGCCTTGCGAGTAGGTATGTACTAGCACCGGGTTTCAAATAAGCAGACTCTAGAGTTCCCGAAAAAGAAAAAAATCGGGAATGTGTTTTACTAAAACGTTGTATAACCGTAAGCTTGAAGCAAACCCACACACATTGACACTGCTGGAATGTGATGCTTCGGCGAGTTTCGCCCAGTACAAAGTTCACTGCTCACCTACAGTAAGAGCAGCGGCCCGGGCTGGGCTAGGTAGCTTAGAAGCGCTAGCATTATAACATAACAGGTTCGATTCTGGCTTAGTCTGGTATACGTTATGTCGGTAAAACTTTTGAGGGACTAAAGTCTTACACTTTAGCGTCTCCGGGTTCGAGCCTGGCTTAGTCTGAAAGGGCTCGGAATAACTTCTGAGGGACAAAATTCTAGCACTTCGGCGTCTCTAGGTTTAATCCTAGCTTAGTCTGAAGGTGCTCGGAAGAACTTTTGAAAGACTACATTTTGGCACCTCTGCTTCTCCAAGTTTGATCCTGACTCAGTCTGAAGATGCCGACTAGAATTTCTGAGGGACAAAATTCTACCACCTCGGCGTCTCCAGATTCGAATCGTAGCTCAGTCTAAATGTGCCTAGTAGAACATTTGAAGGACAAAATTCTAACACCTCGGCGTCTCCAGGTTCGATCTTAGCTTAGTCTGAAGGTGCTTACTAGAAATTCTGAGGGACAAAATTCTAGCACCTTGGCGTCTCTAGGTTCGATCCTGACTCAGTCTAGTCGTACACAGCAGAATTCTTAAGGGGCTAAATTCCGAAACCTCGGCGTCTTATGTTGTTCTTACCCTAGCTCAGTCTAGTCGTAAGAGGTCGTTAACAGGCAGGAGATAATCCGTAGATGTTAGCTCTGCTCAATGCCCGATGATTAATTCTTCAACTCAGCTCAACGCCCCGTTTACGCTCTCCAAGATAACAGGCAGGGGATACCGTAGAAGCTGACTGAGCTCAGTAACCGAGGATGCCAGCTAATGCTGTGTATCTTCGACTATACACCCACTTGCCCTTCCTGACACAAACTTTACAATGTAAGTTCCTCAGCGAGATTCATTGTCTTTATAACTACTTACACGGTTTTTAGAAGGTAAAACCCGGTGAGGGCACATAGCCTACTCCTGTCGAAGGAGCCTGCACAAGGCTTAACAACCCCATCCGACAGATGAATCACCATCAACATCTTGTACCCGCAGTCGTTCTCGCTACTTCTCTTAATTTTCGGGAGATACCGGGCTCGAACGCCTAATGTCGGCATCCCTAAAAATAGCGAATGCTAGGGGGTGGCTAACCGCGATCGTCAGTCTTCCTGACAACGTGTAACTACAAGAAACCTAAGTATCTGGCTGGATGCCCTTCCCGACGGCATAAGTTACCAGGATTAGAATCGCGGTATTCCTCATTGTGTCTGACTTGCGTGTATGCAGGGACAAGGTCATGCGTATTTTTTCCTGAGATAACATGCCACTTACGTTCGCCAGCCGTAGCAGAAACTCACAGTACTGCATCCATTTGCTCTTACAACTTGGAGGAGACATGTATACAAATAATTTATGATTTTTCATCCTCCCATTTTTAAACATGTAAGTATATCAGGTGTAGTATCTCGCAACATTCTTGTCCGCGTGTGTTTCGAAAAATAAGAGTAACGTGTATCAGTGTTCTAGCCGTGTTGTTATGTATTTGCAATTACTAAGCGTGTGACCGAGCGAGTTGGCTACGCAGTATGCTTTCTTGATTTTCGCATGGCATATATCAGTGTTCTAGTCGATTACCCGTGTATTTGCAATTACTGAGCGTCTTAGCAGTGCGGTGAGCGAGTTAGCTACACAGTATGTCTTTTTAAATTTCGCACTAGGCAAATACTGTAGTTGAAGTTGTATCGTTTACTGAGCGAGTTAGCTACGCGAAATGTGCGCAGTGTGTTTTTGATTTTCGTACTAGGCAAATCATTGAAGTTGTACTTTTGCTCTGAACACATCAAACATTGTTCTAATCACATGTTGAAGTTAACAACATCGAGTACAGTGTTCGATTCTAGTCTTAATCACTTATGTAGTGTTCTGCTCACGTGTTGAGATTAACGACATCGAGTGCAGTGTTCGATTCTAGCCTTGTTATGTTTCAATCTAATCTTCTTAGAACAAAGGTATCCCCTGACAAGTTCTAAACACATGTATCGAGTACAGTGTTCGGTTCTACTTAGTGATCTAAACACATCAATCACTGTTCTAATCACATGTTGAAATTCACGACATCGAGTAGTGTGTTCGATTCTAGTCTTGTTACGTTTCAATGTAATCTCCTCAGAAAAAGGTAACCCCTGACATGTTCTAAACACATGTTGTATCGTGTATCGTGTTCTGAATACATCAAACAATATTTTGATTACATGGTAAAGTTAACGACACCGAGTGCAGTGTTCGATTCTAGTCTTGATCACTTATTTAGTGATCTTAAACACTGTTCTAATCACATGTTGAAGTTAACGACAACGAGTACATTGTTCGATTCTAGTCCTGTTATGTTTTCATCTGATCTTCTTAAAACGAAGGTATCCCCTAACATGTTCTAAACACATTTTGTATCGAGTATAGTGTTCGTTTCTAGTCTTGATCACTTATTTGGTGATCTGAACACACCAATGAATGGTCTAATCACATGTTGAAGTTAACAACAACCAGTACAGTGTTCGATTCTAGTCTTGTTATGTTTCAATCTGACTTTCTTAGAACAAAGGTATCCCCTGACATGTTCTAAACACATGTTGTATTGAGTACCGTGTTCGATTCTAGTAAGTGTTCTCAACACATCAATCAATGTTCTAATTACATGTTGAAGTTAACGGCATCGATTTTAGTCTTGATATGTTTCTTTTGTAATCCGCAAGTCTAAACATGCACAATGATGTTATCGCTGCACACTCTTGCCTTCGCGATGCATGTTCGATTAAGCTATGCCTTGACAGAGGAGGAGGAGGTAGAGGAGACGGAGGAGGAGAAGGTGGTTGAGGTAGCCATAACAGCAACCGCAATCTTGTGTAGTAACCTGTAAGTAGTAATTAACGTCGGGAGGGGCATCTTATCGTATAGTTTCCTTGAAGATAGTAGGTGAGAGGTTAGGTTCGCGAATGCATTAAAGTTGATGATAGCTAACGGATTTTTTTCAAATTATCCGCCATACAATTCAAAAGTAGTAGCTAAAGATAGCAGCACGGTGCTCTGTTGATTAATGATGGTATCTGGATAGAATTTCAAATTGCCGCCACCACATGTTAAATGTATGTAGCTAAAGATAGCAACACGATGCTTTGTTAATTAAGGATGGCGGATGCCAGCGGACGGAACTTTTTTCAAACTACCCGCAGTGCCGTAAAGATAGCAGCACGATGCTCTCTTGATTAAAGATGGCGGATGACAGTTGTCAAAAAACACGTAGAATTTTTCAAATTATCCGCCGCCCACATTTCAAAGTTGAGTAGCAAATGATGGCAGCACTGACGTTTGCGATGCAAATATTATCCTAAGAAAGTCGATTTTTGAAAAATAAATCCTGAAACAAAACAATACAGTAGAAATACACATCGCGTTCGGGCGCCTAACGAACACAAGGACGGATCATTGTGAATATTTATGGACTATGTACTACATTATTTTATTATCAAGTAAGTAAAATAAAAGATTCCGATGAAATGGCCGATGTGTCCTTGAAGGTCACGCGGAAACAGGAAACTACTAAAGGTGGAAGTAGCTAGGCCCCCGCGACCGACGAATATGAGATAAGAATTAGCCAATGAGATCAGTTGCGCCCGGCGGAAAGTTAACATCAGTAGTGGATATACAAATGAATACATGCAGTAGAATATATTCCCCACTCTATTTGGTACGGAATGTCCTCTTCTAAATATTTTAAAGGCATTAACTGGTACGAAACGTCCTAGAACCATCGGAGAGAGATTATGCGCCGCGCATGACCTTCTGTGAATGGATCGATCGCCAACCCGAAGACTTCGTGAATCATACTTTGTTAACAGACGAGGCCTCGTTTAGGAAGAGTGGCAGCTGTAACTTTTTGATGATAATAATAAATAAAATCATGAATAAAAACATATAAATAAAATTACTCAAAAACTTAATATAATTAATAAGCATAATTAACCGAAATGTCCGTAGTATGGGCGCCAGAGTTCACCAGAATGGATCCCTCGAATTTAGATAAGAGCATGATAAACTGTATATCCCAGGGTGTGTACATAATGTTGCGTACTGGTACATCTGCTGCAGGCCTTACCTAACCTCCTGAAAACGACTAATTAGGTAGGAACTGCACCTAGGTTCATCAATAACACTGATTCTAAATAGCTAACTATATTCTTAACAAATTCCGTGCATGAGCACCTCATCAACATACAACATTATACATATAATACACACATAAATTATTGCTGGAAGACTCCATATTTACAACAACAACAACAACAACAACAAAAATAATGAAAATCGTGGGAAAACGAAAGCGAGAACTAAGCTACCATTTGTAGATAGTCCGATGAACAATGTACATGTATGATGATAAACACCCTTCACTGTCTCTATATCAATTCGACTTACCGATTCTCATAATCGGCAGTTATCACATCACACAGATACTGTACCTTGTACTACTGTGTTCACATATTTTAACACTTGTTGTAAAGATATATACACACGTCTGTCGATCCTCAACATAAATTTATGGAAAGTCTGAGATAGCTTTCACCAACATCTAATGCTAGGCCGCCACAAGTGCTACAATACTTAATGCGCAAGCACTCTCCACAATCATTCACTTTCCACGAACATAACAAGACTACGCTCCACGAACGTTTGAAGTCCAGTCCATTACAGCCGTGTCACTCCAGTACCGTGTATCAGCACTACTTCCTTCCCGTAGTTGTAGTTCAGTTGTAGTTCTCTTCCTTCTCGTTCCTTTACAATCACCTCTACAATCACCCTTACAATCTCTTTACAATGTCTATGGTTGCCGCCGTATGATCAACCTTTATAGACGTCAACATCCCCCTCCTCTCAGATGATACGTCTGGATTGGTGCTTGCCTCCCAATCATGAGTGATCTCAAGTCAGGACCAAGCCCTGAACTACTACTTCCTCCCAAGACAATAACAAACTCTGGGGTATATTCCATGAATCACCAAACTTTCCTAATACAACAACAAGCTCATCTCATCAGGCTGGGATATATACATGACTCATGAATTTCCCGACACAAGTACATCACAACAAACACTGGGGTAGCCATATGACTCATTCAAATCACCAGAGTTATTAAAGCAATGTTTTCCCACTCGTGCAAAACAAATTACTCATACCTACATATGTGGATATCTTCCAGCTTACCAATATAAATGGCAAAATATAGAAATGAAATACTGATGATGATAATAATAATAATAATAATAATAATAATAATAATAATAATAATAATAAATCGAATACTGACAATACTATCTCTAACTTCTACATATAATTCGGGGGTGTGATATATGCACTATCACATAACGCCGCCTTGGTGAATCGATGATATCACATATTATGATTCACCATAAAACAGAACTTCATACATAACCTTATAATGGCATAAGTGAACACATAATTTACTGTAATAATTATATATACATTGCGTCTACTGCATTGTATTCGCACACACGAAATACAATTTGTCCAAACAATAATAATAATAATAATAATAATATGGCTATATACACTCAACTCCGATTATTTCATATACCATTGAACACAATCCCTTCTTGCTACTGTACACATAACTCATAATTGATAATATATACATCCAAGGTGCAGATCCTATCTCTTATATCTGCGAAGGCTATAGATATTACATGTCCCAAGAATCTTATTTTCAGTGGTTAGGAGCCTATAAGCACACTTGCCTATTCTACTGTCCACAGTATACGGACCCTGATATAAATGTAAAAACTATATATAACTTAACATTGGCATCGATAGACGAGGAATGCGTACCGTAATAAAATCTAACTACGTCTAGAATCCACACTACCTCATACACAAGCATTCATCCCATCCAGTCACACAAGAATCATACAAACTTTCATTTGGAACATTCATAAAAAGGAAATCCCTATTTCTGAAATGCGCGGGAATCTCACTACGTTTACTCTTCCACAAAACCATAATTAATGCAAGCAAACAGGTCACATACTTTTTCACACATTCCATATCGATATCATACAGCACGTCATTCAAATCATTCACACATCTCTCAGAATTAAATAAAACATAACACACTCGCCTGAAAAGACTTTCTTTCATCTCACGCACACTTCCACTCTCACACACGCTCACTCTATTACTGAAATTATTACCATAATACACTTTAAAATTGCCGTCATTACTACTTAATGACCCAACAATTAATCCATCTTCACCACCTTCCATATCAGCTACTACTTGCACCACTTTCATGCCAACAACACTGCTACTTTCGACTCTCTTATCAGAAGTTTCATTAATCTCCAAGTCACCATTTTCACACATAATGGATCTAACTTTACTCTCCTCACATACACTTAAATCAACAAAAACATCCTCATGATGTATACTCTGTAAACACTCTTCACTCACAAAACAACCTTCATCAACTTCACAAAAAACTTCACTTTCAATTTCAGAAACTTCCACAAGATTATCAATCGCAACACCGCTATTACCATCACCACTAGCAGAAAATAAGACATCCGACACATCCTTCTTACTTTCATCACGCCCCCTATTCTCAAAATCTCCCTGAACACAAAACACATGGTCATACAATAATTCCTCTTTCACGTCTACCTCGTAACTTACCTGTTTCATCGCGTGAATAGGAATTTCGGTATCGGACTGCCTATCTGACCCAACTAAGAAGTCCGATTCCGGTTTAAATTACTTAACGTGGACTGTTCACTATTATCATGTCTCGGCACTTGATCTGGCGGTCTTTGATCCGTACGCCCCCTACTTTCTGATTCCCCTTGATTAGGTCTTCTGCCATAATATTCCTGGTGATTACCTCCTTGGTTAGAGTGTCTGTTTCCCCTTCCGGAATTACCACCCTGATTCCCTTGCCTAGAATGACTGAAAATCTGATTATTCCTATCTCCCACTACCTGATTACCTTGTCTCCCATTATCCCCGCAATTTCTACCTTCACTTTGCCTAGTCCTCCCCTGCCCTTCCAAAGCATCAAACCTCTCTAACAGCTGCTCTAATTCCTTAATCGTAACAATATTCTGCATACATGCAGCTAATCCGACCTTCTCAGGAAAATGCCTCAACATCTGGCGGACTGTATCTCTCTCCGATGCTAGACCTTCAATATTCTGGCTGATCAGAACATGCGCCAAGAAATATTCCGTCATAGACACACCCTCCTGAGGTCTATATTTGCCAAATAGCACGCGATCTCTTTCCCTTCCCTGAATAGCATCACTCCAAAATTTAGAACTAAATTTCTCCCTAAATTCCTGCAAACTCGAAATACCCTGTGTATAAACTTGAAACCAGGATCTCGCTTCTCCAACAAATGCAATATCCAACATCTTATCAACCATACTCCATTCGATCAAACCATCGTCAAGATTCTTGGAAAACCGTTTCTCCACCGTTTTCAAGAATTCCATCGGTTTAAACTGCCGACCATTAAACTTGGGTAATTCAGAGTCCTTCGTACAAGATACGTACCTATTACATATGCTGCTACCTACTTGGATTTGACTGATCTCCTGCCTTAACTTTGCATGACATGCTTTAACTCCTTCTTCAACTACCATTCTGGCATTTCCTTCTACTGACTTGAGGTCATCTTTTACCGACTTATGGCCTTTCTCCAATTTCTCATCCTTCTCATCTATACGCTTCGCTAAAACGTTCTGATTGGATTTAATTCTATCTATTTCTTCGACTTCATCTTCCACTATTTTTAATCTCTTATCACATTCCTTGCTGTTTTCAACAAATTCTTTCCTAACTACATTAAATCGGCATTCAATTTTCTCAGTCAATTCCAAGCGTTGAGATTCAACCTTATTATTGACTTCCCGAATTTCCCTGCTTTGATGGTCAAACTTCTGGTTCAATTCATCTATTCTACCATTCACAGCACTACTTAAACTATCAATTTTACTAGACAATTCAACACTCACTAAATTTAACTCCTTACTTTGATTCTCAATCTTACTGGACAATTCCGTACTAACTGAATTTAATTCACTATTAATACTGTATATTCCATTACTTAAAAAACTCAATTCACTCTTCAACTCTTTACTCTGACTATCAATCTTGCTAGACAATTCAACATTATTATTATCGATTTTACTGGACAATTCAACATTATTATTATCGATTTTACTGGTAACAGCATTTAATTCAACACTCACTGAATTTAATTTCTTAATCTGACTATCAATTTTACTAGACAATTCAACCTTCAACTCTTCATTCTTACTGTTTAATTCACCCTTCAATTCATTAAGTAACGATTTAAGCATAATGAGCATTGAAGCCTCGCCTTGATCCCCTACATTCTGAGTTTGAGACGGGTTACGCGGTTCCTCACTGATCGTTGCCAATAGATCCTTCCTACTATGAGCCATTTTGCTACTCTCACTTAAATTAGATAAACTCAATGTGGTGGAATTCTTTTGCCTTCTCTTCTCCTGATTCTTAGTACCAGCAACTTTAAAAACCTCTCTATTTCTTAATTTTATAATACTCGACTCGCTACAACATTTCATCATACTCCAAAATACACATGAAACATATAAAAAACTTCACTGACATAGTTTGCCGAATTCCAACCACACCTAACAAGTGCACCTACGCTTATAAGCCTAACAGATGTATCAACCATTCAGCCACACGTTGGGAAGCCAATTGTAACTTTTTGATGATGATAATAAATAAAATCATGAATAAAAACATATAAATAAAATTACTCAAAAACTTAATAAAATTAATAAGCATAATTAACCGAAATGTCCGTAGTATGGGCGCCAGAGTTCACCAGAATGGATCCCTCGAATTTAGATAAGAGCATGTTAAACTGTATATCCCAGGGTGTGTACATAATGCTGCGTACTGGTACATCTGCTGCAGGCCTTACCTAACCTCCTGAAAACGACTAATTATACTGCTAATAATAAGAGATGGCTTGTGACATTTCGTAGAGGGAGGTCCGTTTACTGCCTGCCGAGGCGAGATATAGGGAGTGGCTGTGTGGTTGCCATGGAAACGAGGGTGGGGCGACTGCGGTTGCCATGGAGATAAAACTTCTGGGAGGCTCGTCTTGCTGGGAGTTGCCAAACCTCTCACTTCACTTGTGAGCTAGATCTTGTTGCAAGCAGTTCAGTGTGAGTGGCCGTTAGTAAGTTTCTAATTGTATTTTAAATACTATTTACGTACGTACGCACATGCAATCATTGTATTTATATTTTGAGTACGATGAATACTCCTCGAGGGAGAGGGAGGCCCAGGATTCGTCCACCTCGTGAAAAAAATACCGCTGGCCATGGTGTGACAGTTCATCACCAAGGAAGAGAAATGATGTGTGCTGCAAGAGAATTCTTTGAAGAGGAGGCTACGAGTTTATCGGAAAGGAATGTTCCCTTAATTCCATTCCAGAGCAAAATTTGTTCAATTTGCGACCCGTTCCATTACAGTGGAAAACAAGAATGTGAAGAAAGACCAGTTCTTGTCTCATTTGCGATCACTGTAAAATTTTCAGCAGCCTGTCAGGGTTTCCCAACTTTAACGCAGCAAGGGGACTGCTAATTAAGGCGTAGCTTTATATAATGGATACTCTTACAGACATTTACGGAAAAGGGAGGATGTTTGGTGACAAGGGTTTATTTACCGCTGGATTTACGTCGCAGCGACACAGATAGGTCTTACGGCGACAATGGGATAGGAAAGGCCTTGGAGTAGAAAGGAAACGACCCTGGCTTGTTGTGTTTGTTGTGAAAATAGGAAACCACGGAAAACCATCTACAGGGCTACCGACAATGGGATTCGAACCCACTATTTTCCGAACGCAATACATTCTCTTCGCGCTATCATTATAGAATCGTCATTTTTTCAACTTATTGTAATCTAAACATTTTCTTAACATTAAGTTCTGGAATCTTGTACGTCTAATCGAAGCGTACAGACAAAAATTATCATTTTATTTGTATAGATGAAAGTAGACCGAGTGGCCGCGCGTTTTAACGCTCTGTGGCTATGGAGCCAAGCTCTGCATTCGGGAAACGCGTGGGTTCGAATCCCACCGTCGGCTCTTCTCAGAATAGTTTTCTGTGGCTTAATATCTTCACTTCCAGGCAAATGTCGGTACAGTTCCTATCCATAGGCACCCCTTACCCAATTTTATACACCATAACACATTTCGTCTTCATTAGCTCCTCAACTGAGGTTGGTGCCAGGAAGGGCATCCAGCAGTACAAACATGCTGTGTAAATTAATTAGGAAACCACGGAAAACCGTCTTCAGGGCTGCCGACAGTGGGGTTCAAACCCACTATTTCCCGAATACTGAATACTGGCCGCACTTAAGCGACTTCAGCTATCCAGCTCTGTAAATAAAAGGTTTATATGAGTCCTGTTTATTCCCTGTCAATCCCGATATAAACGCATCAGTCTCAAACGGTAAATATAAGTAATTTAATGACTTTCAACATACGATGCGTAAGATTCCCAGTTTCGCCAGTTACTTGAGGGATGTCTTCCTGTACTAATCCTTCAGTAAGGATTTCCCTCACAGCAACCTGACTGTTTGTATGTCGCTGATAAGAACCTGATTGTATAAGAGTGATCGCAAATGGGACGACACCGCCTGGCCAGGCAGTCTACAACAGATCACAGTGGTCAGAACGACGGAGAGAACAAGTGAGCCGGAAGCGAGGGGTAAGAGCATGTACAGAAAGGAATGCTGGAATGTGGCAACATCGTGAAATGCCACGTGCAGTGCTCCTCCCTCCAACCTTACCTGTCAGACGCCATCTCTTCTTATTAGCAGTATAGGTAGGAACTGCACCTAGGTTCATCAATAACACTGATTCTAAAATAGCTAACTATGTTCTTAACAAATTCCGTGCATGAGCACCTCATCAACATACAACATTATACATATAATACACACATAAAATATTGCTGGAAGACTCCATATTTACAACAACAACAACAACAACAACAAAAATAATGAAAATCGTGGGAAAACGAAAGCGAGAACTAAGCTACCATTTGTAGATAGTCCGATGAACAATGTACATGTATGAAGATAAATACCCTTCACTGTCTCTATATCAATTCGACTTACCGATTCTCATAATCGGCAGTTATCACATCACACAGATACTGTACCTTGTACTACTGTGTTCACATATTTTAACACTTGTTGTAAAGATATATACACACGTCTGTCGATCCTCAACATAAATTTATGGAAAGTCTGAGATAGCTTTCACCAACATCTAATGCTAGGCCGCCACAAGTGCTACAATACTTAATGCGCAAGCACTCTCCACAATCAGCCACTTTCCACGAACATAACAAGACTACGCTCCACGAACGTTTGAAGTCCAGTCCATTGCAGCCGTGTCACTCCAGTACCGTGTATCAGCACTACTTCCTTCCCGTAGTTGTAGTTCAGTTGTAGTTCTCTTCCTTCTCGTTCCTTTACAATCACCTCTACAATCCCTCTTACAATCTCTTTACAATGTCTATGGTTGCCGCCGTATGATCAACCTTTATAGACGTCAACATCCCCCTCCTCTCAGATGATACGTCTGGATTGGTGCTTGCCACCCAATCATGAGTGATCTCAAGTCAAGACCAAGCCCTGAATTACTACTTCCTCCCAAGAGAATAACAAACTCTGGGGTATATTCCATGAATCACCAAACTTTCCTAATACAACAACAAGCTCATCTCATCAGGCTGGGATATATACATGACTCATGAATTTCCCGACACAAGTACATCACAACAAACACTGGGGTAGCCATATGACTCATTCAAAACACCAGAGTTATTAAAGCAATGTTTTCCCACTCGTGCAAAACAAATTACTCATACCTACATATGTGGATATCTTCCAGCTTACCAATATAAATGGCAAAATATAGAAATGAAATACTGATAATAATAATAATAATAAATCGAATACTGACAATACTATCTCTAACTTCTACATATAATTCGGGGGTGTGATATATGTACTATCACACAGCTTCAATTTTCACTACACGCATGTGTGGTTGGAGAACGCTCCCCATGCTGTGAGACGTTCCCACCGTCCGGTTTTTCATTAAGGGGTCATAAATGAAGTTTGGAACTTGTACAATTTACCACTTATCGCAACCAAATTTAAAGCACAAGCACATATTAATAAGATACAGACACACCATCACAAAGAAATTGGAGTCGATTGGTCAATTTGTTCAAAGTTATTAACAAATTATTTTTATACGTTGAGTGGAAAATGCTATTTGCGGCAGTTTTCACTTCTTCGGCCTATAATTTGGCAAACCTGTCAAAAACAGCCATATACTTAATATTTTGCAGTCAGATGTAAACTATTGGAGAAAACATTTTTCAATTTTTATTATTCATAAAATATTTTTAAAAATCTTGTTTAGTTCTGTTTTATGAGCAAAAATATGAGGGTAAAATTGAACTGATAATAAAACGCAGAAATGTTCTTAATTCCTTTACATATTGAAATGTTCTCTGAATCTGTGAGGAACTCTGCTGCCACAAGGCAAAGAGCTGAAAATCTTTTAGGTAATGTTGTTTGGAAACGTCAGAGAAAGGGGCGGGGACTTTATCTATAAATACCACACCACTAAACTTTAAATCAGAAATTTCGAGCTTAGAGAAAAACTGATGATGGGATTTAAAAGAGGAAGAAGTGGGGAGTATTTAAGGTTAAAACTAAAAATTCGTTTTTGTGTGTGTGTGTGTGTGTGTGTGTGTGTGACAAAATTCACAATATTTGAGTTACAACTCCCCTTAATGTTTGGTTCGGGATGTTGTCATAGGCTACTAATATGTTTCCAATACTCCCCTGGAGTGGAGAGGCGGGCCTCCTAGACGGTGACGCCAGGAGATTTGTATCGGAGAAGGTGAGAGGGTTGGCGGCTGTGGCTTGTACTATAATGGAACTGTCCCGGCATTTACTTTACTGCAGGAGAATGGAAAACCACGGAAAATCATTCTCAGGACAGCTGACAATGGGGACCAGCCCCTTTCCATCTCCGAATACAGAAGCCTGGAGCCACGGTAGAGCCGTGGCACCTCAGCTCGGTTGGCCGGACGGATTGCAGAGCTGTCGGACCACGGACCAGACGTGGCCACTTGTGGGCCGAGACCAACTCCGCATCCGCCGACCTGTGGTATTATCTTATAGACTGACTGGCGTGTATCTTATCTACGGTTTTTGTACTATTACTAGATGATGTTCCACTCAATACCCGTCGGCACAAGTTCTTCCAACATGACGGAGCAACCCGCACATTACCAACGCCTTACGTCGTCATTTGAATGCTAGCTATCCGCGCGCTGTATGGACGTTTGGGCCCTATCGTCTGGCCGGCAATGACCCCCGAGCTAAACCCCTGAGGTTACTTCTTTTGTGGATGCGTAAAATTTAAGGTGTATCGCAGAGAAATGGAGCCATGCAAGAGCTCCGGGAACGTGCCTCGGAAGCTGCTCAGAACATCAGTCAAAAGTACAATGTTCAAGAGAATTTTCTCCAAAGGTGTCAAGAATATATATTTTGAAGACCTGCTTTAAAAATGTCGAATGTCACTCCCTAAAATGTACACAAATGCTTTACCGTTGTGATGTCATGTTGTCTGTTAATAAGGTAATCTATGCTTGGAATTTTACACCACCCTTATTTTTGTGATCATAAGCCATGGGACCTCAATTATTACGTGGAATCCGACCTATAGAACGTGACATTACCTTTCGTAAAGCCCACATGCATTAGCTGGGAATCAAACTCTGATTCACTTGGGGAGAAGCGAGCTGCGATGCCACTGGGATTGTTTATATTGCCAAAAAACAAACCAAACCCCATGGCACTACAGCTCTAGAAGGGCCTTGGCCTACAAAGCGATCGCTGCTCAGCACGATGGCCTGCAGATTACGAGGTGTCGTGTGGTAAGCACGACGATTCCTTTCAGCCGTTATTCTTGGCTTCCTAGACCGGGGCCGCTATCTCACCGCCAGATAGCTCCTCAATTGTAATCATGTAGGCTGCGTGGACCTCGAACCAGCCCTCAGGTTCAGGTAAAAATCCCTGGACTGGCCGGGAATCGAACCCGGGGCCTCCGAGTAAGAGGCAAGCACGCTACCCTTGCACCACGGGGCCGGCTGTTTATATTACATCCCATTTTTATCCCGTTTTTCCTGCGAGGTCAGGGGTTGTACGAGATTTGGCAGATTTTTATGGCCGTGTCTTATTGTGTGCTGCGTGCAAGTGTTGAAGACGACAGAAATACCCTGTCCTCAACTCGTAGGAATGCACTTGATAATGTAATAATTCCTGGCTGAAACGGGAATCGAACCGGGGGCCTCAAGGATGGAAGGCCAGTACTCTAATCATTCTCATTACGGTACAATTTATTTACGGGCTGGTCAACTTCCTTGTTCCCTGCTGATAAGGTACGAAGGAACATTCTCGTTTCGTCTTTCAGAAGATCCAAAGGGAAACAGAATACAAGGAAAATGGAATGAAATGTCGTATGAATTTTAGTGCCGGGATATCCCAGGACGGGTTCGGCTCGCCAGGTACAGGTATTTCCATTTGACTCCCGTAGACGACCTGCGTATCGTGATGAGGATGAAATGATGATAAAGACAACACATACACCCAGCCACCGTGCCATTGGAATAAACCAATTAAGGTTAAAATCACCGACCCGGCCGGGAATCGAACCCGGGTCCCTCTGAACCGAAGGCCAGTACGCTGACCGTTCAGCTAACGAGTCGGACAAAATACAAGGAGAGGCTGGCCAAGCCCCCAGGCAGGCTGGGAAGTCTCCGGCTTGACTCACTCATCCCTTCCAAGAAATTCCGAAGGGGGCTACGGATGGGCTTTACGCTCTCTCAAGCACGTCACATTATACCGTATAAGGACAAAGTGCCCTTTCCGACGCTACGCGATATGTAAACAGTGTGCGTTTCTGAATTTTACACTAGGCAAATCATTGAAGTTGTACTTTTGTTCTGAACACATCAAACAATGTTCTAATCACATGTTGAAATTAACAACATCGAGTACAGTGTTCGATTCTAGTCTTGCTATGTTTCAATTTGATCTTCTTAGAATAAAGGTATCCCCTAACTTGTTCTAAACACATATTGTATCGCGTACAGTGTTCGATTCTAGACCGGGTCGATGACCTTCGATGTTAGGCCCCTTTAAACAACAAGCATCATCATCATCGATTCTAGACTTAATCACTTTTGTAGTGTTCTGCTCACACGTTGAGGTTAATGACATCGAGTGCAGTGTTCGATTCTAGTCTTGTTATGTTTCACTCTGATTTTCTTAGAACAAAGGTATCCCCTAACTTGTTCTAAACACATGTTGTATCGAGTACAGTGTTCGATTCTAGTCTTAATCACTTTTGTAGTGTTCTGCTCACACGTTGAGGTTAACGACATCGAGTGCAGTGTTCGATTCTAGCCTTGTTATGTTTCAATCTAATCTTCTTAGAACAAAGGTATCCTCTGACATGTTCTAAACAAATGTTGTAACGAGTACAGTGTTCGGTTCTACTTAGTGATCTAAACACATCAATCACTGTTCTAATCACACGTTGAAGTTCACGACATCGAGTACAGTGTTCCATTCTAGTCTTGTTATGTTTCAATCTAATCTTCTTAGAAAAAAGGTAACCCCTGACATGTTCTAAACACATGTTGTATCGTATATCGTGTTCTGAAAACATCAAACAACATTTTGATTACATGGTAAAGTTAACGACATCGAGTGCAGTGTTCGATTCTAGTCTTGATCACTTATTTAGTGATCCCAAACAATGTTCTAATCACATGTTGAGGTTAACGACATCGAGTACAGTGTTCGTTTCTAGTCTTGATCACTTATTTAGTGATCTGAACACACCAATAAATGTTCTAATCACATGTTGAAGTAGCACCAACCAGTACAGTGTTCGATTCTAGTCTTCGTATGTTTCAATCTGATCTTCTTAGAACAAAGGTATCCACTGCTATGTTCTAAACACATGTTGTATTGAGTACCGTGTTCGATTCTGGTTAGTGTTCTCAGCACATCAATCAATGTTCTAATTACATGTTGAAGTTTACGGCATCGATTTTAGCCTTGTTATGTTTCTTTTGTAATCCACAAGTCTAAACATGCACAATTAAGTTATCGCTGTACACTCTTGCCTCCGCGATGCATGTTCGATAATGCTACGCCTTGAGAGAGGAGGAGGAGGAGGAGGAGGTGGTGGTGTAGGAGGTAGTCATAACAGCCACCGCCATCATGTGTAGTAACCTCTAAGTTTTAATTAGCGTCAGGATTGGCATCTTGTTGTAAACTAACGATGGTCTCCTTCAAGATGGTAGATGAGAGGTTAGGTTCGCAAATGCATTAAAGTTGATGATAGCTAACGGATTATCTTTTCAAATTATCCACCACCAAAATTCAAAAGTAGTAGCTAAATATAGCAGCACGGTACTCAGTGGATTAAATATGGCATCTGGATACAATTTTAAATTGCCGCCGGCACATGTTAAATGTATGTAGCTAATGATAGCAGCACGGTTCTTTGTTAATTAAAGATGGCGGATGACAGCTGTTTAGAATTTTTCAAATTGCCCGCTTCTACGTGCGTAAGGTAGTAACCGTAAAGATAGCAGCACGGTGCTCTCTAGATTAAAGATGGCGGATGTCAGCTGTCAAGAAACACGTAGAAGTTTTCAAATTATCCGCCGCCCACATTTCAAAGGTAAGTAGCTGAAGATAGCAGCACTAAGGTAAGCTATGCAAGATGGAGGATGAGAGCTGTTACGTGGAAATTACTACCACCACATTTCAAAGGTAAGTAGCTAAACAGGGCAGCATTGGGGTTAGCGATGCAAGGTGGCGGATGACAGCTGTCGAAAAATCACGTGGCTTTGTTTACTGATTCAAATCTCGCGCTAGTAAAGTTTAGTTGGCAGCAATGAGGTTGAGGTCCATCAAAATAGCAGCACTGAGCTTAGCGATGCGTTGTTGTTTAAAGGTAGCTGTCAAAAAGCACGTGGCTGTCATAAAAGTACGTGGCTTTGTTTACCAATTCAAATCTCACGCTAGTAAGGTTTAGTTGGCAGCCCTGAGGTTTAGGCCCATCAAGATAGGAGCACTGATGTTAGCGATTGATTGATGTTTAAAGATAGCTGCCAGAAAGCACGTGGTTGTCAAAAAAGCACGTGGCTTTGTTTACCAAATCAAATTTCGCGCTGGTGAGGTTTAGTTGTTAGCACTGAGGTTTAGGCCCGTCAGGATGGCAGCACTGAGGTTAGCGATGCGTTGATGTCGATGATAGCTGTCAAAGAGCACGTGGCTTTTTTTTGCTATTTGCTTTACGTCGCACCGACACAGATATGTCTTATGGCGACGATGGGAGAGGAAAGGACTAGGAAGTGGAATGAAGCGGCCGTGGCCTTAATTAAGGTACAGCTTCGGCATTTGCCTGGTGTGAAAATGGGAAACCACGGAAAACCATCCTCAGGGCTGCCGACAGTGGGGCTCGAACCCACTATCTCCCGATTACTGGATACTGGCCGCACTTAAGCGACTACAGCTATCGAGCTCGGTGGCTTTGTTTACCAAGTCAAATCTTGCGCTAGTGAGTTTAAGTTGGCAGCACTGAGGTTTAGGTCCGTCAAGATGTCAGCAGGGAGGTTAGCGATGCGTTGTTGTCGATGATAGCTGTCGAAAAAGCACATGGCTTTGTTTACCAATTCAAATCTCGCGAAAAAATTCAAATTTTCCGCGGGAGGAGGAAGAGGCCCCTGAGAAGTGCCCCGTAGGTGGCGGTGGAAGAGGCCCCTCGGGAGGCCCCCGGAGGTGGCGGTGGAAGAGGCCCCCCGGCGGTGGCGGTGGGCGCCGAAGTCTCCATTATATCTACTAATGAGGCAAGCATAACCTAATTCAAAAATGGAATACGAAGATAAACAGCTGATTCATGCTATGACCTAGTAAGGTAATTGATGTTGTCACTTGTAAAACTTGTAATAATTCACTGGTAATATACAAGAGACTTTCAATCTTTTGTGGAACAGAAGTGTACAACTCCATACATTACAGGAATCCACACTAGTAACTTGTAATGTACAAGACCATACTTTTGTGGAATAGGTCCCTGACGTGGCAATGGAATTCCAGTTTGACCTCAAGGGGTACGGATTGTCCTGGGGTAAATACTTGCAGATTACAGGAAAACCGTTGGCAGGTAGATAGCGATATAGTGAACCCATAATTCTACGATGAAAAATAATTCCAAATATTTATATCAGCTACAAACAACATTTTGAGAGTAGACAAGAGCCTCTCTAACTCGTGGGAACAGAGCTCTCCGTGACAAGCGAGCCGCGAGCTCGTGAAATGCCGGGACACTTCGGTGGACCTCGAGTAACGAATAATCTACCAATTTCGAAAAATCCTCAATAACGAGAGATTTTGGCGACATGGTAAATCCAGGAATTAAGGATCTAAATTATTTATAAAACGTATGCGAAGATAGAATCCCCAGGGTAAATATAAATACAGTTAAGCCTGGAGGAATGTTTGCGTCCTGCTCGCGGATCGGCGACAGGTGGCGAGCTCCTGAAGAAAAGCCGCGAAACTCCAGGGCAGAAATAATTCATTTCGCCCGTTGCAACTATGGGAAAAATATGAAATTAACACAATGGTGAATTATAAATCTGTCCGAAATTATGGACTAAATTTCAAGAAAATTGGTCCAGTGGATGTGCAATTAGCAGATTACAGAATCGAGCCTCGTGGAGAGGGTGGCGTCCCTCCCAGAGGGTATAAAAGAACGACCCGGCATATTTTAGACATTCTGTCTGTTGGTTTGAACGGTGAAACCCACGTCCCTCGTCTGCAAGAAAGTGCGGAGTTTTGTTCTCAAAGTAACTTGTATATATTCGTGTCACTGTTTTAAGTAGAATATTAAGAGGAACGTGATATAAATTTTCCTGAACTGCCGCCGAAGAAACCTTTGAAGTTTTAGATATTTGGTTAAAATACTTAGCTAGTTTCTCTCTGTATTACAATTGTGTGTGTTTGACATTTTTCAAAGGGAAGTCTGGGGTCTAGCCGTGAGTTCTGAGTTTCTTATCTGTTTGGAATACCTGGCCAGCAGTAGCGGGAACGAAAGCACGGTCCTGGGAAACAGTGGCAGTCGCCATTTGAGTAGCGTGCTCTTCACATGTTAAACCCGAAGAAAATACGGTATTTGCGGTGTTAATCGACACCTAGTGTAAAATATGTGTAGTTTAAGTTATATATATATAAGAAGATGATGTCAAATGTAGCCATGGAAGGCTAAGCACGAAACAAGCTGGCTAAATGTTGCCAGAATCTCCAAGACGACTATGATTACAGGTCTGTGACTATATTTCTATCAATGCTGTAGTTAGAATTTGATTGTCCCAATAAATTTTCAATGCGTGTGCCGAATTAATGTTTAATAATGATCAGGCGAACGTATTACATTTCTGATTGTCTTGTGAAACTCTTTAGGGCTGTAAATTTCACGTCGAGAAGATATAAAATGCGAAGTTTAAATAATGTGTTAATATTCTTTGACATAATGTTCAAATTGTGTAAAGTTAGGAAGATGATAACGATCATGTAGTCGTAGTGAATGCCTTAACTTCGAATATCGTATGAGTTCAGAAAATTTTGTCGGAATAATAATAATAATAGTAATAATAATAATATTTACCGCGGGATAAAATTTTTATATGTTAAAAGTGTATTTAACAGATACGTACAATATGGTTTTCGTTTGTCTCGAAATTCAGTGAAGTCTGATAATATTTTTGTGGGAAGTAATTTTTGTGACATCGTGTATATCGGTGATATAGGAAATCACGGCGTGTTGTTGTATTCCTGAGGTTCGAAAGTTGTAGTAAAAATAAATGAAAAAGGATTCTTATAAAAGTTGTTTGTCACAGGAGGATTGAGGTGAAAGTCTTGAAACAGGAAGAAATGGATTGTGCCGGAGTGATATGTTTAGATAAGAGTTGCATAGATGTTGAAGGCAGAGGAAGCCTGTATTTCATGTGTAATGCCGCTGTGAGAGGCGATGAAGGTGAATTTTTGAGACAGACTATATTTGTTGATGGCGAAGAATTTTTGAGACAGGCTGTATATTAAATGTGATATTTCTGAGGCAGGCTGTAGTGATATTCCACTAACAATCCGGAACAGCGCAGCGGGTGAAGGTCGGTTCGAAATGAGTGCTCTCTGACGCACATTATGATTTCCAGTAAAAATCCACAGTGAAAATCAATTTCTGTAGAAGGTTGTAGCTCTTGGCAGTTAAGTCCAAGTGACGATATATGTAAAGTCAGTATAATGAATATTGTAGGCGACCTCAAGTTTAAAAGAGCATTCTGAATACACGGTTGGTGTGATTTGACTGTTATAACAAATTTCCACTCAGTAAATTTCATAATTATGAGACGATAATTTATCATTAAATCGGAAACATTGTGGGATGAGATATTGGATGTACTTAGAGCGATAGTTTGGCTGTGTAGATTCATTGAATTTCGCTTCACTGGATAGTTATGGACACGATTTGTTTGGAATTGTGAGACGGTAGGCGATTTGTGGGCCTCACCCTAGAATTTTTTTTTGCTAGGGGCTTTACGTCGCACCGACACAGATAGGTCTTATGGCGACGATGGGATAGGAAAGGCCTAGGAGTTGGAAGGAAGCGGCCGTGGCCTTAATTAAGGTACAGCCCCAGCATTTGCCTGGTGCGAAAATGGGAAACCACGGAAAACCATTTTCAGGGCTGCCGATAGTGGGATTCGAACCTACTATCTCCCGGATGCAAGCTCACAGCCGCGCGCCTCTACGCGCATGGCCAACTCGCCCGGTCACCCTAGAATTACAGTGTGAATTTTTGCGATGGTGATGATGACTCTTTTGGCGATATTCACGTATTTTTAGACGTGTGCTGAAAGTCATTATTATTTTTTCCAAACTTCATTGCGTATGTCGAGATCGTGTTTGAGTTGTGGATTGCTTGCGACGAGTTATTTATTTTCAATTTCACGTTTTATTAACAAGATAGGGACTTAGTTGCATTTCCCGACTTGCGTTCACTCTGTGGCAAGATTTGTTCAATTGTGTGCTATTATTTTCGACAAGGTTTACAGATAAAATATTTAAGAGTGTGTTTGAAGTTACGATTTAGCCTGACATTCTAGAGGAGGTGTAGACAACCAAATTTCCGCTCGACAATAGATTTAGAACGTCACATGTTATCCTAGGAGTATACTGATGATGAGACGTCCTAGTTCACGTTCAACGATAGGTTTAAGAAGGTGTGTGTATGTACATAGAGGTTAGTGTTAGGGTGTGCAGACATTAGGTAGGCCCGGCGACAGGTTTAGGGTGTCGGCTGTATATACTCAAGTCTTAGATTAGGTGTTTTTGGGAAGTGACTTGAGCGATGGTAGTCTCTGCAGTAATGTATGCAATGCGAAGAGTGTTAGCTAAGTAATATTGAGGCCATGTTTTGGCACAGCCCTTACCAGCTGGAAGGTGTTTACCTAAGATTATGGAGTCACTAGTGGCATGAACGTGAAGGTTGTCCAATGTTGGGTACTGAGCTAACGGTGACTGAATATTTATTGCAGTTTGCCACGCGTGTTTGAGTTCATTGAACTTCAGTATTTTAGTTTTGGTTACGGACTTAATTGTTTTGTCGTTCTGACGTCCGATTGCTTTGCTAGTGTGCGTGTTGACACTCAAATTGTTTGTGTGAGACTTGAGTTACGAAAGCGGGTTCGATTCGTCAGCCTGGAATATATTTTATTTTCAATTTTTCGTTCTTAATTTTTATAATACATAGCTGACTATGGTCGTTCAATAACTTTGTAGTTAGTTTGTTGGGACAAACAAAAAGTTTTTTTCTTGCTAGGGGCTTTACGTCGCACCGACACAGATAGGTCTTATGGCGACGAAAACAAAATGTAGATGGATCTGTAATGGTAGTCGTTGTTGTAAAGGAAATAATTCCTAGATTGTTGATTGTATTTTACCATGTGGACTTGTAATTTTATTAAGCTTAACGTAACCGTTTATAACCTGAAAGTTGGTTTTATAATAATATTTTTCAAGAGATTTACCACTTTTTATTTAACTTCACCGTTTGGCATGTGTTCTAACGCGTGATGAATAAGTGTTTCCTGCATTTCGCAGTTTTGTTCCTTCAGAACGACGTAACGTAAGATCCTCTCGGATCGAGTTTTTGTTGGTTCCTTCTGAACAGCTGTTTGGGTGATGCACGTTTCAGCATCGGGATTATTCTATAACTTAAGGGTGTCACGAGATGACAATACATGGTGGAATTTCATTTTTAATTATGACTGCTGCTGTTAACTTGTAGTTAACACCATGCTTTCCAGTAGTATTTCGCAACCTATCCAAAGCAACTGATATTCAATTTGGTTCGATTAAGGGTCCATTCAGCGGGTGTTCCCATTCCGACACGGTATTTGCTTGGTGGATAACCTTAGTTAAGAGTAAATCTGCAATTCTACTTGTTGAAGGTCAGATTTTCCACGGATCGTGTGGATTAATTCTCAGTTATCTTTTGGATCAATAGGTGCCCGATTTTCAGGCTTTCTTTTTCATTTTTTTAGTTTCGCTGTCCACTAATTTATGAGGTTCCTACTTTCCCCGAAGAAAATTCTTCGATATTGTAAAAGAAAAATAACGCTTTGCAATGTGACTGCGTTTGAAACATTTAATAATTAATAATTAATTATTGGTCAAGGATTTATATAAATATTTTGTGTGTGCAATTAATGATTCAATAAAAGTTAGTAAGCACATGTTTGCTCCTCATTTCAAGTAGTTAGGCTCTCTTCTGAACCCCATCGTTTGGTTAAGATCGTGACCGAATTCTTCCCGCAACGACCCCAAGATTTTGGAGCTCAATATTGCTCTACTGTAGCAGCTGTGGCCGACCAACGATGGAATGGTAAGTCAAGGGTTCAGTGGTTTGAGTTGAGTATTACAATTCAAACTGTTTTCTTGATCGGTGTAATTTTTCTTCCATATCTACTATTTTCTTCTTCACTCTGAATAGCGCAACACGAAGTCTTTTATTTGTTCTCTTTAGACTTTCCATGCTGCTGTCATCCAACATATCAACTTGACAACCAACGTCACACGGTTCGTTGTTACTGGTATTTAAGCCTACCTCTGTATCCGTAAACGGAGAGTCGAATGGAAAGAGAAAGATAGAGAAGCTGACATTAGTTTAGATATAACTGTAAAACCGAAACATCTAAAGAGGCCCTACTTGCGTAATGAATAATAATAATAATAATAATAATAATAATAATATGAAAATGAAAACCTACAACCTGTTTTCCAGTCAGTGACCGGGTCAGGGATGTAATGAATGAATCATATATAGGCTGGTATTACGATGGGGTCGCCACTCCCAAAGTGATATATTAATGAATGATAGATGCTATGAAATGAGAATGGAGAGTGTTGCTGGAATGAAGGATGACAGGGAAAACCGGAGTACCCGGAGATAAACCTGTCCCGCCTCCGCTTTGTCCAGCACAAATCTCACATGGAATGACCGGGATTTGAACCACGGTATCCAGCGGTGAGAGGCCGACGCGCTGCCGTCTGAGCCACGGAGGCTCAATAATAATAATAATAATAATAATAATTGTACCAGCTGGTACACCTCCGCGCCGCCAATTCAAACATTGCGCCAGTTGAAACTCCTCTACTGGAGGAAACCTGAACTTTAACAACCATGTTAATCTAAAGGTTATCAAAAGATGTCTCCACTGTAAATTTTGAAGTGTTCTGAACTATGTCAGTTTCGATGTGTATTTGTTTGCTCTGTAGTAAGAAGTGTGAACATTCTCTTCTAGATGGCACCTCTTAACACTAGAACGGCCGAACATTCCTCATACCTATAAAGGCCGCAGGCGGTCATTTTGACCGCTGCCACTTACTGACATATACCTAGGATCCAGGATCTGGGAAACATGAGAATGTTCAATAATGTATTTTAAAACAACAGTTAACATTAGGATGTATTGTATGCAGATCAGTCCATTGTTAAATATTAATAATTGTTCATATTCCCTCACTTCTAAAGGCGGGTACAGACATGCGCGTCGCGCGCCAAGGTTAAACGGGGCAATGTTACGCACCGCGCCGCAGGTCGTAACGCGTAACCTACCAGCGTTCCGCCAGTTGAGACAGTGCAGCTTTGAAAGATGGACTTAGCTGCAGCAGCCTATATTTATTTGCATTATGCAACTAAACGGAAACATAGGCGATGTTGGCAAACTCGGCTATATTCATGTAGAACTACACATGGTGGTTCAAATTTGCTGGCTAACATGAAGTTTCAGACAGTTAGTGGCATTATAAACATTTTACTTGCTAAACCTGACCAAGGCGTCGTTTCCGTTTCCAACGCTTTGTGTTGATTTTTGTTTTCGAGTTCCGCGCAAGAGTATTATTGCTTAGGCACTCAAGTCGGAGGTTTAAATGTTTCAATATGGGTAGGTTTTTTTTTACAGATAGGTCTTATGGCGACGATGGTATAGGAAAAGCCTAGGAGTGGGAAGGAAGCGGCCGTGGCCTTAATTAAGGTACAGCCCCAGCATTTGTCTGCTGTGAAAATGGGAAACCACGGAAAACTATCTTCAGGGCTGCCGAGAGTGGGGCTCGAACTCACTATCTTCCGGATGCAAGCTCACAGCTACACGCCCCTAACCGCACGACCAACTCGCCCGGTAATATGGGTAGTGAAAGCATAGTAAAACATTTATTAAACACGTTTTTCATCAAGTGAAAATAAGCAAGTGATTGACTGTAGCCGACCCTGCTCAGCGATTTTCAGGCCTGACGACGGTTTTCTGTACTTTAGTTTTACAATATTATATTTATACAGTATATAAGATTTTACAACGGTGAACTGGCCGAAATACACATTTCATCTTTTAAAGAAAGTCGTAATTCTCTGCAGACTTATTTTTTTCCCCTCCATGTCTTTCTATTACATTCATTTCGTGATCTGAATAATTCGGGGAGGGTGTGGAGGAATGTGCGGACTTATATTTAAATCATAAATTTAATCTATAACAACGCCTGAACTTCTGGGGCAGGAAATACCACTGTCTTATGCGTGTTGTACACCATTACATTTTCCTGTCAGTTCAAAATTTCACAAGAAATTTGTCAAATCTTGTCAAAGACTGCTCAACATTGCTGAAGGTTTGATAAGATTTGAAAATATTTGGCAAGATTTGATAGCATTTCGTTTTAACATAGAGGAAAGGCAAACAGCTGTTGTAGTTGTTGGACTAGCAGCGGGGTACAGTCTTAAAAAGAAGAGAAACGCGCAATAAACCACAATTTACATGGGCAAAAAATTAATGTTGTTATCTTCAACATAATTTTTGCAATGTATTTACTGCCATAACATCATTTGTAGAGGTTAAGTTATACTGCATAGCTATACTCACATTAATTGAATAAAAATGACAGCAATGAAACGGAAATACGTATCTCATTACATGAAAACATATTAGAAATTCCATAATAATAATAATAATAATAATAATAATAATAATAATAATAATAATAATAATAAAAATAAAAATAATAATATTCCATGGGTACTAGAAGTGAAGAAGGATCTGGTAAAAGCCCAGATAAACCCAAATGACACCGCGGACAGAAACCTTTATAGGAAAAAAATTAATGGATGAAAAGTGCAACCAGAGAACGAAGTGAAAAAGAAGACTGGAGCAAAGTGGACAGAAGAACGAAAAAGGATCCACGGAGAAAGGATGAGAGCTGTTTGGCAACTCAGAAAACAGAATCGTTAGAGCTTTGCGTGATCCATTGGGTCCATACGCACATAATAATAATAATAATAATAATAATAATAATAATAATAATAATAATAATAATAATATGTGTCTTTCTTAATCCATTTACCCTCCAGAGTTGGCTATTCCCTCAGACTCAGCGAGAGATCCCACTTCATCAATTTGATAGGGCCTATAGTTGCTAAGAAAGATACCACATTCAGAGAGGCTATATCGGTGCAAGAGAGACTGGGAGTGACAGTACGATTTCTAGCAACCGGTGATTCAAACATTAGTCTGCAGTATCTTTTCAAAATATCCAAACAGTCGATTAGTGTTATCGTACCGGAATATGTCAAGCTCTGATTGAAGCATTAGACGAAAATATAAACGTAAGTAAGGAATTTATTGCTGGTATATTCTAAGTTTCATACATCAAACATTTTCTATTTTAATTGCTTATTCAACACAGAAACACTACTTTGTAAGTCTAATCAAGTCCTGAAAATCCATATCCACATCGTGGGAATTGCCTACTGTATCTGACTCAGTGGACAAATTGGAGTTGGAGTGAGGAGAATTGGGTGTAGTAGTAGTATTCGGTGAGGATAAGGAAGCTGATGGAGTGGGTGGTGAAACGGTTTAACCTTGAAAATGTGATGGGTTCGGCAGCTGATGAACATTATGTTGTGCAGCATGATGGGGATATTGGGGATATGTAGAGTGAACCGGAGAATGGAGTGGATGGGGAAAGTGGTCATTCCTTAAAATTTTGTTGAAATGCCTGGGATGGCTAGTTAGCCACAACATTTCCTTAGCTCTGTACATTTCAATAAAATGCAGTGTGTTTTGCTCGGTCGACAACATTTTTACTGATCAAGCAGGCAGAGGCGAATGTGTGTTACGCGCCGTGGTCCTGTGTACGTCCAAGCTTGCTGTAACTTCCGCGCGCGCAGCTCTTTGATGTGACGCGGGAAAACCGACAAGCAGTGGAACGCACCGAACCTCGTTCCGTATCGTTATGTTGCGGGCCAAGGTTGCGCGACGAGTTTACGGAGTACCGTCCAGACAGGAGCGCGACGCGGTTACGTTACGATGTTCTGTTACAAGTCTGGACGCGCCTTAATAGGTAACAATGAAATATTTCGGCGGACTTGCTATTGAATGCCTTTGTGAAAAATTATGATAAAAATAACGATCTCTGTTTGTTTACAAGCCTATTTAGACACTTGACAAGCAATTTATGCAAGTTATTACCTTACACGAACATTTTCCACAGACTACTTTGTTGCACGAAAAACATGTGTCAGAGGTTTTGTTCTGTTTACAATTGGATTTCGCTTGACATTGTCGTCGCTTACGACTGGCACATTGAACCTGAATCTGAGGCTCAGGCTGAAGTGTATGGAGTTCAATCAACCGGGATCTTGTCTTCACAAAATCAGATCTTAGTTCTTGTATTACTTCAAGAATATAATCATGTCGAGAGATTCTCTGTCCCGTAACTTCCTTGTAGACTATCCATGAATATATTGCTGCTAGATCAAGTACGTTGTAAAATACATGTACAGGCCACCTTCGGCATCCAGCTGTAGTGGAGTATTTACGCGCCATTTGATCAGCTACATCCACACCATACTTAGTTCCGTTATAAAATTCAGTAGTACTAGGGAGCTTCTTGTTATCTTCACTGACTTGAACGTTTGGGTGTAGAGTGCTTAGCAGAAGCACATTCTTGTTCACTTTTCCTTGATATACTGTGAGAGTGGTGTGATCTTCCTTCTGAAGTACGACAGTCTCGTACAGATTCATACGTAGTGCTTTGATTGACATCGGGATTTCCTTCCTCACTCGATTGATTGTTCCAACAATACTAGTTTTCTTCTCTTTCAGTCTCTCAGCCAACTTCACCGATGTAAAGAAGTTATCAGTGGTCACGTTACGTCCTTTCATCAGGTATGGGTCCATAAGTTTCAGGACAACATTTTCAGGCAGTGACTCATTGGCGGGTCGCATTTCGTCTTTCCCAAGGTAAGGAAACCCATTGCACACATACTTAGAATCAACGTCTACCAGTAGCCAGAATTGTATGCCAAATTTATCTGGCTTGTTTGCCATGTACTGCGTGAACCTGCACCGAGCTTTGCTGGGGAAGAGTTGTTCATCAGCTGTGATATTCGCTCCTGGTTTATAGCACGCATAACAATTCTCAATAAATCTGTTCCAAATAGCCGACGCCAAAGCAAATGTATCTGTCCGCAAACGAGTGGATCTAGTTTTACGGAGATCAAAGCGCAAATACCTTAGAATTTCTTTGAACCTGTTTCTTGCCATAGTGTTAGTGAAAACAGGGGGACCCCATAAAGAAGACCACATATGATCTACAGCTAGACTAGTAAGTTTATAAGCTCCACGGGCGTATAACAATGCAATAAAGCATCTAATTCTTCCAAAGAAATAGACCAATTATTATCCGTTGTCTGTGTACGAGCTTCGGTCTCTGTGCACATCTTTATGTGCTTCAACATGGATGCGTCAATGAATAAACGCCAGGCACTAACCTTGCTGTTAGTCTCTACGTTACGCTTAGCGTGAGAAGTAGGCCCTGCTGCCTCTTTCAGTACATTCTGAGCAGCCATCCTTCCAGGGGGGTTCCCACTACTGTCGACAACAGTCCAAATAGTTGTTCCATCATTACCACATAACTGATACCCTGGTGCAAATGAAGAAGACTTTACCAGTTCATGACCTCTCCCACCTCGCCCCCTTCCTCTCCGAACAGGTTGCCCGCTGCTAAGAGATCGTCCCCTGCTGCAAGATTGATCACGGCTGGTTGAAGGAGTAACTGCGTCTATCGTAGGTGCGAAGTCCACTGTGTGCATATTTTCATCAGCCGAATCTCCATCACTATCCGACATATTATCACACTGTGGAGGTATAAAATCATCATCGTCACTCATTGCGTCTATATCTGATAATGTACCTTCGTCACCTGATTCGTCTTCTCCTAGCTTTTCAAGTTCTGCTAATAATTGAACAGGGGTAAGTTTTTGCCGCCGAGCCATTATTACGCACTATACGACACAAGGGACAGGCACTTACACGTCCACTCGCAACCACTGTTAGAGGCATACTATTTAGTTACATCATACGCCCGTATAGTGCCACTTGTAAATATATCACAGGAAGCAAGCAGTGAGCAGAATAGAGCTCTCCGTATCAAGGAAGTGAAGCGGTCAAAATGACCGCTTATGGCCTTCCTAGGTATAAGGGACAATATCGGTGTTCCCTTATTATCTACGGATGTAATTTTTGGCGTGAATGTACATAACCCTAAAAGATTAAAAGTCACAAAAGAACAACCTCGTGCGTAAAATATTACGAGCGTGGAAATATCTTGAAATTCGCTAACGGTTTGTACCAGGTGGTACACCTCCGCGCCGCCAATTCAAACATTGCGCCAGTTGAAACTCATCTACTGGAGGAAACCTGAACTTTAACAACCATGTTAATTCTAAAGGTTATCAAAAGATGTCTCCACTGTAAATTTTGAAGTGTTCTGAACTATGTCAGTTTCGATGTGTACTTGTTTGCTCTGTAGTAAGAAGTGTGAACATTCTCTTCTAGATGGCACCTCTTAAAGAACTACAATTGTGCACCCTAGTGCGAAGTGAAGGAACCTTTTTTTGAAGAAATTTAGTATTTATAAGTTTGCCCTTTGTTAAATTTCTTTCAGCCATTGTTTAAGTTGGCAATGTTAATACCTTCTCTCCGCCAGTTTTGAAATTGGCCAATCGCAAATTTCTGTAATTAATTTTCCACCAATCCTGTTTTTCTTCTCCAGTTTTGACATGTAATCTTTTGGCCGTCCAATGAAAAGCTTGTGGGCGGGTGTAATTATTCATGAAAGGTCTCGAATGTTCCGCGAGGGTATATAAACTGCTGATTTTCGGGTCTCCGGGCCACTTCAGTAACATCTCTAACTGTGTAATTATGTAGCAGGGGGCGGAAAGCGCCTCTTTCTTCGGGCAGCAGTTCATCCATAAGGTAATGGCCTTGTAATAACTTATTTTTTTGCTAGCTCAGCAGTTTAACCCTCGGGGCGGGTTCGAAACTTTTACCATGTAACTTTCCTTTAAAATGTAAAAGACTCTTGGTGTAAATTCTGTCTCTTTAACTACAAATTGGGATAGAGTGTGTCTAACCCTCTCGAGCTCCCATTCATTTTGTCTTGAGGTGACTACGTTTTTATAACAGTTTCCCTTCTCTTCGCAATATAATAAAGTTTTCCTATCGTGTCACCTCCGTAGTATGGGATTAGCCTTTGCATAAGCGGCCTAGTGCCCAATAGGTTTTTTATAAAGTGTATTCGGACTGCAGTTACGCCTCCACTCTTGTTGGTATTTTGGGGCCATGTAATTGTCCTGTTTCTTTACTGAATATGCCTCAGTAGGTTTGGGTATCATTACCCCTGTTCTTGTGTGCCCGTAGGGCAGCTTGAAAGTGGAGTTTGGGGTGGCCTTTGTATTGGCTTGAACTTTGAGAACGGGTTGCTCTTTCTTAAATTTGGTTTCTGTGTGCCTCGAGGAGGCTTTACTAGGTAATTGGGAGTAAGTGCTCCTTGGCATGATTGGGGTTTTCTGCCCCTTTGTCAAACCTGGTCTTTGGGTAAAGTCGGGCTCATTGCTCAAGGATTGCGTGTCTGAGGACTCGAAGTCCAAAACCATTAACAAATTGTAATTGTACTTTCTTAATTTGTTGTTATGCTACTGAGTACCTGTCATACTTGTTATTTCTTGATCTTGAAAAGAAAATATAACCTTTGTTAAAGTTTTAAATTAACTTTAATTTCGTAAGTTGAGACCTGTTCATCCCAGCACCTTCTTTCACCTCTAACTACCACGGATAACTCCGCAACAATAATAATAATAATAATAATAATAATAATAATAATAATAATAATAATAATAATAATAATAGTATATTGACACGATTTTATGCTACTAACAAACGTTTCGTAATGGAATCTATAACAGCATATTATTCTGTGCTGTACCTTCAAATTAACAGTACAATTATCCCCAGAAATTATATTACTTAGTATCTAATACTTCAAACGTTATTATAACGCTTACCATGTTCTTCAATGATGTTTGAAGAGCTCTTGTTAGACGTCTCTGCGCTTGAATCCCTTTTCTTCCTCTTCGCTTAAATCAGCGGTTGTTTATAAGCTGGATAATCAGGGAAAAGGCTGGGTACAGATCCTGTTTTTAATTTTCGCGTTTTGCTGGTCACTTTGAAATCGTCACTTACGAAATGTAGACTGCAAACCACGGAATAGTCAGAAGGAATACATTTACTTCCCCTGCTGTTTCCTTCCCTGGATATAATACTCAACCTCTTTCGACCTCTTTCTGTACTTCAAGGTATTTTCACGGCATTCTGGTTTCCCTTTCTTTGATTTGCAGAAAGGCACTCAGCAGTACACCATTTTCACTGAAAATAAGTACAGTATTACTCTATTTCCCGCTAATTCATTCCGACAGGTCTGGAACCGGTTGGTGCTGCCACCTGCTGGGGGTATTTGTAAACGGAGTATTTCATTTAGTGCCATATTAAAATGTTGTAATGAGCAGGCAGTATAAGCAGCCATTGGATGCAGATCGAGCAGGCAGTGGTCCAACCACGCCATTCTAGAAGGGGAAGAAGAAGAACTTTCGCTTGTTTTACTGTTCTGTTTGTCAACTAATTACGCAGAGCAGGTGTAATTTGACAGTTCATTTCATTCCTATTTTCAACTGGATATCTGGTGACGTGAAGGAAACAACTGTAATTACCTGAGATTATCACCTACACAGTCATCAAATCAAAGCAGGTTTGTGGTCATTAATTTCAAGCTCGGGCAGTGTACAGCAGCATAGTGACAATTTGGTGAGTTATGTTGTGTAATCTACCGTACTTTATAGGCATGAAAAGAATATTTAGATCAGATAATGCTTACACAGCTTGGTACTGTTTTAGTCATAACCAGAGTATACTAGATACGAAAGTTTTGAGAAATTGATTTAATTGAGGATCTTGGATAAGCGGAGACGGTGGTCAAATGGTCCGTCCTGAAGAAGGGAGTTGGTTTACGGACTCGATGCATTAATTGCTCCTCTTCAAAAGCTGTTGGTTGTCTCGTAGAGTTTCCTGTGGAGACTGCTCTACGATTTTTGTCCAGACGGTATTGACACAATGCAGCAAGCTGTTCAAGAGTTAAATCTTCTTCTTCTTCCACTACTACGCCCTTTCCCACATCTGTGGGGTCGCGGATGGGAACTCTGTCGCACATATGGATTATTTTTGCTAGTTGCTTTACGTCGCACCGACACAGATTATGGCGGGACAGGGAAGGGCTAGGAATGGGAAGGAAGCGGCCGTGTCCTTAATTAAGGTACAGCCCCAGCATTTACCTGGTGTGAAAACGGGAAACCACGGAAAACCATTTTCACGTCTGCCGACAGTGGTGCTCGAACCTACTATCTCCCGAATACTGGATACTGGCCGCACTTAAGCGACTGCAGCTATCGAGCTCGGTACATATGGAATTAGCCCTGTTTTATGGCCGGATGCCTTTCCTGACGCCAACCCTATATGGAGGGATGTAATCACTATTGCCTGTTTCTGTGGTGGTTGGTAGTGTAGTGTGTTGTCTGAATATGGAGAGAGAAGCGTTGGAACAAACACAAACACGCAGTCTCCGGGTCGGAAGAATTAATCAGACGCGTTTAAAATCTCTGACTCGGCAGGGAATCGAACCCGGGACCCCCTGAACCGAATGCCTCAACGCTGACCGTTCAGCCACGAGTCGGACCTAATAAAAGTTAAACAAGTGAAATTAATATTTTAGTTTACGGACTTATATTATTATTGTCCGACTCCGTGGGTGAACTTTCGGTGTTGAAGCCTTCGGTTCAGAGGGTCCCCGGGTCCATTCCCGGCCGGGTCGGGTTTGATTAATTCTTCTGGCTTGGAATTGGGCGTTTGTTTGTTCCAACAGCCTCTTCATATTCAGACAACATGTCCCCCTGTGGGTGGGGGCGGTAGAATAACACCCACGGTATCCCCTGCCTGTCGTAAAAGGCGACTAAAAGGGGCCCCAGGATCTCTGAATTTTGGAGCGTGGGTTGGCGACCACGGGGCCCTTAGCTGAGTCCTGGCATTGCTTCCACTTACTTGTGCCTGGCTCCTCACTTTCATCTATCCTATCCGATCTCCCTTGGTCAACTCTTGTTCTTTTCCGACCCCGACGCTATTAGGTTTGCGAGGGCTAGGGAGTATTTCATTTTCACGCCCTTCGTGGCCCTTGTCTTCCTTTGGCCGATACCTTCATTTTTCGAAGTGTCGGACCCCTTCCATTTTTCCCTTTGATTAGTGTTATATAGAGGATGGTTGCCTAGTTGTACTTCCTCGTAAAACAATAATCACCACCACCACCACCACCTCAGAAAACATGTTGCACTAGTAATTATCACAGGAGCAAGTAGTAGTAATTACATCTCTCCATATATGGTTGGCATCAGGAAGGGCATCCGGCCGTAAGACAGGGCCAAATTTTCGGTGACATAGTTCTAACCCATGACCACACAGATGTGGGAAAAGCGGTAGAAGATTATTATTATTATTATTATTATTATTATTATTATTATTATTATTATTATTATTATTATTATTATTATTATTGGCCTTACGTCGAAATGATACAGATAGGTCTTCTGGCAACGATGGGACAGGAAAGGGCTAGGAGTGGGAAGGAAGGGGCCCTGGCCTTAATTAATGTACAGTCGTGCATCGTGAAAATTGGAAACCACTTAAATCATCTTCAAGGCTGCCGACATTGTGGTTCGAATCCACTATCTCCCGAATGCAGGAACACAGTAGTGCGCCCCTAAACGCATGTCCTACTCGCTCTATTATTATTATTATTATTATTATTATTATTATTATTATTATTATTATTATTATTATTATTATTATTATTATAGGGCATGGAATACATCTTGTATTCGCTGTTGTTTTTTCGTTCATTCATTCTTAGGATTTGATATATCCTTGGTATTTAGTTTTATGCACAAGACCCTACGTCGGTTTTCACGTAAAACTGCAGTTTCCGTCCCTATGATCGCAGTATTAACAACATCTTGCTCTCTCGACAACGCGGAGCTACAGTAGTATTTCGTCAACAACGTCTCCCTTGTATTTTACTGCACACCATCATTACTTCCTTTGTTAAGAAACACACTCCCATGCTAAGGTCCAAAATTTAAATATTTAAAATAAGAGTTTTGTCTGTAGATTGCTCAGAATGTGAAAATAATGGTATTTCTGCATTGGGCATGTCCACAGTAACAAGGAAATGCACTTTTTACTTTTCCGTAATGTCTGTCTGTCTGTCTGTCTGTCTGTCTGTCTGTCTGTCTGTCTGTCTGTCTGTCTGTCTGTCTGTCTGTCTGTCTGTATGTATGTATGTATGTATGTATGTATGTATGTATGTATGCATCACCAGAAAACGGCTGAAGAGATTTAATGAAAATCGGTATGTGAAGTCGGGGGATGAACCGCGACAATCTAGGCTATACAGTACATAATTTTATTCAGGCTGAGTGAAATGTGAGACGTTGGTACTTTTAGTGATTTCGATAACGTGTTGGAAGTCCGCGATAATATTCCTGGAGCAATTGATGGATTGTTACAAAAAGTGATTTCTTCAGAAGAATGGCTGTCTTGAGAAGTAGAGGAATAAGAAGAATATTTCTGTCCCCAAGGAGCCAAAAGCTGTGCAATGTATTAATGAGTTGGAATGTAATGCGTTTGTGTATAACCATCCAAAAATGGTTGAAACTCTATTTGGATTACGTAGGAAAATTGAATCAGAATGAGCTCGTGCAAAGGTCGGAAAATAAAACAGTCTTGTGACTAATATTTTCGCTAAGCAATAAAGTATACTGAACGGTACAATATGCAAAATAAAACCTAAGACAATACTGTAGTGCTTATTTAAAAACTGTTAGTTGGTATGAAATTTAGTGCATTGTAATGTATATACACTCGAGGAACTACTGTTTTTAATATTTATATATATAGTACACACTAAATGGGAGTTTTTCCCTTCCTGCACTGTCAATGTATTTTTGAAATATTGTACACCCTTCCTGTAGTAGATTGGACACACATTTTCAAGCGACCGTAGGTGACCAACTTAGAAGATGAAAGTGAGACGAAAGTATAAGAAATGTAAGACTACCACACGTCCCCATGTTGTCTAGGTGAGAGCTTGTTGCTTTCCATCATACAACAAATGTTTGTCTTGTGAAAGTAAAATCAAACCTGAAGCTCATTATGATAACAAAAAGGGACAATTAGAGAAACATCTTAGCGCTCTCAACTCGGAAATATATTTAAACATTTCTAAACTAATGAGAATGAAGCTATGACTTACTTATCGAATACACACAATGGTATAAGCAAGTAGAGAAAGACCTCACTGAATTAGAATCACCGAATCTGCAGGACAGAAATGTAATCAGCAAAATTGTTCACACAAGAGGATTTGAGGAAGTTGAGAAACGAACACGACGTACTTGTCAGGGGAACAGAACAACTATTGGGCAAGGAGGAAAGCTCAACATATTTTGATTCCGTGTAGCCCTAAGTGACCCGTTCGCGCAGAATAATAATAATAATAATAATAATAATAATAATAATAATAATAATAATAATAATAATAATAATAATAATAATAATAATATCAGTTTGGTGGTGATTTTTGTTGGCTATTACATCTTTATGCAGCCCTTGTATGGCATCCCCCTATGGGTGGGGGTGGTAGAATAACACCCACGGTATCCCTTGCCCCATAGGCTCTCAACTTGGGAGCGTGGGTTGGTGACCACGGGGCCTTCAGCTGAGTCCTGGCATTGCTTCCACTTACTTGTGCCAGGCTCCTCACTTTCATCTATCTTGTATGAACTCTCGTGGGCAACTCTTGTTCTTCTCGACCCCGACGGTATTAGATTTTGAATCCTAGGGAGCCTTTCATTTTCACGCCCTTTGTGGCCCTGACCTTTCTTTAGACTATACCTTCATTTTTCGAAGTGTCGGATGCCTTCCATTTTTCCATCCGATTAGTGTTAATAGAGGTTGGTTGCCTAGTTGTACTTCTCTTGTATGGCAGACTTTTCGATAACGGTGGGTGTTAGGATCGTGTTTAAACAGGTGCGTGAGTTGCGGGGATGTTGGTAAAAAGACGCACCCTGTCCCGGGGACAAGAAATTACCCGTTCACGATTAACATCCCAAGGCCCGAATGGGAAATAAATCAGAGATTGTGAAGTCCGAAAGTCAAGTCGCTGACCTTTAAACAACGGAGTGTTTACGTTTAGCACCGAATTGTATTTGTGCGTATTTATTATTTTCTTTTTCGTTCGTCAAATTATATTCAACATTCTTGAACTGGAAACTCGAATGAGTTAATATTTTCCTCTTCGTCTCTCTGGTAAAATTAAGATGGTATTCCCAGAGGATTACACGCTCAAAAACTCGCGCCACGTTTTAAATGGTGATAGTAATGACTCATGTGTATACGAAACATGATTTTTTGGCATGGTACGGCAATTCAAATCTATTTGTAGTCAAGGTCAAGACTCGAGTTACTCACCCCATCTTCCTGCCTCCCCTTTTGAATATAACACAAAAATATTACATATTGACCACTGATGTAATGTCGCGCGGCCTCCAGAGAGGGCTGGTGCAGATCTTTCTAGTTATACACGTGTGTATAATAATAATAATAATAATAATAATAATAATAATAATAATAATAATAATAATAATAATAATAATAATAATAATCATTGTTACGGGGTTACCCGTGGAATGCAGAGGTGAAAGAAGGTGCGGGCTGGAATGGGTCTATCCACAATATGAAACTAAACTTCAAATTTCAATGAAGATTATATTTTCAATATGCAACAAGATTTAACAAATTTCCACTAGGTGAAATAACAATGAAATATCAGGTAGAAGGAATAATTTTGCACACAAGGGCACGAAAGCATAAGTTTAGGGGACTTTACAAGTTCTGGGCTTCGAGCCCTAATTTTACAATCCTTTAGCTATTAGCTCAAATTTATCAAGGCAAAAATTTGTTCAAAGGGCAGAAACACCCTCATACGCGGGCCCTTGCTCCTCCTTACAATATCCGGCCTCCCAGAGGCACGTTACAAGCTCCTGTATTAAAAAATTTTGCAGCTTCACACACGAAATCATTAACAATGTTTATAATCCACACCAACCGTTCTGATGGATAGAAGAAGATATTACACCGATCTTGCTTAAAAATTATGTCCATTAGTGGAGAACTGCATTTTTCTTGTTGAATTAGGCTACGGCATGATTCACGTTACTTCTTTTCTTATTTCCTTCACAACGAAACCACTGAGGAAAGCAAGCGATTCAAGTTTAGAGACACTACCTCCAGACCTGTAAAAGAAATAAGGGTATTAAGTTTACTGCATAATAACAGTATGGTTATTATTTAGAATACTGTTATCTAATAACCAACAGTAAATAAATTTTGTAAAAGTGAGTGTATGTACATGCTGCTTGTGAAGATTTTGCAGGATTTCTGTCACTGTTCCTGGAATGTTAGGGATCACTTCCGATGGGACTGATTGAGACAGCTAATAAGATTCATCTCACGACGATGCTGATTTCGCCGTTTCAAAGTAATTCCTATCTTCAAAATTTTGTTGAGGGCAGGTACTACAGCCCTTGAATCCAGCATGTCAATGTTGCCTGAAGTTCTCCTCAAAATGCTAAAGAACATTTCTAGGGAATCGCTGTTAAATACCCTAGTTAGCACAAAATGAAAGCCAGACGACAATAAGTATCGGATACAGAGAACTGTAGAACACGTAGTTAGCCGAATAGCTGAGAAAACTCGCTCCTTGCTCATGGCATGCTTCCTTCACATTCTCAAGATATACCACCAGCCAGTGAAGTCTGTCATCATCTGTGTTGAAACAATGGACCTTGTCAGGGCAAAACGTGGCGTTGTTGTGACTGCTAACATCACGGATATTGAACCATTTCTGAATCTTTTTCATGAAGTATATAGTCGCTGTGCAGTCTTGGAACAAGTGGGCTTTTCGATGTCCAGAATGTTTTTGGAGATATTCCAGAGCTCTTATTACTCGTGTAGAAAATGTATCCTTCGTTCGTTTCACATTCATTTTTTTTATGTTGTTTGGGCTTACACGTTTTCGAGTCAGAAAGCGAACAGGTTTTACGACTTGACTTGCTGCAATTCATATAAATTCTTCACGTGAGAGACACTTATTGTGTCTTCTCCGTCAAACATGGTCTCCTGTAAAAATGTGTTTCTTACGTTCTTTAAAATGTGACATTGGTCAAATGCAAGAAATAAGGGTCGGTTCGGGTCATTTGGGTGAGTAATAATAATAATAATAATAATAATAATCGTAAGGCCTCAGCTACCGTGTGCAGACATTTCGATTTGACGCCATCTGGCTGTCTGCTCGTCAATTTCGACGTTCCGTTTTACTCTAGGTCCGCTAGATGGCAGACAGAGTAAACCGGATCTCTCTTGTGTGTCTATGGCTGAGATTTAATTAATTTTGTCGGGTAAATACCAAATGTATCACCAGAGATCTTTTACATGCCGACATCTTACGACATGGAGTGTCGAATGGACTTTTTTTCCGCCCTTCAAAAATCCGACTACCTCTGCCGGGTTTGAACCCGCTATCTTGGGATTCGGAGGTCGACACTCTACCACGGATCCACAGAGGCAGCTATTTGGGTGAGTACTTTGTGGCTTCAAAATCTTGCTATTGGAAAGTCGTCTTATCATATTAACATCGGTCTTATGATTATCGGAATGTAGACGTATCACAAGAAATCCACAAGTCTCAATCTCTCTGATAACAGAAAGTGTCAAATTATACAGTTCCTTGCCTGAGATTCGTTTGGTAAAGAAGTACGCGGCCGGAAGTGCATAACCCCGCTATCATAAAACAAAGCAAATTATTGGCGAGAATTTCAGGTTCCCTCACATTCTTGACGTTCTTATTATCTGGAACAGATGTGGTTTTGTGACCAAAGAAAGTATCTAGCTCTTTGTCATATTGCAATTGTTGTTTTACTGCCATTTCATCCACTATCAAGGAACATACTCTTTCATCCTCATTCAAACGTTCAGATTCTAAGGTTAATCTCACTTTCACAAGGTTCGTAACTCCTGTGTCGCATGAAGTATCACCCAAATACCCGGATAATGTGCTCTTAGAAGGCAACTTTAGTATATTTTTCCTAGTATACCTATAACCTTTGGGCGATATGCATTCCCAAACTATACTGTGCTTTACCGTGGATTCTGTCCATCTCGGAGAGCATTTCTCAAAATTCGCTATTTGCTCAAGAAGGAATGAAGACTTGGCATTTGAGGGATCATGCTCGGCTGTTTTAATTATTCGTGACAAGGCTTTATGGTAATTATGGTTATAAATCTCCAACTCCTGATTAGTTTTATTCAGTTCGTTTTCAAGACGTGAAAGTTTAGACCGCGCTCTCCACAGTTTTAGCCGCAATTTATGTGTTTCTATTTTGAGTAGCTTCTCGTATAAAATGTCGCACTGGGCATCAACGGAACGATGAAACTCATGATTTGCGGGACACTCGTGCAAGGAAACACCTGAAGTATTACTTTCGTCACAGTTGATTCATATTTCCGTTTCTTACCTTTGGCAATGACTGAATGTTTTATAATAGGTTTACGTTCTGCTTTGATCTGTTTGACTTTGTAAGATGGATAAGAAGGGAAAACAGAGGGAAGAGCATCATCCTGCAGTTTCTTAATTTTCAATCCAGATCGATAGTCAGACTCACGAAAATGAAGGCTACATACCATAGAAGATCTAGAATTTAGATTGGGCCTGAAGTCTGCTCTTGATATAGCTTTAAGTCATTGTTCTCTGAGATCAGTTCGGTTGGGAAATTCGTGAAATGATACTCCTTTCACTTTACTACTCCGGCTTATGCAGCAAGGCACGCAGCAATACACCATTGCTATTGATAGATAGAAACCTGCAATATGACATTAATATGTCAAGTTAATGTAGCCTATGGCAAGATCGTAAGCAATAACTAATTAAAGCAAATATGTTACGATAGCCTTCAGTGAAGTAAGAAATTAGATTTAAGGGGTATGAGAAACTCGAACGGTGCGCGAGATTTATGCATGCCTTGTAATTACTTCTTTCATTAAATTACTACCATTACATACCTTGTTATGATGAAATAAATAGTCTGTACTTCCACTAATATCTCAACTCAACACAATTTCAGTAAACTACATAAAGAAACGACACTCGAGACATTGTTTACTCCCTCTTTCTTGTTGTTCCTAACGTACCTTCAGCGCGGGTCTCGTCCACGCTTCTAGCGCCACAGCGGCCAAAGTAGTCCCTACGTGATGTTCGCAAAGAAGCACGCAAGCCGAGCGAAGTGGGAAGGCTGAGAGGTGATGGCCGTACACAGAAGTGGAGTGGGCCTAAGGTGACGAACGGCTGCGGGGCACTGAAACAGTAAGATCTCGGCGGCAGAATTGTTGTTGGTGACTTGTTATTTTAGGGTACGGTCATTGTGGGTGATGCTGAGGGCCGGGCGGCGTGGAAGATGGTAGCCACAGGTATGGTTCTGCAGGAGACGGGAGCTAGGTAATGGCCGTAAGGAAAGGGACAGCAGAATAACCAGAGGGGAAGATCGTACAATTAACACAGGGTCACTGGGAAGTTAATCCAAGGGCAGAAGGCCTTAAGATAAAAACCAAAAAATATAACCTTCTAAGTTCTTACAAAATGTTAATGACTAAGTTAACAAGGGTATTGCACAGGTTTCACCTGAGAGAGGTGAACCCTAAAGATCCTCTCGATGGCTGGATTGCTCACTAATAACGTAACAGGAATCAGGAAATCCAAAATGATGCATGGCCCATGAAATCTGGGGGCAAGCTCGCCCGCGGGAACAAAGTTTTTAACCATGACTTGATCTCCTACTTTTAAAATGGTGGGCCTCCGTCCACGATCATATCTTTCCCTAACCTTTTCATGGGAAATTTTAAGATTGGCCTTAGCCTTCTTCCAAAGATCTCTAATATTATCTGGATCTATAGTCTCTGGTAGAATATCACTAAGAGACCAAAGGTTAGAGAGCGGCGTGTTAGGAACGAATTTAAACATCAAAGAAGCTGGAGTGAACTTATGAGATTCATGAACCGCCGAATTCAAAGCGAAGGCCAACCAATGCAGGGACGTATCCCACCTGGAATGATCATCATGATGATACGCAATAAGAGCCGATCTCAGATTACGATTGAACCGCTCAACCAGCGATGGTTGAGGATAATACATTGATTTACGGAAGAGATTGGAGGTAAAGGCTTTAGCATTATCAGACACAATATATTGACACGAACCAAAAGAAGCAAAGATGGAATTTAAACAGGAAATGGTGGACTGAGCGGTAGCCAGCTTAGTCGGAAATAACCAGACAAATCTAGTGAAGCCATCTACACACACAAGAATGAATTTGTTGGCATTCCTCTTTGATTGGGGGAAGGGTCCTACGTAGTCGATATAGAGGCGTTCCATGGGGCGTGACGCTGGATGTGAGGACAATAGCCTTTGCCTAGTGGACATGGAAGGTTTACTAAGCAAACAAGATTTACAAGCTTTTACCAATTCACGAATTTCACCGTCCATACCTTTCCAAATGAACATCTCTCGGATCTCTTCTCGGGTTTTAAAGATGCCAAAATGCCCACCAAAAGGGGTCTCATGGTAGTACTTGAAGATCATAGGTACAAGCACAGCTGGAACCACAACTTTCATCTTCTGATCATGCCTCGACGGGCAACATAAAACCCCATTCCTCAACACATACGTGACGACATGTTCCCCAGAAAAAAGGGTTTCCATTATAGAGGCCAGCGTCGGATATGCACGTTGATATTTTTCAATGTCCCTAAACAGCATGGGAGCATCAGTTTGCTCCCCCTGTGGGTGGGGGCGGTAGAATAACACCCACGGTATCCCCTGCCTGTCGTAAGAGGCGACTAAAAGGGGCTCTGAACTCTGGAGTGTGGGTTGGCGTCCACGGGGCCCTCAGCTGAGTCCTGGCATTGCTCCCACATACTTGTGCCAGGCTCCTCACTTTCATCTATCCTATCTATTTTTCCTGTCTGATTAGTGTTAAATAGAGGATGGTTGCCTAGTTGTACTTCCTCTTAAAACAACAATCACCACCACCACCGCATCAGTTGGAATGGCATTTACCCCAGGAGGTATGGACTCGGGAAGTGAAGAATTGTCTTCCTGTTCAGAGGTCTCTACATCATTAGAAAACATACGGCTTAGTCCGTCCGCCACAACACTTTCAGACCCTCTTATATGCCTAACATCAAACTGGAAGGCAGAAATCCTGATGGCCAAGTGGGCTATACGACCAGTACGACGCGGCCTAGCTAAGACCCAACTTAAGGCTTGGTTGTCAGTTTCCAAGTCGAAATTGACGTGTTACAGATAGAGGCGGAACTTCTCTAGCGCAAATAAGACTGCCAAAACTTCAAGTTCATAGATTGAAGACTTGGCTTCTTGAGCCGATAGAGTCCTAGATGCATAGGCGATGGGTCGCCTCCCTAGTTCAGTCTCTTGAAGAAGGACTGCAGCCACTGCTGACGACGACGCGTCGGTTTGGACTATGGATTTCTTCTAGAAATCAGGCATGGCAAGAACAGGGGCATTACAAAGGGCTAATTTCAGGTCTTCAAAAACGGCTTGTTGAGATGGCCCCCACTCGAATTTGACGCCTTTCCTACGGAGTAAGTTCAAGGGCGCCGCTCTGTTAGCGAAGTTAGGAATAAATTTCTTGAAGAAATTCACCATGCCTATGTATCTGGCAATGCCTTTGATGTCCTTAGGAGTTTTGAAATCACGGATGGCCTGTGTTCTAGAATGATCCACTGCGACACCATCGGGCGACACAATATGCCCTAGGAATTGCATGGAAGGCTTAGCGAAAGCAATCTTGGACAACTTCACGGTTAACCCTGCCTTACGAAGGCGATTAAGGACTTCTTTTAGATGATCTAGATGTTCTTCAAAAGTCTCGGAGAATACGACGACATCATCAAGATAATGATATAAGTACTCGAATTTGATGTCGGAGAAGACCCTATCTAGCAGTCTCGTAAGCACAGCTGCTCCCGTTGGGAGCCTAAAAGGCACGCGGTTGTACTCGTACAAGTTCCAATCCGTGGCAAAAGCTGTAAGATGTTTGGATTGTTCAGCTAGAGGGATCTGATTATAAGCCTAATTGAGGTCTAAGATGGTGAAGAACTTAGCTTTTCGAAACCGTGAAAAACAAGAGTGAAGGTCGGGAAGGGGCACAGATTGTAAAACCACCTTCCGATTTAAAGCCCTATAGTCAATCACAGGCCTGAAGCCACCTTGGGATTTCGGGACTAAGAAAATAGGTGATGAATATGCCGAGTTAGAGGGCCGAATTATACCGTCTTTCAGCATCTGATCTATGATCTCCTTTAGAGCCTTCACTTTAGTTGGAAATAACCTATAGGGTGGAAACCTAACGGGGATCGAATCCGTAACCTCAGTCTTGTATTCGACAAGGTCAGTAACACCAAGAGTATCAGAGAAAACATCTGGAAACGACTGACACAACTTACGAATACTCTCAGCCTGCTCCTCGGGTAGATGTCTATGGTCTAACAACATCTCATCCTGGGTAGGCGAAACAGATGAACATGACACAGAGCTACATTTTAACAAAGGAATTTTATAATTATTGGCAAACTTGAAGGTGCACGACTTGCTCTGAATGTCGAGCATTAGACCGGTGTGAGACATGAAATCCGCTCCTAATATAATGGGGCAAAACAAGTGCTTAGCCACAAACAATTTAACTTTCCAAGTGAATTTAGCAATCCTAATGTTGGCAAAAATGAAACATAAAATTTCTAAAGGAGAAGTGTTTGCCGAAATGCATTGAACCGAAGACGGAGAACAATCAGACAGTTTACAGACAGACTTTAATTTCGAATACCATTCAGCCGAAATAATTGATCACACACTCCCTGAGCCTAATAGAACAGTAAGCGGTTCGTTTTTCAACTCAATTTTGAGAAATGGTACAAGTGCGGGGGTATCCGCCGCAATTCTAAGACATTCTTTAGGGCATTCCACTGCCGGTTTAGAAGAACTTCTATCATGTTCCAAGCTTTCGGAGGCTTTAACCGGGGCTGAGCCTTGGAAATATGAATTTGCCGACTCAGCCGATGCCACTAGTCACTTTTGATTATTGGTGTTGGTGGGAGGTGCACCAGAAGTTGAGCAGGAGGGGGTGCTATTAGTATTCGGGAAATTCTTGGCTATATGGGAAAACGAGCCGCATTTAAAACAGCCTTGGGATGACCCGGCTCCGTTATTTGTCCCATTGGATTTGATCAAAGGACACTAGTTCCGGAGATGATCAGCCGACCCACAAGCATAACATTTGCGGGCTGTGAAAGTTCGGCGAGGTGGAGGCCGAAAATTACTCGAGGACGGAGGGGGCTCCTTCGCGACACGTAATGAATCGGCTTATCAAACTCCTTCGGCGAGACAGCCATAGCCTCTAATTCAGCAAACGTTTGAGGACGCGACGCAAAACACAGGTATGACCTGTAAGGAGGTGATATCCCTTCCAAAATAGCCTGTACAGTTTGATCTTCAGGGAAATGAAGAGCAAATACCCTGGTGTAAAATTTAATGTCTTGAATGAAGTCGGCAATATTTTCGTCCAATCGCTGTACTCTGTAATAGTACTTCTGAATTAATGAAGACCTTGTTCGAGCCGGAATAAAATTCGTCAGGAGGTGTGCATGAAAATCTTCAATCGATAATTATTCAGATATAGCTCTTACTATTTTGTCTGAGAGGACACCAATGGAATAAGGATAAATCATTTGAAGAATTTGAGAAGAAGAGAGGGAAAACACTAGAGCATGATCTTGAAAGTCAACTAAAAATCTTAAGAATGCAATGACGTCATTAGAAGAGTTAACGGAAAACGTAGAAATACTCCTAAGCAACATTGCTAAAGGATGGGGCAAACTGCTGAAGCCAGGTGCTATAACGGGTAAAGGCCTAGGGGGCGGAGAAGCTATTTCAGCGACTGCGTTATTCAAAACGAAGGGTGTAATTGATGTACGACGACCGGACTCGGTTTCTAATGCGGCAGATGTTAGTTGGACTCCTACGGATTCCCTACTTCTTCCCCCTTGGATGAATCCTCCTCACTTACAATATTTACCACCGTGGGCTGGTCGGTTTTTGGAATATCAGATCCAGATAACAATTGACTAACCTTACTAGACATTCTAGAAAGGTGTTCGGCAAGAGAACTAGCCTCCTTACCCTGAAGGTCGTTTAATTTGAGAGACAATAGATCACAATCCCTATAGTAAAAATGAAACAGTCTAGCTAGCACACGTTTAAGTTGATTAGAGAATGGATCATTCACTTCAAAAAATCTAACTACCGATGCCGGCTCAGTAGTATTGTCAGTGATAGTGGAAAGAGCCTCATCAATATCTTTCTCTCCCAAGGTTGGGATACAAATTGGTAACGCTAATGACTCCTTTAGTTTGTTTGTGTCTACCGCAACCGTGCCTCCAGATTGAACATTTCTAATGGTTAATTCGTAAATCAATTCCTCCTTGCGCAAATAGCCGGGATGGAGGACTTCGCGAGGGCAGGATATGATGACAGAACTTTATAAATTGGACATGAACATTCCAGCAACTGAGAAAATTGTTAGAGTTTAAATTAAATGCAATGTTTAGCCGTCAAAAGGGGCTTAAATGAGACCCATTCAAACACGCTCTGCTACCACTTGTTACATGGTTACCCGTGGAATGCAGAGGTGAAAGAAATTGCGGGCTGGAATGGGTCTATCCACAATATGAGACTAAATTAAAATTTAAATGAAGATTATATTTTCAATAGACAACAAGATTTAACAAATTTCCACTACGTGAAATAACAATGAAATATCAGGTACAAGGAATAATTTTACACACAAGAGCACGAAAGCATAAGTTTAGGGGACTTTACAAGTTCTGGGCTTCGAGCCCTAATTTTACAATCCTTTAGCTATTAGCTCAACTTTATCAAGGCACAAATTTGTTCAAAGGGCAGAAATACCCTAATACGCGGAGCCCTTGCTCCTCCTTGCAATATCCGGCCTCCCAGAGGCACGTTTACAATACATAAAAGAGCTGACCCGCTCTCACGTTCCTAAGCCTATTAAAGGCCATAACAGACTTTACAATCACTTGCCATCAAGGCACAAATTACACAACTGAAACGGGGGGTATCTTGTACCCAACCTACTGGGACTTAGTCGAAAAATAATAGGTTAAGTGAATGACCCCAAAATGCTAAAATGAATACACGCGAGTACCTGCACTCCTACATGAAAGCTTGTTAAAACCTAAGTGGCACTAGGCCGATTAAACAGGTGCTATTCCCACACCATGGAGGTGACTCGTATAAGAAAAATTTAAGACATTACAGAACGGAAGAAAACAGTTACAAATCGTAGTCACATCAAACCAAAAGGAAGGGGAATCCGAGATGGTAAAGCACTCTCTATCAAGGGTTTACAGGTTAAGATATGTGAAGTTTTACAAAAACGACGGAAGATTACATGTTTGAAAGATGGGTTACATCTTAAAGGTTTCGTTGCTATGCAGCTCCACACGTGTCAGCTTCTGAAATACCATGCGTCATGCAATCTAACTGTTACTAACTTTCTAAATGACCAAAAATGTAATCGAATTTACTCTCAACGTAGCAAGTGTTTAACTTGGATACTGGATGATCTTGTCAATCTAATCCTCCTATCACTAATATACAAGAAAAAAATCGGAATAATACTAAGCTAATTATCATGCATAATATAACAACAAATAATCCTAACAACTCCCTCGTTATTCCATCTAACTAATCGTAAATAAAAATAAAAGTAGGAAGATCATGCATTCCTCTCTTATCAGTATTTACAACATTACAAAGGTGAAATAAACACATGCCGTCAGGCTTAATTTACGTTAAAGAAAATCCCTACACTAAACTGCACTAGTATTTTATCATAACCCATATAACATGCCATAATTAAAACATGCGTCTTATCTTGGACGACTCTTAGGACACTGGCAACGGCTGGCGCGTGGTTACTCCATGTTGATCACTGCTCTAACTCATAGAAACAATCTTTCTTCTTCCATGGGCGATGCCATCTTCTTCCTGAAAGTTACTGAAAACTGCAACGCAGAAGGCTTTAGATGAATGTCTCTTCACTGCTCAATTCTGCACGTGCCGAACAAACCCTTGTTAGCTGTGAACACATACAACACACTGACAAACAAATGCACAGTTATTTAGAGCGGCTCGCGGTACGGATAGTAAGTTTTTCGCGAAACGCGACCGACACGAAAATGTGAAACAACTGAGCGTCTCTTCTTCACTTTACAGTCTGCGGCTAATTATTATCGTCTATTTCTCTGTAATAAACTTTGCGCCATCATATAATCGGCAATTTAACACGACACCAGTTGATTCAATCAACTGTACGACTGAAAACACTGTTTATCGGTCTTAAAACCATACACTGTTATTTATATATTCACGTGGCAAATTTCACGTACAAGTATCGGAGCAATACCGAACAACATTCACATCACGTTTGCTTCCACGATCAGAGTGACGCTCTCCAGAGCTTGGGACGCCAAGGAAGCGTGGCTAACGCCCTTGTAGCTATGAGATTCCCGCATGTTTAGACTAACCACCAATCAGCGTGCTTGCCATCCATCATGACGTAATATTAATTATAACATAGCATAAAACACACTCCAAGTATCATCAAATTTCTTCAGATTATTTCTATCACGTACTCCTTATTATACTTCACTTATCGACCTGTGGAAATCCGTCAACTAACAGAACTGATTTTAAGCAATTGTCCATGTTGGTTAACGACTTCGCGCGATCCAGACTCCATATTTGCCACCCCGACGCGTTCTCATTGGCTGAATATTTCTCTTAGCCAACATCATCTACAAGTGCCGAGATGTGCTAAATTTTGGTGACGCTAAGCCTTTCCCACGGTCCCGAGGAAGTATCGTGCAATATCCAGCAACTTGATGTCTCCATGGACTTCCAATCTCAGCTATCCTGCGATTCATTACTTTTACCAAATATGACTGAAATGTATATAAAAAATTATATATTATGTCTAATATTGGCGTAGGGATGTGGTGACCCCATCGCCCAGTGGGAAACCACTGCAATCAGCTACCCGAGTATTGGCGGGAAAACCATAACGTTCGCGGGGTATGGAGGAAATGCCTACTCCCAGCCCTGAACAATTAGGATGAAATAAGGCAAAAAGCCTTCTTCACAATTCATCTTTCATCACCCATCATTCACCATTCATCACCTTGCCAGATCACATCTTGCATTGTAAGCCCTGACTTTCGGTCAGAAATATATTGATCATTGATCAGACAATCAGCCTATTATGATTAGTCTTCTAATGAAATATCCACCGGTTTGGATACACACGATCATCAGATCCAAACAAAGACACCATTCGGATACGGTGGGGTGTCACATGGAAGACCAAGGCGAGTCGGAGCGCCTTCAACCCATTGAACAACATGCAGACCCATCCGATCAAGAGGAAACTTAAATTTAATAAATCAGGACAGTTCTCATACTTCGCTACAGTGAACATAAATTCATTAATGAAAGTGGGCAAATTAAAACATCTCACAGACGTCTTAGATCAACATAAGATACTGATAACTGCTCTTCAAGAATTGCGTAATACGGATCAAGACCCCCTTGAGTCAGGGGGATATCGCCTATACAAGGGTCCCCCAGGTGAAAGAGTACTAAAGAGTGTTCCTCAGTTTGGAGTCGGTGTTTTGGTTCATACTAGTATTTTAGATTCAATTGAAGATTTTTTCCACCTCCCCCCGAACGGCATTGATGACAATCAGAGTAGAGAATAAAACGTACACATTGATAAAAGTCAATGCCCCAACGAATGAAAAAAACAGGACCAACAGGGAAGAAACAGACAAATTTTGGGAAGAACTAGACCAACTATTATCATCCATTTCCGATAACCATATTAAAATCATGCTTGGCGATTTCAATGCTAAAATAGGCCGTGAGAAAAAGTTTCGTAATGTTGTAGGTACAGAGGTGTGAAAATTATTAGAATAATTGGCATTAACAGCACTTTTTTGTTTTATCTTCTAATTAGGTGTACTATTTCACTTTCATCACGAGTTTAAATATTAGTACATTTCATTTTCATCTTTCAAGAGTGATTTGCAATATTTATTTCCCTACAAAAGAGTAATTTCAGAACAACTGGGACATTTCTTCAAAATTGTGTCATGTTACCAAAATTGTGTGTTTGAACAGTTGACTTAAGAATTCAGGTAATGTCATTGTCAGAGTATTTTGGTATTGTTGTGATTGTTGTTATATGTTACCATAGTTTCCCAGCTGATTTATCTGCCTAATTTATTTTGATTTAGTGGTTTTTATCGAACTGTTAACATTGTTAATTGTGTGGGTGGGTGTTTTTGACAATGGGCAAGAAAAGTGACCTTTCTCTTAGGAAAGTGGCGTTGGTCAAGTGTCTTCTGAATGAAAAACGTTACACGCAAGGAGAAATAGCTGGTAGATTACAAATTTCACAATCATCTGTGTGTAGAGTGAAGAAATCTTTGAATTCTGGTTCCGAATATGCAAATCTCGGGTAGGAAAAAGGGGAAGGAAAAGTAAATTCAGTCCTAGGACTGAAAGAAAACTACTTAAAATGGCAAAGAAAAATAGAAGAGTCAATAGCGGAGATTTAAAACGGAGTTTGTTGCGATTCGACTGTTCGTCAAAAAGTAATTTCTGCTGGTCTCCCTGCACGCCGTCCAAAAAAGAAGGGTAAGATCACGCCTGCAATGACAAAGAAGAGACTTTCCTGAGTAAAAGACGTCAGAGAACGATTCGGAGATGACTGAAGCAAGGTATTATAAAATTAGTATTAGTTACTTAGAATAATACTAGTCAATGAACCTGAATTGTAATATGATATTCTGAAGTAAGAAAATTCCAAATTTAACACTAATGGAGGAAATTCTCTTTGCAAGCAACTTATTCATTTAATTTTCATTATACTGAAGTGTGTACGGTATAATATATGTTTTTAATTTTTCAGGTATGTTTTTCCGACGAATCAGTGTTTGCAATAACAGACGAAAGTAGTCAGTACGTGAGGAGAAGCACTGATGGAGAGTTCTTGCCCCAATGCAATACACAAACTGTCAAGCATCTCACCCAGGTTATGGTCTGGAGTGTTATGTCAGTTCATGGTACAGGACGTCTGTACATTGTAGAGGGTATGATGAACCAGCATCAACACAAAACAGTACTAGAAAGAAGATTATTACCGCAAATGGGAGAGTGGTTTCCCAATGGTGGCTTTGTATTCATGCACGATGGTGCTCCATGCCATAAAGCAAAGTCTGTGACGAAGTTTTTAAGTGAAAACAAAATGAAATCTCTTCCTTGGGCTGGTAATATTCCAGATCTAAACCCTATTGAGAATATCTGGGCCATTATGAAGAGAATACTGAAGAAAAACAACATTACAACCAAGATAAATCGCATAGAGACACTCATTAATAAATGGCACCTTGATAAGGAAATCAAAGATTCCTGCAAAAAAGTTGTAGAAAGCATGCCAAATCGCATTGAATCTGTCATACAATCAAAGGGCATGCATACCAAATATTAAATATGTGATTAATTTCAATTGGAAGGAAAATACCAATAAATAAATATGATTTTATTAAAAATATCAAATAATTTTCACACCTCTGTAAGTGGCCAGCTCATCATCTAACTAACAGGAATGGTCAGAGACTGATCGATCTTTGTATTGATCATGGGCTACTTTTGGAAACCACACGATTCAAACGACGACCACATAAACTGATGACTTGGAAGTGCCCTAATGTTAAATTAGGGGAGATCCAAATTGATCATGTGGCTATGGATAAGAACTATCATAAGGAAATTTACAATGTGAGGGTCCTCCGTGGAGTGGACATAGATTCAGATCATTATCTGTCCAAAATTAAAATAAAATTAACTCCAAAAAAGAAACGCATTCTCTCCAAATGTAATAGGAAGAAAACATATGACCCGAGCTATCTCATTAGTAATAAATTATATTATGAACAATCTAAAACCTATCTAAGTGATGATTTGGGAACGGTAATTAACAAGCTAAAAACCATTGCTGAGGAAAACGCTCCCGTTAAAAAGAGGGAAAAACCTGCTTGGTGGAATGAGGAGTGCGATGCAGCGATTCAACACCGACACAAGGCATGGTTGATTGATCAACAACGGAAAACAGAACAGTCACGCGAAGAACTTGTTACTGCTAGACGACATGCGGCTAAAATCATCCGAAGGGTTAAGAGAAATTATCACACGGAGATGTTACACTCTATTGACGAAGCATTTACTCAACATAAGACAAGAGATTACTATGAAACATTTCGGCAATACCAAACTAATTATACTCCCCCAACACTCCTAATGAGAGATACTAATGGAAAACAGGCACATACTAATCAAGATAATGCTGAAATTTTAGCTAGATACTTTGAGAACTTACTTAAGAGTGAGGAACCTTCAGAATATCTGCAACATGACACACATCCAAAAAAAAAGAATACCTTTAGAAAAGGTTACACCGCCCGTTTATAATGAAGTACGAGCAGCAATTGATTCCCTTAAAAATTATAAAGCACCGGGAGAGAACCAAATCGTCGCAGAGGTATGGAAGAATGCTAATGACCAAACCGTTCAGAATCTACATAAACATCTTATAGATATTTGGAATACTGCTACAATGCCTGAAGAGTGGAATATGGCAATAATTCAACCATTGCATAAAAAGGGCGATAGATCTGATCCACATAATTATCTGGGAGTATCATTATTGGATATTACATATCAGATTTTATCTAAGATTATCTATAACAGAATACAGGGACATCTTGACTGTGAACTAGGGGAATATCAAGGTGGATTTCGTACAGGAAGAAGCTGCCCTGACCAAATCATCGGTTTAAAATGGATTATGAAACATCATAGATATAGAAACAAAAATGTAGTTATTACGTTTGTTGATTTTCAAAAGGCGTATGATAGTGTACATCGTGAATCACTGTTGAATGTCCTTCAGGAATTTGGTCTACATTCCAAACTTATTAGCCTGATTGGTATGACTCTTAAGAATACTCAATCTAAAGTTAGATTCAGAAATGAGTTATCTAAATCATTTGCAATTACAACAGGCCTCCGCCAGGGAGATGGACTTTCGCCATTATTGTTCAATTGTGTATTGGAAAAGGTCATGCGAGAGTGGACTAAGGTATGTCCTCCAAAAGTCAAAATTGGAAAAAATATCAAACTAAATTGCTTGGCATTCGCGGATGATCTTGCGATACTGGCAAATGGTTTCGAAGAGGCTAAAGTTCAATTGGAAGAACTTTCAAATGTAGCGAAAAAAGTTGGATTGCAAATTTCGTATGATAAAACAAAAATAATGCCTACTTTCAGAACTTTAAATCCAGAGCTATTATTAAATAATAATAAACGAATTGAAATTGTAAGTACATTTAAATATTTGGATGAAAATCTCACTTGGAATTGAAATGAAAAACCATCAATAGAGAGCAGAATATATAAACTGAAGCAGGCACAACGGATAACTTGGCCTACATACAAAAAGAAATGTCTTTCGCTTAATGCTAAATTTAGGCATTATAACTGTTATTAAACCAGAAGCAACTTATGCTTGTGAAACATTATTTAAACTCAATACTAGATCAACAAAAGAACGCTTACAACGAGTTGATCGAAGGATACTCAGGACGATCATAAACAAGAAACATCAGGTGGATGGACAGTGGAGATTGTTGCCGAATGAGGTTATCTATCGGGTGAGTCCATCACAGACACGATGAGAAAAAGAAGAATTGCCTTTTTTGTCATATATTTCGACTAAGTGATAACAGAGTTTTAAAACAATTATTTAATTACTTTTGGAATAGTAAATCAAAAAACAATTGGTTTAAAGAAGTTCAAAGTGATTTGGAGGAGTAGAATATTACCATGCAAACCATAGAAAACAGAGGCGAGAAAAATATTTTGAAGAATAAATGCATCAGGCTTCCTCTGACCACTGTACAGAGGAAACAGAGAGCGCAGCCAGGTCAACCAGACTCAAGACGTTTTGGGAGAAGAAAAGGAAGACAAATTTTTTGTAGTCTGATTTAAGTGCTCCAATGTGTGCGTAAACTCTGTAAATAAATAAGTAAATAAATTATGTCAAATAATAATCTGAGTATCTCTTATGGGCCTTCAGGATACGGCTCATTAAGTCTTCTGTTCATAATCAAATACACGAAAAAGCATTTTGGTATTTGGTATAGATTTATTTTAGAAAAATATGTATGTGACTAATTCGTCCCATTATGCAGTCTGATGGAATGACGTATGCTGCTTATCCACTTTATTGCATTTTATGTTTGTAAATGTCAACGAATATATTAATTCCATTTTGAATAATATTTTAGGTGAGAAACGTGATAGAATGTCGTTCTTCAGCGAGCAGGTATTACAGGCACTTGCATTCCGGGAAGATTTAGCCCTTTCACTTAGTCAAGTGGGATTATCAATCATCCCAAAGCGAGGACAGCCAAGAAGGAGACCTCGTAAAGAAGCGGAAGAAGTCCTCAGCAGCAGTTTACACTCCACAACCAGTCCGTCAAGATCGTTTGGAATACTGGTCAATTCACAAAGACACTCAACAATGGTGCAAATTTCCCTCGTGCAAGGGGAAAACCCTTATATTTTGCGAAAAGTGTGATGTGCATTACAAACAAAAAGAACTATTTCAAGGACTTTCACTTCAACTTGAAAATGGGAAGTGAACCTTTAAAACAAACATGTCGACAATGCACGGTGGGACTAATTAGGCACATGTCAGTTTTCATCCAATAAATCTCTCAAAATCATTTTAAGAATATTTTAACTATTTTCCGTTGCTACGGAATAGATTATACATGTCCAGAATTAAAATAAAGAGAAAATTTAAAAAATCATGCAGTGTAGGGTTAAAGTAGCAGGATGTGTGGTATATAGAATGTGAAGAACACCTGGGTCATAGCGAGTAGAAGTGTGAAATCTTCCCTAGTTCATCGGTTCCTCCGCTAATCCGCTCTTTCAGCACTAAGTAAACTTGAGCTTACAAGTCAGCCTACGAATAAAATACAACTATTGCATGCAAAATATTATGCTTTTGCTTACCATTTCAGATAGTTTAGATAGTTTCCGGGTACACTTTGTGGTCTTTGAAGATTTCAGTTCCTTTTTCATGTCTTGTTACAAAATAAAATCGACACTTCAAATAATGTAACACTAGTTTAGAGATAATGTCCGCAACATGGTCATCGCAGTGATACTGTGCAAACTGTCCAATATATCGCCCCATAGACTATGTTCAACTACACTTTCAACTTGCACGAACACATTATAAACTGCTCTTGAAAGACGGGTGAGGAAAGTATTTCTGTAGTCTCTAATAAATGTGAGGGCTGCGGCAAGTAGACTTTCTGTGTAGCAGGCTGACACATTTATGACATTTTGTGACCTTGGATACGTTACGTACTATATATCCTCCTAGATAGTAAATCAAACACTCCTTTGCAAGACTGCGGCTATCACTGTTAATTAGAAATTTTTCTCCCAGTCCGGCAAGAGGTCATCCATGTTCTCAGTGAAGTCTATTCCTTGTCTTATTTTTTGTGCATTTTGTACTACAACCTTATTTGTCTCTTCCTTCTTCTTAGCCAGTGTTCTCATTTGATTGACGAATGATGCTAATGCCAGTTCAAATTTGCCTGACGCTGAACGTATACCCATGCGGCATATTCTGATCTCAAAACTTGGCCCACCCTGGTAATAATGAGGGTTGTCAGTCTGCCCGCCTTAGTCAGTTGTCAGTCGGTTTCTTTTCACTGGACACAAGCGGTACGTGTCGTTTAAAATGCAACAGAGCGCTGTCAAGAGCAAAGTTGTCATATTTTGCGTCGACTATTTAAACATGTTAAAATTTAATTTATTCTAAAGTCAAAATATAAATATAAAACTGGTCATGAACCACAACACAAACCAATTTCGCAGAATAATTTTATTCGTGCTTAACCCGCGCGGTGGTCGCAGATGTTGGAAGAAAGAAAGAAAGAAAGAAAGTAAGGAAGGAAGGAAGGAAGGAAGGAAGGAAGGAAGGAAGGAAGGAAGGAAGGAAGGAAGAAGGAATTGGCAAATAAACTCGACAAAGAACTCTCAAATAGCCGTAAATGATCGCCAAGAGCTATTTGTGCTTGCAAAAAGGTCTCCTAAAATACTGAACTTAAATTGATACAAAAGTAGGCCTATTAAAATATTAATTTAATGCTGCTAATATTTGTGTCTCGCTTTCAGTAAAGAAAGGGAAAGTACAACATATTTTTTACGTCGCACGGACACAGATAGGTGTTATGGCGACGATGCGAGAGGAAAAGCCTAGCAGTGGGAAGGAAGACCCGTGGCCTTAATTAAGGTACTTCTCCAGCATTTGCCTAGAGTGAAAATGGGAAACCACTGAAAACCATCTTCATAGCTGCCGACAGTGGGGCTTGAACTCGCTATCTCCCGGATGCAAGCTCACAGCTGCGTGCCCCTCACCGCACGGCCAACTCGCCCGGCAAAGGAAAAGTAAAATCCCGAACTAGGGACTTGGATAATAATAATAATAATAATAATAATCCCGTGTGGGGATTTACCGGTTACCTCGATCGGGCGCGTCCCATTGGAATTGGGGAAGCTCGCTGGCTCTGCCCCCAGCAGAGTCCGAGTGTAGTAGGGAAACAAAATACCACCGTGAAAAAAAACTGGTCCCTTGCCAGGGTTACGGCGAAGACTGGTAAATGACCAGCAGCCAGAAAACATCTTGAGGCAACCTCTAGGGCTAACAACCCTAGTTGTAAAAGGATGGGTACCCGTCCAAAGCAATGTCAAGTCAAAAAGCATGATGGCACAACATTTCAAGAAACATACCCCAGGGGGCAAATCTTCGGATAAATCCCTCGTCCTGAACGCCACGGCGCACGAGTCTCGTTCGGATTCTGGGGGAGACTCGACATCATGCAAGAGACGAGTCGGAGCGTCTCGGTGTACCCCGAAGAGTCAAAAACTCAGGCCAAAATCTAAAACCTTTCTAGCAACTTTCAACATAAATTCACTTACACAAACTGGCAAGCTGAAAACCCTCACCAAAGCTCTTCACGAAAATCAGATATCCATAATGGCCCTACAGGAAACTAGGTACCCAGATGAAGAGAGTTTTGAATCCGAAGGCTACCGAATTTTCAAGAGCAAAGCCCAAAGAGGAATCCTCAATGGAGCTGTGAGGCGTGGAACCGCATTTGCTGTCAGAACCAAGATCCTTAAATCGGTTGCAAATTTCGAACCTGTGATTGACAGATTGTCTATACTCACAATTAAATGCGCGAACAAAACCTACGCCCTAGTTAACGCACATGCTCCTACAAACGATAAGAACAAGTCTGATCCAGACGGAGTTGATAATTTCTGGGACCTACTGGATGAAAAATTAAACAAAATCCTCAAACACCATGTCAAGCTTCTTTTGGGTGACTTCAATGCCCAACTAGGTCGTGAACAGAAGTACAAGAAAGTTATAGGAAATTACCCTGCTCACAAAAGAACCAATCCCAACGGCAAAAGACTGGTGTCCATTTGCTAAAATCACAACCTGCAGGTCATGTCGACCCACTTTCGCCATCTACCCAGAAAGCAAATGACTTGGCGTTCTCCCGTCCAAGCTCTCGGAGAGTTCCAAATTGATCATGTTGCAATCTCCAGGAGAAACAGCCGTGAGATTACGAATGTCAAGGTAAAGAAAGGCATCAATGTGGCCTCAGATCATTATATGTATCTTATCAAATTCAAACCAATTCCCGCAAACACAAGGAAGACAACCAAACAGATCACACGCTTCGACAATGATAAACTTCGGCAAAGGGTCGAGGAGTTCCAGGAGAAGGCTAGACCAAATGACTCTGACTTTAACAACGCCAAAAGTCTCCTCGTTGAGGCCGCCAAAGACGTTGCAGAAATCAAGAGAAGCAAAAAGCATGCCTGGTGGAATAGTACCTGCGACTCAATGCGTGGAAACAGTACTACTCTACGAAATCAGAAAATGATTGGAAAACCTACAAAACCCAACGTGCCCAAGCAGCTAGGGTGTTCAGAACTGAGAAACGTAAATACGAAAAATCTCTCACTGAAAAGATAGAACAAAACGTTAGGAAGAATGAAAGCAGAGAGTACTACAGAGCCTTCAAACGCAAACTCACTGGCTATAAACCACCATCTCTATGCTTTGAGTGAAAGGACGGCACACTGGCGACGTCAAATGAAGAAAATTGCAGCATTCTGGAAGATTACTTCAAGAATTTACTTAATTGCTCTAAACCGCAAAGCGCCATTGAGACCAAGGAACCCTTACTCAGGTACCCAGATTCCAGACCACCCGACAGAGATGAAATCAAGCGCCACATTGCCCGTCTCAAAAATAACAAAGCACCGGGGGAAGACTCAGTAGTAGCAGAACTATAGAAATATGCCCCAGAGGAATCACTTGATATCTTGCAAAAGCAAATAGAAGAAATTTGGAACAAGGAGACCCTACCCGAAGATTGGAAAATAGCTTTGATCCATCCATTACACAAAAAAGGCAGCATGAAGAATATCAACAACTACAGAGGAATATCTTTGCTACCCGTGACTTACAAAATTCTATCACTTGCCATCCTGGAGCGTTTGGAAGCACAAGTCGAACATCAAATAGGTGAATACCAAGGAGGGTTCAGAAAAGGTCGCTCAACAGCTGAACAGATCCAAAATCTCAAAACGATCATCAGATATTGTACACTAACGTCCAAGCAGTATGTGTCTCTCTTTGTGGACTTTAAGAAAGCGTACGACTCCATTGACCGGGAAGTCCTGCTAAATATCTTAAATGAATTTTGAGTTGATTTGAAACTGCTGGCATTAATTAGAGCCACCCTGACCGATACAAAATCCAAGGTGAAGTTCCACGGATGTCTCTAGCATTCCTTTGATATCAAAACAGGAGTCCGACAAGGTGATGGGCTATCCCCGATACTCTTCAACTGTGTTCGTGAAAAGATCATCAGAACTTGGCGTGTGAGATTACAGGAAACCAACTACAGTCCATTGAGAATAGGAACCAAATCCAAGGGGATCGCAACAGACTGCTTAGCATTTGCCGATGATATTGCTGTTCTCTTAAACGACATAGAAACCGCTAGAGCTCAAGTTGAAATTTTAAAGGAAATTGCCAAACAAACTGGTTTGCAGATATCGTTTGAGAAAACAGAAGTAATGACTAACATAAAAAATAGGCTCCACCAAAACTCCATACAAAATATGGGGACATCACCCGAGTAGACAAATTAAAATACCTGGGTGAGATCATCATGAAAAATGGACTGGACAAAGAAGCACTTCAGGAGCGAGTACGCAAACTGGAAATAGCCTACCAAACATCCCGCACAATCTAAAACAAAAAATACCTTTCCCAAAACAACAGGATAAGTCACTATGAAACAGTTCTGAAGCCAGTAGTTCTATATGCAGCCGAAACCCTGTCTCTAAATGCCAACAAAAGACTCCTTGAAGAACTGGAGAAAAGAGAACGCAAAAATGTGAGAGGAATCTTGGGATCAAAGTACAGAAATGAAATCCATCAAAAGAGATCCAACAAGGAAGTCTACAGCAAAATAGAGAAAATTACCGACACAATCAGAAAAAGACGGGCACGATTTTACGGTCATCTGAAAAGAATGGACGAAAGAAAGTTAACTAAGTAAATCTTTCACTTTTTTATTCAAACCCCAAAACCACAATTCCCTGGTTTAGAAATACCAAAGAAGACCTGCAAATGCTACATATCTCAGCTGAAGGCGCCCTTAACAGAGATCTCTTCCGCAAGAAAATATTGACGAACGGGCTAAACCGAGACGAGCAACCGAAGAGAAGACACGGTGCCCCTTGGACAGAGGAGCGTAAGCAGGCCCACTCACAAAGAATGAGGGAAATTTGGGCTCTAAAGAAGGCCAAGTTCAGTGTCAGATGCAACAAGACTTAACGTGGTCCTTGATGGCCCCAGGGAATTATATATATATATATAATAAAAATAATAATAATAATAACAACAAATATCGGAGTATGTTGTTTGGGCATAAAATAGCCAGAAAACGTAGCTATATTTAAAAATAAAATCCAGTATTTATATACCTTTCCTCTATTCGTCGTCCTCGTCATTGTCTGATAGGTGAATTACAAATCTATCTTGGTTGCTACCCGTGTCGTGTCTTATGTCTTAATAGTGCTTCAAACACAAGCAGACCACCTCTCAGGACCGATGGCTCCAGCTTCTTCACGCAGTAGTTGACACACACTAGCACTCAAAGTTGGCGTAACATTATTTTTCCTAACATACGCCTTCAGTTGAGACCAGATCACTTCTATGGGGTATGATATGGAGGGAGTCGCAAAACTTCGTGTTCACACGAGGTTGCGATCTCCTCTACAGCGTTCCTATTACTGGTATCGGCTGATTTGATTTCCCGCAATATAACTGCCTTGATGGGTATAGATTTTGGCACTGGAATATTATTGCACTCCATAAACTCAATAGGCCTAATGTCCTTAATATTAGTGTTCTTGGAATGAAACCTAAACAGCTGCCGCGAATGATAGCTTGCGTTGTCCATCACGATTACACACTTTTGGTCACATGGTTGGTTCTCTAGAAGATGAGACCTAAACAATTTTTGGAAAATTTGAGCTGGTGCTGGTGACATTGTCAGCAATGACAATGGCAGCAAATGTAATTTACCGCCAAGTAGCGATCTTGCATCTTGCTGTAGGGTCCAGAACATCATTGACAATAATAATAATAATAATAATAATAATAATAATAATAATAATAATAATAATAATAATAATAATAATAATAGTTATAAAGTAAATTCAAGTAATATCACCCACCGTATTAATAATAATATTCCGGACCGTCTTCAAAATATGCGGACAGCGCTGGAAATGAATCTTGGCCGGGTAATGACTACGACTGCAGTCCGGCCGCCGGTTCAGTACCGCTAAGGCACCCGAGACGACACCACGCCGAATCTCCTCAAGGATTTGATCCATATTGTGCCCGTTTCGCATCTCGTAGACCGTTTGCAAAATGGCGGCATAGGAAGGTATGGCCCATGCGAACCTATCAGATACAATGAACTCCTTGGTAATGCGATGTTATAGAAGGCGATGCACGTCTCGGAACGGACCATTTTGCAAGGCACTACGGGACAGTAGAGGGTCATTTGGATTGTTTTAAAAAATATAGCAGCGAGGTGATTGTTTAAAAACTTCACTGTAAAAAATTTGCATCGGTAGAGGAAGGACGCAACTGCAAGTCGAGCTTCAAATCGGAAGATTATATAAGAATTTAGAAGAAGGTATCAAAGATTTACGATCGTCGTTCAGAAACTGACGAAATAATTTACCCCCGGACGATATAAGGAGAGCCGAGGAATAAAAAATAAGTAAAATACGGAGATCTGCATTTTAACAGGGTCCCGTAAGCAACCATCCTACGTTTTGGCAAAGGAGAACCTACTGTAAAAGAGGAGCGATAATTTCAATCGGGATGAAGATTATCCCTGTTCAATTTGAGAAGAACAAGAGTAAATTTCGAATTCTACAGAAAAAGGCTGATGTATATAAATACTTATATACGGAGATCTTATTTCCGACCACAGCAAAACTTCATCCCAAAGAACAAGGAAGAGAATATCAACTGAGAAGTATCATTGTGAAAAAATGGAATTTATTATGACTGAATTCTTCGTCGAAATGTATATCTTTGCTGCCTACAGTACTGAAGTCATGTCTGCTTGATAAATGTACAAGATGGACCGAACTGGGGAAAGGTACATCCTAACCAGATGACCAACCTATGGCGGAGGAAGGCAACGGCCAACCAGACGTCCTGCCAATGACGAGGAAAGCGATGTCCAACCCGATGTTCAGACCATGATGAGGGAGAATCTCAACCCACCAGAAGGCGATTCCGAACGCGTGGACGGAGGATGACCAGACCCGGATCCCAACCGCGGGTCTAACCACATCCGAGCACTGGAGTGACTACTGGACCACATATAACATCTAACGAGCTAAGTCTTTACAATTTTTTCTAGTTACGTAGTTTCTTTTGATCTGCATCCGCACTCTAACTTCGGCATGTGTCGATTAATTGGTAATATTAACTACTTAATTAAGAATGTGAGTGAGTTATTCAGGTGAAGTGTGAGATATTTAAGGCTATAATATAAGAAGGCAGTGTAGAATAAGATCTATATTACATTTACAATACGCGCTACCGTACTTGGTCAGAAATTGTATAAAGTGGCATGAGTAAATGAAAGAAGTGTTTTTTTTCAAAGATCTGATAGCAATGAGTTAACACACGTCGTGGAACTTCGATAGATCTCGTATTAACTGTACAATATTTACGTCACGTTTGACCCGTGCGGCAGATATGAATGGATTTCAGTTACGTACTCTTTTTTCTACGGAATGAGGACATTGAACTCTGTTTTGTGTTAAAATATACGAGGTTATTGAAATGCGTTTTATAGAAGGCAATTCTGAGATGTTTTGTATAGCGGTATAAAGGTAATCGGCGATATGAATTGATAGTAGTGCATTGAATTGAAGATGTAATATGATTATTCGACGAAGTCTAGTGAGGAATATTCAAACGCGGATATTTATTTATGTGCTTCGATGTGGATATGAATTGCTATTGCTGAGGAAACGTTATGTTACGTTAATATGAGGTGAGATGCCGTATTAAAATATAAAGAATACGTGAAAGAGAGCACATCGCGCAGATGGCCTATTTTGAGGTAAGATTGATATGTACTATAGTAGAATTGAGATTCGTGACAGAATTATCTGACAGTTGTTGATGCTGTGTATTATATACGAGAGTTCATTGACATGTTATTTAACTGAGCCCATGGCCAAGTGTAATTATGATATTCTTTGATGCGGTGACATATTTCCAAACATGAATGCGTATTATTTTCATTCTAACTGACCATATGAGTTGAGTAGCTCCCAAGGATGAGAGATATTTTGTAATATGAGAAAGGGAAGGCACATTGAGCCTGAGGTAGATGTGTGTGTGGATCGGAAACTATGTAAATAGTTAGGTTAGATGATTTATTTCTTTTAACGCAGAGATTATTTGACTCGACGTTCTTGAAAAATATAATGAATAGGGAAATGGTAGGCTAGGAGCCGTGTGTCACAGGCACTAGGGAAGTATTGCCTTAGCCCGTAAGCTGTTATTCAAGCGTATTTAAGAAGAAGGACAATATAATTAGAGTTCAGATTTATGGATGCCAACTTAGAGGAGCAATTTTATGAGTTCATATTCATGCTAGGGTTTATTTCAGAGACATATATCCAAAGATACGCTCAGTTTTATATTTACAATCTGACTTTAATCTATTTAATTATTATTACGCTGCATTTTGGTAAATTAAACGTTTATTCAGGTGTAATTAACTTGAATGTGGTGAGAACAAGTAATATAATTAACATGACAGTATTTATCTCAACCTAAGGAAATATTTTAATCAAGACCGTGATTGCTCAGTGATCAATTGTACATAATAAGGGACATTTTGATCTCATTTCGGAATACTAATATAATTATAAATATGGAACATGAATATCGAATAGTGATATTGAATATGAATGAACATAAGTATAAATATGAGTATGAATGTGTGTAAATAGTTTGAAATTCAAAGTACTTTTCTTTTATTTGAGCCAGCGCTGAATCTAAACTATTATGCGTGTATGATACCAAGATACTACTACCCAAATTCACATTAATTTTTCGTAGGTTGATATTTTATTTCAATAAATATTATTATATTATTTTTCTAGAATGTGTTTGTGTAATGAATTCTTTCTCTTACGTTTAGTTCATAAGTTAGTTGTTAAGTTATGTAGGCCTAAGTAAATGAATGGATTGATGAATGCTAAGAATTTTTCGAGGATTTATGTAGTCGGTACTCTCTCATATGAATTGATCCTCCGGTGATACGTCTTCGATGGACTGATGCTCTTCAGAACTCACGTTAAGCGCAACCAAATGTAAAATCACAGATTTTACGAGAGAGATGGAGTACCCTGAGAAGAAATCGAGCCGCCGGGAAAATAATCTGCTGACCGTGCTACCACGGGCGCATTATTTAATTGGCTCCCATACGTGGGGCCCGAAGAGAAAGACCACGTGGGACTCAGAAAGGAGGTAACGGACAAAGAAAAAGAGCTACCAGTGCATTATTTAATTGCCGCTCATAACTGGAACTTGATCAAGAGAAAGACACCGCGGGAATGTAATGTAGAAGCGAACTGTGGATTATGAGCGGTTGATGTCGCAGCTCAAGGCGAAACTTATTTGATCACGAGATGTTATAATGAAGAAATGATGTAACGAGGAGAAATACCAGGAATGTAGTATTGAGAGGACACATGATGGGAACTCTATGAGGAAAGGAAGATGGAAGATGGACAAAGATGTAATTCTAGCTGTAGGAATAGATGATGCTAAAGAATTACAGTTATTTGTCAGATGATTTCATTTTTTACGACAATAATGTAGGATAGGGTGATTTTTAAGTCTATATTAACTGATAATGAGTTGATTTTGACTATGGTGGAGGCTGATGAGCACTTATGCAGATGTTGGGTGCCGCATAGCGGAAATGTAATTTCTTTTTCTTGTAACCTCTTCCGAAATGAAATCAAAATAAAAAATCTGAACTCGTGGTCCAGTTGTTGATGGTCTATCTGGTGGGATGGTACAGATCTCCAGGCAGGTCCATCTGTATTATCATTTATTGCAAAAGGAAACTTAAGATTAGTGAATAAGGTGGAAACTTTGGACTGTTTTGAAAGTAGTAGATTAACATATTGTTGACTGTGTGGTATTATATGTTGATATTTTGTGAACTTAGAGAATTATTAGAGAAATTTTAGGAAAATTAGAGAACTTATTAGGAATTTAGAGAGACCATACAAAATAAAATTGAATTTAACAAAAATATGGCAACACAGGGAAGAGTACAGACTAGAAGGGAGCAGGAAGAAGAGATGAAAAGAATACAAGAAAGACATGAAGGAACTCCCTTATGGAATACCCTGAGAAGAAATTGAGCCGCCGAGAAAATAATCTGCTGACCGTGCTACCACGGGTGCAATAATAAAATGCTTATAGGAAAGGATGGCAAAGATTTAGGGACCCAACTGACCGGGTGGAATACCTGGACCTAGCCCGGGAAGTACGAAATCGATTGCTGGAAAGAAAGATTGAAAAATGGGAAGAACTTTGCCGTAATCTCTCAGAAAATGAGTCAGATCGCGAATTTTGGCGGAATCTCCCAGGAAACGAGTTAGATCATGAATTTCGGCGGATTATATATAAAACCTTAAGCATTGAAATATAAATTTCAGTATAATACCGTAGCGAGGCGCTGGTATCTTGCTAGTCAATTTATATAAAATAACATGTCCTGACTGACTGACTGACTGACTGACTGACTGACTAATTCATTAACGCCGAGCCAAAACTACTGGACATAAAGACATGAAATTTTAGGGATACATTTATATTACGGGGTAGGTGCTCACTAAGGAAGAATTTTTGGATATTCCGGTGATAAGGGGTGAAAGGGGGGATTACTTTTAAAATGAGAATATCTATATGTAAAAACCTAAAAGTTTACATACATAACAATTGGTGTTTGGAATCTCCTTTAAAAATAAATAAATACGTATTTTTTTCGGAAAATCCAATTAGGGGCTGAAAAGTGGTTGAACGCCTTTTGTGAGGAGACTTATATCTCAAAAACTGAAGATGTTGCAGACATGAAAATTAGTATTTGTAATTTCCTTTGAAACTAGGAAACACGTGTTTTTGTATTTTTGTATAATCCGATGAATAGGGGGTGAACAGGATTGACAAACGTGGTAAATTTAAAAAAGGTTATATCTGCAAATTATCTCAGACAGGTAACATATTACAGATTTGAATATCCTGTAAAAGTAAAGAATCATAAATATACAGTATTTTTCGGAAAATCCAATTAAGGGGAACTGAACAATTGGGTGAACTTTTATAATAGCATATCTACAGTATATCTCAAAAATTTCAGATGTTTCAGTCGTGATAATTCGTATTTGGAAGCTCTTTAAAAGAAACTGGTACTGTACATTTTTGAAATATTCACTAAATTGGGGAGTGTGAAAGGAAGTGAAAACAATGGAATTCTTTTTCTGGAGAAACTTATATCTCTAAACTGAAAATTACAGACGTGGAAATTAGCATTTGGAATCTCCTTGAAAAATAAAGAAACACACATATTTTTGGTGGGGTGAAACCAATTTAACGGGCTGGGTGGAGTGAAAAGGAGTTGAATTCTTTTCATGAGGATACTTATATCTCAAAAACTGAAGATTTTACAGACATGAAAATTTGTATTTGGAATTTTCTTTCAAAGTAAAGAAACGCGTAATCTCTTGTCTTTGGTAAATCCACATAAGCGGGCGAAATAATTGAAAAAATAATTAAATTCATTGTATGAGGATATTTATATCTCAAAAACTAAAGATGTTACACGCATGAAAATTAGTACTTGGAATCTCCTTTAAAAATAAAGAAACACGCATTTTTGAAGGGGGATCAACTTAACGGGCCGGTGCGAAAAAGGATTTGAATATTTTTATTAGGATACTGCGCCCTTTTCGAGGTTTGAGTACATGAATCGGTTGTTGTAGTTCTTGACCATGGCACCAGAATAGAAAACTCAGACGATATCTTCGGATAATCCCCGGCATCGAAGTCCCATCTCCTCTACTAGAATAATACGCTGGCTGCATCGGTAGAGCATACGGGTCAAGTGGAACGTCCTAAAGGGCAGTAAAATATCTATACAATAGGGGAATCTTAATTATGAGAAGAATGCTATTTAACTATGAAATGAGAAGAATGAATTGTACTTTTTTCAAACACACAATGTTAATACCTGAAAAACCACATGGATATTATTTACACGGATATGCCACCATACTACACATAAATATATACACTACGATTTTCTTGGTGATTTAATGTCCATTCCAGTCCTTCATCTAGATTCGCATTTCACTCTTAAAATAAGAAAACATCTCTGACCAATTTAACACTTGAAACATTTATCACTTTATACACTTACATCGCTACACACGAAAACAATAAAATGAATGCATATCTTGTATTTAGCTCGCCTTGCTTGCACTATTAAGTTATATGTTAAAATTACAAATTATATCGTCCTAGCCTTGATTATTAAATATTAGATGTCGAGTGAACCGGGAGATTGACATATTTATATACGAGCACATTTCAAAATATATGAACGTCGCATCGTACCACTTATTAGAAAACCCTATCTCACTATCTCATAACTGAGCAAATATATTACATATCTCGTATTCCATTGGGATGTCACTTAAATACTATTATACGACTCGGACATTTATACAACTGTGGTCACTGTAATGACACATTTAGCCATTAAAATATTGAAATAAATATCACTATCTGTAATAAATGGCAAACAAAAATACACTTTGCATTTACGTAATAAATCGTGGACGGTATCATCCGTCCGCAGTTGGCAGCAGTGGGCATAACTGCCTCTGGTGCTGCTGAGACACGAACTCAGCTCCTGTGACAGTGTGAGGTGGGAACTCCAATCACCCCTAGGCGGTTTAATTAACGTAAAGAATTGGAGGGAACTCTCTCATCTTTTGAACCGTAGATCTACCCAACTGTGTTATTTTCTGAATGGTTGTATGTAATTTCGACACCGGGAAGGGTGATGAGCCCCCTACAATGCGTTCTTCTCAATACGGTAATAGTATTCTATCTCCTTCCTTGCCTGGCTCGGCTATAAATTCCACAATCCAGCCTTCCGCTCACTTTCTCGTTCAAATCAAGGGACCCAGGTGGTCCAGTCAGTGAATTCATTCAGTGAACTATCTCGTCACTCGACATTCAATATCATTACTTTCCTAGGATGCCATTTGCATATATAACACACATCGGCTTTCATCTAGCCTTATTTATATCCTCAGTGCGGAATTTATGAATCGCGCCCATTTTTCACTCATTTGGGTAAGATTCATATTTCATTACCATCGCATTTAATTATATCCATTATCCGCTTGAAAAGCTCGACCCCATCTCACGGCATGCCCAATACATACATGTTATAGCAGGAAATGTCCTATCACTCGGGACAAATATGTTAACATTCGCGATCTAGGTAAAACAAAAACATTGTCACACATTCCCCCCTGTCACTCCTTTATTTCTTCTTCAACATCCTTAACTCATATAGGGGAATTACCTGACATTTTACGTGAAGCATCAAAACAAAGAGCTTTAGAATATCTGGATGACTCATATTGGTTATAACTGATGATAAATGGAGTGATTTTACGCGAATATTAAAAATTCCTTTAATTCCCATAATGCTTCACAATTAATCAAATCTAGCGCCATAAATATATATTATGTACTAGTTCTCAGAGTAAAATAAATGAATATGGTTATCTAACCGTGAAAATATCAATACAAACCCTATTAAGTAGCTATTACCTTCCCTTTGAAAACAGCGAAATCCTACACCACATTTCTAAAGAATTAGCATACATTAAGCTATTTACATTTTTACCATAAATTTGACTTTCAAATATTTTAAGTGGAACTCACCTGGTCTGAATCACACCCACAGCTCACTCAGAAAGCCACATACAGGGGTTTAGCTACACATTCCGTCTACATCAACAGCATGGAGTCCTATGTTCGGCTGCAGTCGGGTCGATGGCATGACGACTTGATTTACGTAAAATGCGGGAAGATCTCGATGTTCTACGGCGTGTTGAATAGGTGTAGGACTCCCGTACGCCGGTATTCTTCCTCGGAGAGTGATGTTATTGGCACATAACACAATGAGTGGATCTGACTTTATTGTAGTGATAATTGATGACACATTATAATTAATATCGACAGACTTCCACGTCCACTATCAAACGATTTATTTCACTGACAGCACTTCAACTTTGTAGCCACTGTTGAATAATTATTGATTTGCCACTCAATTTGCAGCACTGTAACAAAGAATACTATTACTGAAGAGTCACTTACAGCATGTACCACCTCACAATGCGACTGGAAGAAGCGAAGTATGACACTTGATTCGGTTCGCATCCCTTTTTACAATGAAAACATGTAAGGCTTGAGGGAGAGGGTAAAACTCCTCTTATTTACGAAATTCGCTCCGTTAATCGGAGGTTCACAAGGTCGGTTAAGATATCAAATTAAAGCTAGATTACCCGAGTTTCCACTGACCGATTCCCATCCAGATCGCTTTGTGCGTTTTGCTACACTACTCGAAGCGTCCCTTGGTATCCCAGTGAGGGAGGAGCCTATAGCTTCGTTCTCGCGGCCATCTTTCACCAGATGGTCTACACCTGTCAGGATGTTTGTTTTCTGCGTATATGATCTCATTACAATCATGCAAAACACTTCTTGGTGTCATAAATCACCACAAAATTCGCTGCTTGTAATGAACCTTGAGTCATGGAAATCTGTCTTGTATTACGCAAATTATGTTACTTCTGTCCCTGAAAACAGTTGAAAACGGTGTATTGGTAGTGGTGATTTTGCGGGAAAAAGAACGAAGAAATAATATTTTCCAGAGTTGACTGCATTGTTCGTGACCTACTTCGCTCTTTCAAATTGGCGTGGGTATTCTCTTCTCCGTCTCACCAAAGTGAGAGCGCTTTCACTTGCAGGCGAAAGTATGAATCGTTTACGGTGAGTACGCGTAAGTAGAGCCAAGTCCACTGGACTGGTGGCACGCGTCTCGCATTCCGGGAAGGGTAAACGTGTGATAGCTTGGGAGCTAATTAGCATAGAAGAGCGCGGAAAACGGCATACTCTATCTACAGGATACCGTAATATACTCTTGGCGAAGTGGTGAACGGTCACAATACTTATATCTCAAAAACTGAAGATGTCAGAGGAATGAATATTTGTATTTGGAATCTTCTTTCAAAATAAAGAGACAAGTGTTTTTTGTCTTCCGAAAAACACTTAAGAGGGGTAAATGAATCGAAAAATTAGTTGAATTCTTTGTATGATGATACCCATATCTCAAAAACTAAATATTCTAAAGACGTGAAAATTGGTATTTGGAGTCTCTTGAAAAATAAAGAAACGCATACTTTTGGGGACGGGGAATCAACTTAACGGGTAGGAAGGGAGGATGAAAATGGAGTTGAATTACGTTTATGAAGATACATATGTCTCAGAAAATGAAGATGTTACAGTCGTGAAAATTGGTATTTGGAATGTCCATTAGAAATAAAGAAACACGCATTTGGTTGGGGGGGGGGGAAATTGAGGTAAGAGGTACGGGGTTGAAAATAGGTAAATAAGGAATTGAAATATGTTTATGAGGATACTTTATCTTAAAAACTGAAGCTGTTACAGACATGAAAGTTGGTTTTTTAATTTCCTTTCAATATAAAGAAACACCTAATTTTTGTTTTTGGAAAGGCCACTTAAGCCGGGAGAGGGGTGGAAAGAAGTGAAGAAGAAGAAGAAGAAGAAGTTGAATTGTTTATGTTTATACATTTATCTCAAAAAATGAACGTGTTACAGAGGTACAGACATGAACACTGGTATTTGGAATATCTTTTAGAAATAATTAAACACGTACTTTTTTGTTTCCTGAAAATCCAGTTAAGGTTCTGAAAAGAATTGGAAAAGCGGGTGAATTTTTAAATGAGTACCGGTATATCTACATTATATGTCAAAAACTTAACATGTTAGAGATAAGAAACTTGGTAATTGGAAAGTCTTTTAAAAATACGGGAACATGTACCTTTTTGTTTTCGGAGAAGGCATTTAACGGGGGGGGGGGTGAATAGAAGTGAAAAATAGTTGAATTATTTTTATGAGGATAATCGTAAAAACTAAAGATGTTACGGACGTGAAAATTGGTATTTGGAATCTCCTTTAAAAATAAAAAAAAAGCATTTTTGTGTTAGGAAAATACACTTAAATGGGGGCGGGTTAAGGACTGATCAAGGGGTTGAATACTTTTTATGGGGATACTTATGTATATCTCAAAAACTGAAGATGTTACAGATGTGGGAATAGGTATTTAGAATCTCCTTTAAAAATGTTATGTATTTAATTTTTCGACTTGAGGGAAGACTGTTTCTCACAAGTACAGTTCTATGTCGCATGGTCATTCGTCTTGTTTACAAAGAATTTCTGGGGTAAATGAAACTCAATTTTGGGTGAGTTTTTATACTTAAAGAATTTTCAGATAATGTCTTAGTACAATGCCGTGGAACGATTACTTTGATTAAATTACGAAATCCACGCGAGTGAAGCCGCTAGTATGAAGATAAAGTTGGAAATCAAGAGGACAAATGGGGCAAATATTCATTTATAAGAAGAGAAGTTAGGGATTCAAATAACTTACCAAGGGGGCTGTTCAATAAATTTCCAATTTCTTTGAAATCATTTAAGAAAAGGCTAGGAAAACAATAGATAGGGAATCTGCTACCTGGGCGACTGCCCTAAATGCAGATCAGTATTGATTGAATATGTAAAACAGTCCAGATTCGTAGGAGACCGTGCATGTAGTTTTCACCAGCAACAGCTAAAGCCTCCGTTTATAGGAGGAATGAGGAAGTTTAGCCAGAAACGACGAGGAAGACGGGAATTCGTTCACACTTTGGAAATCGGTAATTCGTATAGGTGACTGTTGCCAGAACATATCTGACTCCATGTTCATAGGCAACAATCTCAAGAGTGTTAAGTTCAGTCAGTTCTGCATTTTAGCTCATTTCAAGGAGTAAAAATAAAATTTAACTTAAAAAATAATAATTTGAAGTTGGTGGTCATTATTGGATTAAAATGTCGAAACACCGTAACTAGATGTATGCAGTTAGTTTTTCACACATCTCCAACGAAGAACATTGTAACTTCACATACGATGTTCTTCACTGGATAATTCTAATTCAGTAATATCATAACTACATGTACAAGAGTTATTTAATACATAAAACACCCTTCGTGGGGCAAAAAAACTAGGCACTAAATGCATTCCATAGATCCTATAAACGTTAATATTGAAAAACTCTCTGATTTGTTGGTAATTTTCAAAACTTTAAACTGCGCTCCTCAACAACTTACTTTATGCAGATACGATGTTCTTAGTTGGAGGGGTCAAAATGTTGATGATGTTCTCCTCTTTCTATACGTGGTAACCCCAGTGCCTCATTCAGTATGGCCTCTTCTTTGTGAAACATACGAAGAGATGGGACATTGCCTTAACGGATTGCTCGATGGATCTCAATTTCTTCAGATAGCGTGCCTTCAGCAAAAATCCAAAGATCCATATTTTAAATCAGAACAAAACATTATGATATAACACGCATGTTCTTTTTTTTTCAGATGGGGCGACTGCCCGTGGCGGTGTTACCCCTGGGTAAGTCCTTGCTGATAGCAGCAGTGATTCTCTACACCCTCAATGTGATCAATGAGATGAATTATCACAGCATTGTACCAGGTAAAATTTATTTATTTATTTACTTATTTATTTATTTATTTAATTTAATTTATTTATTCAAATTAGCGTATGTATTCTAGTGCCAAGAGTGTCCGAGAAAATACCTGACTACTTCTATTTGACGCCCATAGGCAACCTCTGCGTCTGGATGTGAGGTGGTTGTGGTGGTGGTGAACATTGCTTTAAGAAGACAACCATTCCCTATTAATACTAATCAGAAGGAAAATGAAAGAGTTCTGACACTTCGAAATATGAACTCATCGAGAGAGGAAAGGAGTATCAGAAATAGATTCGGGCACAACTCTCAATAATATGATTGAATAGAAACATTTATTAAAACATTGTCTCAACTCAACTCTACACTCAACAACACATTGCGCCACTAATCACCACAAGAAAAAACAAAAAAATCACAGTTTTAGTCACAGAGTAAATATAAATTTAGCGGGGTTTCGTGTGAGAAGGCTGGCGACACAATCTCTGGATAATACAATTAAATAATAAGAAACAATACCAGATATGAAGAATACTACACACACTACGAACTATTTTTCTCATCATGTCAAATTTTAAATGACACTCAATACAGAAGAAAATTATTAATTCCAATACCTCCCCTTGTCATAAAAATTTGACCACAAACACAAATAAAAAGTAAGCAACATACGTAGATAAACATGTGGACACTAATCAACAAGTCCTAACAAGTTTCTAAATTTAGAAGTTCCCTCCCCTGACAATGCTTTTGTGAAAACGTCTGTCACGTTTTCATCTGATGGTACATACACAAACTTTACCAATCCCTTGGCCACAATGTCCTTTCAAACAAATTGCGAACACCCAAATGTTTATTTTTTCAGATACAACATGAGTTGAGCTCACATGTATAGCATCTTGATTAGCACAAAGAATTTGAAATGGCACTTTAACGTAATTATAATAATCAAAGTCATTGAAAAAAATACTCAACCACATTTCCTTTGTGCACACCACCATTGATACAATCTCACCCTCCACAGTTGAAGTAGCAACAATCTGTTGTTTCTTACTAGACCATATAACTGGACAACCAGCAAATTTGCACACATACCCAGAAATAGATTTCCTGTCCTCATAGTTAGCATAATCAGCATCGCAATAAACACTCACTGAATCATCACTAGCTTTGTAGCATAATTTCACACCTCTTGTTTTCTTCAGATATCTAAACACTTTCTTTATTCTTTGCATCTTTTACGCTAGCGTTTGGAGATTACTGGCTCAACTTGCAGACCGCAAAGGATATGTCCGGTTTGCTATATAAAGTAGATTGCCTACAGCCTTTTGATACAAAGTCTGATTACAACTATCAGCCTCCCCTGAAATCCTCTTGTCCCCTACATCCAACGGAGCAACACACCCTTTGACATTTTCTAAGTTATACATATGTATCAGATTATCAATGTATTTGCACTGATCAACATACAACGCATCTTTGGTTACAATCATAGACATCGATAAGAAACTCCTAATTTGCCCAAGATCCTTGAAGTCTAGATAGCGACACAACTCTGACTTAAACCACTCCAAAACTTCAACAATACCAACAGCTATCATATCATCAACATACACTCCAACTAGCATATTTTTACCGATGTACACACATGGTTCACAAACATATCTTTTAAGACCGACTGACTTCAAAACACCATCAAAACAAATGTTCCAGTCCTTTGAAGTTTGGTGTAAACCATACATGCTTTTCTTTAACTTGTAGACACAGTTGGGTTTTCTTTCAAAACTACTTGGTTGCTCCACAAACACTTCCTCCTTAATGTTACTCTTTAGAAATGCCGCATCTACATCATAATGTTCAATACTCCAACGTTCGACAACCGTAAGAGCAATCAGGATTCTGACAGTCTGACGCCTCTAAACAGGACTATAAGTATCATTACAATCAAGACACTCTCGTCTGTTTCTGATTCTCTGTGACATACGTAGTTCAGGAATTATGGGCTCTTCGTGCACTTCAGCATTGGTGTTATTGACACTGATTTCAGGACCTATCTCTGGCTCATCTCTTACTTGCTCATCAGTTCTGCGCACCAAGTTAGATTCATTATCAGAGTCAAACAAACTTAAATCTGCAACCAATTGTTTCTCACATGACTTAACAGGTAATACAGTAGCAGGTCCTTCCTTAGTTTTCATGGGAAACACTCTCTCCTCAAATACTATATTTCTGGACAAAACAACACACTTGTTTTCCAAGTCCCACAGCCTATAACGTCTTCTATTTTCAGGATATCCCAAAAAGACACATTCTTTTGCTCTAGAATCTAATTTCTCAGCTTTGTTATGTTCCTCATGTGCCCAGGCACGACATCCAAATACTCTCATTCTACAAATTTCCTCATCAGGCAATTTTTTATTAAACCACAACTCATAGGGCACACTGTTTTCAATAGCAGATGATTTACACCTATTCTTACTGTAACAGGCAGCACAGCGAGTAGAAGGAAGAAGTGTGATCACTTTCCTAGTTCATCGGTTCCTCCGCTAGGCCGCTCTCCCAGCAGTATTTGAGCTTGAGCTTACAAGTCAGCATACGAATAAAAGACAATTATTGCATGCAACATATTATGCTTTTGCTTACCAATCCAGAAGTCAATTGTCAGATAGATTAGATAGCTTCCGGGTAAATTTTGTGGTCTTCCTCATATGTCTTGTTACAAACTAAAATCGACATTTCATATAATGTAACACAAGTTTAGGGATAATATTCGCAACGTGGTCATCGCAGCATTCTATTTTTTTCGACTTAATGGTGATACTGTGCAAACTGTCCAAAGTCTCGTAAAATATATCGCCCCATAGACTATGTTCACAGTGGAGTTTTTGTTCCCCTACACTTTCAACTTGCACGAACACATTATAAACTGCTCTTGAAGGATGGTTTAGGAAAGTGCTGTCAGTGCTGCATTTATTGAATTACATTTGGCTAATAAATGTGAGGGCTGCGGCAAGTATTTCTTCTGTAGGCTTTCTGTGAAGCAGGATGACACATTTATGACATTTTGAGACGTTGGATACATTGCGTACTATATATTCTCCTAGATAATAAATCAAACACTCGTTGCAAGACTGCGGCTATCACTGTTAATTAGACCTAAACTGTTCTTCCTGTCCGGTAAGAGACCATCCATCTTCTCAGTGAAGTCTAGTGCTCGTTTTATTTTATTTTGTGCATATTCTACTACAGCCTTATTTCTCTCTTCCCACTTAGCCAGTGTTCTCATTTGATTGACGAACGATGTCAATGTCAGTTCAAATTTAGGCTCACAATAATTACTACCCCATGCCAGGGCAAGTTTGGTTTTGATATAAAAAGATTGCAACATGTGTAAATTCAGAAAATGAATTGTTGAAAGCTGGTCATCACAACTTAATGAGCGTAGTATACCAAAGTGCCGTTCTAGTGGATCTTGGCTGTGAGCACATATCGGAATCCATTATTCCATAAATACTCGGACGCCTGTATGGGGCTTTCTTAGGGATTCAAGAGTTCTTTCTGAAGCAAAAGTATTATTCTTCCCACTGAGGTTATCTCTCCATCTTCCTTCCTTCTTTTCCATTTATTTCTAAACATTTCCACACTTTTTACTAGACTGACTTCCGTCCGAGGTGAAACGTATAATTCTGGCGCCAATTTGCTCCAGTTGTAAGACCACCTGGATTTAAATTCGTGACTTTTTTAGCATGGTGTCAATAATCACCTTTTGCTTTCTGCTTAATGTCGGCTCACTTGAAAAATTTGGCTGTAATTTAGAATCTCCTAGTTGTTTTTCTAGCAACAAAATCTTAGCATTAGCTATTTTCAATTGATTCCGGATAGTCATAATATTATGTCTCTGTCTATTTAGTCTGTTTCTAAATGAACTTATTGTACTTTTAGCTGTGTATGAATCTATTTCATTTCTTTTAGGACTCTCAAAAAAAGCATCTAAATTTAATTCGCGGGGAGGCCTGTGTGATTTGTTTCTTGAACCTCCCTCTGTCTTCGTAGGCTGTCTTTTACGGGGTGATTTTCGTTTGTCTAATTGTTTCGTGAGATATTGTGGCAAATTGGGGAGTATGCGAGGGACAGAGCCAATTTTCAGTTTCCATCTATCTCTAGGAATGTCTACCTGTTCTCCTTGTATTACAAATGAATCTGATTTAACAATAAATTCATCAGAAAAATGTGAATCGCACACATAACACTTATCAAGAAAGCTTTTTGTCCTTTCTGGGAATCGCCTTTTCCCAGTTTGAAAATTCTGCTTCATTTTTAGGTGGTTTGAAGAAGTATTTTCCTTTCGTAGTTTTGTAGCCGGACTTACAGTGCATCGTGGAAGGAAGCATGTGAGCATTTTTTCCTCGTCGGAATTTTTGTAAGTTTTATAAACTCAGCAGTATATTTACACTAAATAAAATGATATCATCACCAAATCACACGGTCTACGCTTTCACTTAACAATAATGCACGACAATTAAGTTCTTGCCTTCACAGGACAACACTTACGAACACAACCATGTTACAACTACAGATAGCAACAGTGCTTCCCCTAGCCTATGCATAGGCACTGAACAATTCTTCATCTCCATTCCCTTTGTCATAAGCTTTCCATTGTCTATCTCAAAACGCGCATTAGTTTTCTCAAGTTGCCTCACCGACAAAATATTATCAGATGCATCTGGAACCCACAGCACTTCGGTTAGTTTCAAAGTCCATCCACCACACTGATCACTTATTTTCAGTACCGTACTATGGGCCCACTGCCTTTCACATCACATACGACACTTTTCTTTCCCACCTGCACTGAACCTGACACATTTCTTGTAAAGTTGTTCAACAATTCACGGCGAGGTGTAATGAGAAGGTACAGCCATTGTCCACAATCCAAGTGTTTGCAGCACTTGACTTTTCGTCCTGTTTACATTCTTTGTCCTCATGTCCTCTTATCAAATGCACACCATATTTCACTTTCACAGTGCTATTTCCAATCTTCTTTTCTTCTGTCTCCGGTTATTTCTTCTCTTCAGTAGTGGCAACTTTATTCTTGAATTCTCTCTGTGGCTTATTGTTGTCATGGGTATTCCCGTCTGAGTACCTATTTTCACTTGTACTAGCTTCAGAGTTTCTATACTTAAACGAAGGATGTCCCTCCTTGCCACAAGAGTAACAAATCACATTTTCTCTTGACTTGGCTTATCTAAATTTTGAACATTCTCTTGCAAAATGCCAAGTTGACCACAATAGTGACATGATCTATCAGAAGAGCTGAATTTTTCACCAGAAAAATTGTGTTTCTTCTCAAAATCATGGAATTTTCCTTTGTACTACATAACATAGCTTCTCAATTCTTGATTTTTCAATCAATCAATCAATACTGATCTGCATTTAGGGCAGTCGCCCAGGTGGCAGATTCCCTATCTGTTGTTTTCCTAGGCTTTTCCTAAATGATTTCAAAGAAATTGGAAATTTATTGAACATCTCCCTTGGTAAGTTATTCCAATCCCTAACTCCCCTTCCTATAAATGAATATTTGCCCCAGTTTGTCCTCTTGAATTCTAACTTTATCTTCATATCTTCATTCATATCTTCTCACGTTCATCCTTCTCTCTCTCTAGTTTGTCATCTTCCAGCAGCAATTTACTCTCCACATTTTCTGACGATAGTTTTTCTTCATTTAACTTTATCACATGGGCAATGTGTTTGTAATTTTCTTGTTCCAAACCTCTCAGCATGTAGGCCTCCAGGTCTTGATCATTGATGTTGGATCCAAGATTTCTCAGTTTTTCCACTAATTGCTCAACTCGATTCAGATATTCCAAAACAGGTTCATCATGTTTCTTGATGCAGCTTGCCTGTTCGTCCATGGTACTCACAAATTGAAAAGGAGAAATCTTGAAATGGATGGCTTTAAGTCTGTTCCAGACATGCTTTGCTCATTCATGTCTGGTTACATGATTCAAGTAACAGTCCTATACCAATTCCGCCAAGTAACTAAGTGCAGTGGCGTTTAGGTCCTCTTCGTCTGTAGTTAAATCTTCGTCATCATCGTAACCGGGATCACTTGCACCGCACCACATAGTTTTTCGGCCCAAGTCTCTCAATCTTTGGCTTATCCGCAACTGATGCTATTTTTACTCACGACTTACTGACGCACTGGGCCCATAACCTATCAGAAATAGATTCGGGCACAACTCTCAATAATATGATTGATTAGAAAAATTTATTAAAACATTCTGTCTCAACTCAACTCTACACTCAACAACACATTGCGCCACTACTCAGCACAAGAAAAAACAAAAATCACAGTTTTAGTCACAGAGTAAATATAAATTTAGCGCGGTTTCGGTGTGAGAAATTTGGCGACACAATCTATGGATAAAACAATTGAACAATCAAAAACACTACCAGATATGAAAAATACTACAAACACTACGAACTATTTTTCTCATCACGTCAAATTTTAAATGACACTCAATAAATATTCGGACATGAAAAACTTGGCGCAGGACAGGCAACAGTGGAAGAGGTTCATCCCATGACAAGACCTGCCATAAGGCAGAATACCTAGATAGATAGACAATACAGAAGGAAATTATTAATTCCAATAAGGAGAGATCCACGAAGGATGTAAACATGACTCACGCCCTTGGCCTTGCAAACCTAATAGCGTCGGGGTCGGAAAAGAAAAGGTGTTGATCAAGGGACGCCAGATATAAAAATAAAATTGAGCTACCTGGCACATGTAAGTAGAAGCAATCTCTGACGCAGCTAGGGAACCTGTGGTCGCCAAACCACAATCCGAATTTGAGAGCCCTTGGCTCCTGTTTAAGTCGCCCCCTGCCGCAATTTGTATATAAAAAATTTTGATCCACTACAGCCACCTCAAACCAGGAATGAGAGAAAACAATGTATAGAAGGGCTGTTGTCTTATGGTCTAATCCTTTCCTTTAATTTCTTTAATAATTTACAAAATTCACTCGACGGAAATATGCACAAAACTCATTCAACGCAGTTAACTAATTCGTACAGCGCCAGAGCATCATGTTTGCGCACAAATGAGTTTCGTATGTGAACGCGTAGGGTGACTAGGCTTCATTTCCCTCCCAATAGCTCAGCAGTAGTCAACCCTTCGACTAACTTCCTCCCCCTACTTTCCTCTCCACGCTCCGGTCTTCGCGCAGGTTCATGCCATCAGATGGTAATCGCATTTCTAGCAAGTGCTATGAGGAATGGAAACAGGAGTATAGTTTTGCCAATGGACAATGACGTATGATTCACCCGCTTGGCGCGCACATTCCGCATTCTTCAGTCTGGCAGCCTCACTCAGGCAGTTTGTCTGTGTGGTTCTTTCTAGCATCTTACTTTCTTAGTGTGTAGTCAGACACTAAATGTTTTTATTTTATAATCACGCTATACTTCTATTTAATAGTATTGTATGTGCAATTGTTCCCTTTGGTGAAACTGTTACTGTAGTATTGAATAAAAATCTGGAAAAAAACGATTATTACTGCTGTTAAGTTGTGTATGTAATATACCCTATGGGGCATACATCAATGGATCAAACACATAAAACAATAGTGGGTTACATAACTTACCAGCTTACTTGTCCATAAAGTAAATTACACCGAACTAGCAGCAGCCGGACAGTGGGCTTTACTGGTTGCTATTTACATAATTAATTGCTAACTTTCTGCGTAATTGCCACTAATCCTACCACATGATTACAAATTCGGTTCACTTATCTCGTATTCGGTGACATTCTCCTCCCTCGTTCAGGACTCATTCAGCCACGCATGGTGAAGACGTTGTTCATTGCTGCTGGTTCTCTCGTACTGATGTCTTCGGGTTGATGCGTTACCGGCATCATCTTGAGGCTCCGCCTTAAGGTTCCTCTCCAGGTGGTCTTGAAACTCGGTTCTCGAATTACTACATACATACATACATACATTATAATTATAGACTGTTATGCCTTTCAGCGTTCAGTCTGCAAGCCTCTGTGAATTTACTGAACGTCGCCACTATCCTCGATTTGCAACTAGTGTTGTGGCCTCATTTAGTTCTATACCTCTTATCTTTAAATCGTTAGAAACCGAGTCTAACCATCGTCGTCTTGGTCTACCTCTACTTCTCTCACCCTCCACAGCAGAGTCCATTATTCTCCTAGGTAACCTGTCCTCCTCCATTCGCCTCACATTCCCCCACCACCGAAGCCGGTTTATGCGTACAGCTTCATCCATCGAGTTCATTCCTAAATTAGCCTTTATCTCCTCATTCCGAGTACCCTGCTGCCATTGTTCCCACCTGTTTGTACCAGCAATCATTCTTGCTACTTTCATGTCTGTTACTTCCATCTTACAAATAAGATATCCTGAGTCCACCCATCTTTCGCTCCCGTAAAGCAAAGTTAGTCTGAAAACAGACCGATGTAAGGATAGTTTCGGCTGGGAGCTCACTTCCTTCTTACAGAATACTGTTTATCGCAACTGCGAGCTCACTGCATTAGTTTTACGACACCTTGATTCAATCTCACTTACTATATTACCATCCTGGGAGAACACACAACCTAAATACTTGAAATTATCGACCTGTTCTAGATTTGTATCACCAATCTGACATTCAGTTCTGTTGAATTTCTTACCCAATGACATCAATTTAGTCTTCGAGAAGCTAATTTTCATACCATACTCATTGACCTATTTTCAAATTCCAAGATCTTACACTGCAGGCTTTCGGGACAATATGCCATTAAGACCAAGTCGTCAGCATAGGCAAGACTGCTTACTACATTTTCACCTAACTGAATCCCTCCCTGCCATTTTATACCTTTCAGCAGATGATCCATGTAAACTACGAACAGCAAAGGTGAAAGATTACAGCCTTGTCTAACCCCTGTAAGTACCCTGAACCAAGAACTCATTCTACTATCAATTCTCACTGAAGCCCAATAGTCAACATAAATGTCTTTGGTTGCTTTTATTAATCTACCTTTAATTCCATAGTCCCCCAGTATGGCGAACATCTTTTCCCTCGGTACCCTGTCATATGCTTTCTCTAGATCTACGGAACATATACACAACTGCCTATTCCTCTCGTAGCATTTTTCAATCACCTCGCGCATACTGAAAATCTGATGCTGACAGCCTCTCTGTGGTCTGAAACCACACTGGTTTTCATCCAACTTCCTCTCAACGACTGATCGAACCCTCCCTTCCAAGATGCCAGTGAATACTTTGCCTGGTATACTAATCAATGATATACCTCGATAGTTGTTGCAACCCTTCCTGTTCCCTTGCTTATAGATAGGTGCAATTACTGCTTTTGCCCAATCTGAAGGTATCTCACCAAAACTCCATGCTAACTTTACAACTCTATTAAGCCATTTCATCCCTGCCTTCCCACTATCCTTCACCATTTCAGGTTAAATTTCATCTATTCCTGCTGCTTTATGACAATGGAATTTATTTACCATCCTTTCCACTTCCTCAAGCATAATTTCACCAACATCATTTCCCTCCTCCCCATGAGCTTGGCTGTTCGCAACACCACCAGGATGATTTCCTTTTACATTGAGAAGATGTTCAAAATATTCCCTCCACCTCTCCAGTGATTCCCTGGGATCTATTATGAGTTCACCTGAATTACTCAAAACACTGTTCATTTCCTTTTTCCCTCTCTTCCTAAGATTCTTTATTACTGTCCAGAAAGGTTTCCCTGCTGCTTGACCTAGCTTTTCCAGGTTGTTACCAAAATCTTCCCATGACTTCTTTTTGGATTCAACAGCTATTTGTTTCGCTCTGTTTCTTTCATCTACATACAAATCCCTGTCTGCCTCGGCCCTTGTTTGGAGCCATTTCTGATAAGCCTTCTCTTTACGTTTACAAGCTGCTCTCACTTCATCATTCCACCAAGATGTTCGCCTTTTCCCATCTTTACACACAGTTGTTCCTAGACATTCCCTTGCTGTTTCTACTACAGCATCTCTGTATGCCACCCATTCACTTTCTATATCCTGAACCTGCTTACTGTCTACAGTTCGAAAGTTCTCACTAATCATATCCATGTACTTCTGTCTAATTTCCTCGTCCTGGAGATTTTCTACCCTTATTCCTTTGCAGACAGATTTCACTTTCTCTACCCTAGGCCTAGAGATACTTAGTTCACTACAGATCAGATAGGGGTCTGTATCATCGAAAAATCCACGGAAAACTCGTACATTCCTAACAGATTTCCTAAATTCGAAGTCCGTTAAGATATAGTCTATTATGGATCTGGGACCCTTAGCCTCCCATGTGTAGCAGTGAATAGCCTTATGCTTGAAGACTGTATTCGTAACAGCTAAACCCATACTAGCACAGAATTCCAGCAAACTCTTCCCATTCCCATTAGCTTCCATATATTCCCCACATTTACCAATCACCCTTTCGTATCCTTCAGTTCTATTCCCAACTCTCGCATTGAAATCGCCCATTAGCACTATTCTATCCTTACTGTTGACCCTGACCACGATGACACTCAATGCTTCATAAAACTTGTCAACTTCATCCTCATCTGCACCCTCACATAGTGAATACACGGACATAATTCTAGTCCTAATTCCTCCAACTGACAAATCTACCCACATCATTCGCTCATTTACGTGCCTAACAGAAACTACGTTGCGTACAATGGTATTCCTGATAAAGAGCCCTACCCCAGACTCTGCCCTTCCCTTTCTAACACCCGTCAAGTACACTTTATAATCTCCTATCTCTTCTTCGTTATCTCCCCTTACCCGAATATCACTTACTCCTAGTACATCCAGATGCATCCTCTTTGCTGACTCAGCCAGTTCTACTTTCTTTCTTCCATAAGCCCCATTAATATTGATAGCTCGCCATCGAATTCCATTTCGTTCGCCAAGTTGTTTCCAAGGAATCCCTCGCCTGTCAAATGGGAGTGGGACTCCGTTACTCCCATATGTCCGAGGCTTGCTTAAAATGTTCTGAGCTCGGTAAATTCATGAAGTAAGATGCTACCCTACTTGCACATAGTCCAAGTGAGGATCTCTCCTCTAACGGGTTATGGACCACCGGTGAATTGTATAGTTCTAGCCGCCTGAGCACAAGGAGGGCCACGACTCAGAATATGTCCGAGATGTCACTCCCATTCCATAGCAACTGGTATCCCGACTCTCAGGACCACTTACTAGGCCACTCAGCCGTTGCCCATGGTTCACGAACTAGGACGTGACTACAGTAACCCGCAAACATGAACCATCCGAATGAAATATTCAATTATCTATCTGCACAGCACAGTCATCATACAGACGTTGTTTTCCGGCGTATACTAAGCAGGTCCAATCGTACTGACTTTAAGACATAGTTTTATGTGTCGTTAAAAACAACACGCACTACGGTGTGTGAAGGCTTATTTATACATGAGTTCATAGCCTATTTTGTTGAGTTAAACTAATTGTTCTACCAAACTACACACGTGAATTCTTCTAAAACACAAAAACAATTTCAGTTCGCAGATTACAGTCTACTGACGATCTAAATCATACTACGAGATGACCCGTACCACTTATGTGAATAAATCTATGCTATGGGCAAAATTTCAAATCAGTTATTTACACGCTCATGAACACAATATGACGAAACAAATCTAATCTCACTAGAAAAACTATTATTCACATATCTACAGTTCGAATGAAACTACCGCGAACACTCCAAAAGTAATATTAGTCTTTGTTTTAGACAATCGTTTATGGCGCGATAACACAGACAGACCCGCGACACGCACCAGCAGCAATCTTACCGTCGAATGAGATGCCTCCCTGCCAATCTCTCATCTCTTATAGGGAGCAAAAAGCAAAGCCACGCCGGGTGAACTCCCATAAAACACACTTGAGTTTGGTATGCAGCCACTAAACAGCTTCCCACGGTGGTTGGATTAATGCGGAGTTATCATTTCGTCTCTTATTAATGGCGTTAGACATATCATTGTGTTCATAAAATTCTGGGGATAATTTTAATCATTTTATTATTATTATGGAAAACCTTCAGGTAGAGGAGATATCACGCGATTCCCGTGACATGGTGAACCTGACTCTTCCCGCTTTAAATGTTGTTAAGGTGGCATGGTACTTCCCAAAACAAAAGTCTTACCCCTCTTTCCTGCTCCTAAATTTCTGTTTCACTCATGCGTGGCCACGCCCTTCCTAGGGAACCACCTCGAATTTCCCGCATTCTATACTGCATCGCGCCCTTATACTTGGCGTCATGTTGCGCAATATTACAATTGCGTTAAGTATCGCCTATTAAGTAATGAACAGAATGGTTCAGTAAACTGTCAACGTTCATTACTCTGTCGAAATTTGTTCAGAAAGCATCAAAATCTTACCATTTTAAAACTTTTAAAATTTTATCTATCCCCCCCCCCCCAATATATCCCCAGATTCCCGGTACTTTTATGTTGTCTCTATATTTTCCCCTTCATTTCTAATTCCCAATCGCCAATACTGGCGAGGATCTGCCTTGCAGGCTGGTGTCACGTAGGTTATACGAGGGTCATTCCGTTAGTCCTCACCCCCTCCCCTGATTAATAATGAGTTTTTAACATTCCACATTGTATACAGCGAAAATTACCCACATGCCATGTTTTAAGTTTGTAGGGTGTTGGGAAACACTGGCTGTGACATATAGAACCACGCGCACCATAAGGGTATGGGTACCACAATGGGACGCTTGGTTTTCTACCTACTTGTCAGATAACGTTTTCTTCGGAAAGTTTATCTAAAATGCCTTTGGATGAGGGCTATGGTTGTGATTCATATTACATAATACAAACAAATGGTATCTCTGATCAGATAATAGGGACACTGGGACAAACAAATTTTAAAATAAAGTTATCCGAATGAATTCTGAACAGGTACAATGCTATTTTTGAACATGCATTGAGAACCGAGGACGTTATCTCCCTCTCTCTAAGAAACTGAAGTGAGGAAAATGATTGAATGAGTAAGTTCAAATAATAAAACAAAACTGTAAACTTATACTACTAGAATTCAGAAAACTGCCAGTCTATAGTTGGGCCCATGAGACTTGAAATCTGACGTTTAGCGCCATCGGCGAGAAAAATTTGACTAACGCTGCTCGAAAATGGTCTGTTGCTATGGCAACGATAACAGACATGCCCCATTTAAGGAAGCTATCGCCACGTAGGTTGGCTTGCTCTCGGTAGCTTTTGCGATATTATTCGGAGTAGTACTATGTTAGATGTGTTAGCTGTTGCTGGTTCATGTAATAATTTAAGTGTTTGTTTCCTGAATATTATTTTCGTTGTTATTTTATTTTTAAGTTAATCAGTGGCTAGTTGTACAGTTCTATTCGAGCAGATGACCTTAGATGTTAGGCCTCTTTAAGTAACAAGCAACAGATCTATTCTCTATTTAACATATGCATTTGTTGAGGTTATTGACAGCTTAGTGAAAATGAAATCTCATATTTATCGACGATAACGTGTTCTGTCTTAATTGCCGGAATTATTAGCACCAGTTTAGGAACGGGTCAAAAAGTATTGAATTGCATTAGGCCAACATAGTTAATTAAATATTCAGCCTGTATGAAAGCGTGATATGCCGCAGATTGAGGTAACTATGACAACGCAGCGTACTTTGTAGTTACTGCTTTCACCGCTCAAAATGTTAGACTTCAACTTTCGTGGGCCCAATTCTAGTTGGCCGCTCTATCAAATGGAATTTTCTTTAAGGTTCCTGTAGACATCCCTTGTCATTTCTTCCTCTCAGCATTTCGGTGTGTTCACGATGACACTTCATGCTCTTCAAAGAGATGATCACCAATATCCATTGTTAACGCTCGCACAAGAAAGCCTGGGCACGTTTCCTTGAGCTCTTGCAGCGGGCCTGCGGGGAGCGGTGGGTTGCTATTCTGTCTCTCTTCCTGCAGTGTGGCCAACCAACCGACAATGGAACCAACAGTAATAGCGTTCCTCATATCGACATAAAATTCAAAATATATTTTCATAAATCCCCATTTGCATTCTAAGTACTAATTATGGCATATTGTACGGAATATTTTCAATCGTAATTCATTCACTGCTGTTTGATAGTGAGTTTACGGAGGAATACATGCCATTCTTATATTCTGAAGTATTTGTCTTTGATGACGAGACGTAATGTTTAGAGTGCACTATGTCTTCTAGTATGGGCTAGAATATATGTGTTACTTTCATTGACCTGTCTCAGTCTCATCCTTGGCTTTGACAGAAGAAAGTGACCGAGGAATGTGTAATGCTAGTAATACCATTCCTTATGCAGCCAGTCCCTGTCATGAATGGTGTGAAACTGTCTCTCGGAAGGTCGGTTGGTGCATGCATTGCAGTGGTCTTGGAAGACCAATATGTAATACGGCCTGGATTCATATGCGCTAAAAATTCCAAAAATATGCATGCTCATATGCACTACAAATGTTGAAAATATGCACGAAAATATGCTCTAAAAATAAAGCAAAATACACGCACCAAACGCATTATTTAACCCTATTTTTTTCAAGCTCTCAACTGATGAAGGTGTTAAACTTGTCAGCCATATATACCCAACAATGCACACATTTTTAAAAATTAAATGGAAGGCACAAGAATAAAAATATCAATATGAAAGTGTGTCAACTTTCAGAATATACATCACAAATTATAACTGCATATAAGTCATGTCCCTAAACCAGAAAGGTTCAGTTTAAAAAATAACAAATGCGTAAACAAAGTAGCAACTTTCAGATTTTGATAGTTTTGAAGTAATTCTGAAAAATGGTGTTCAATGCACAAATTTGTAATTGGTGTTAGTAAAAAGGTCATATTATCGTTTAATAGCATTGTAAATACCAAGATTCTATCGGCTAAATGAACTGTCTTTGCCATGTCAAACGCGATAAATAACTAGGCCTAACCTAAATTAACTATATACGACTAGGCTATATCTAATATTTCGCATACATTATGCACCCAATTACCTAAGAAAACTGCTTAATGAATGATCTATCAAGTAAACTAAATACAATGCAAATGATACTGCTTAATTTCACTACATAATCAGTATCATCAACAAAACAAGAGAGAAATGTTCGCATGTGTGCCGCCAACCATGACAATCAATTAATCAATAAATACTAATCTACATTTAGGGCAGTCGCCCAGGTGGCAGATTCCCTATCTGTTGTTTTCCTAGCCTTTTCCTAAATGATTTCAAAGAAATTGGAAATTTATTGAACATCTCCTTGGTAAGTTATTCCAATCCCTAAAACCCCTTCCTATAAATGAATATTTGCCCCAGTTTGTCCTCTTGAATTCCAACTTTATCTTCATATTGTGATCCTTCCTACGTTTAAAGACACCGCTCAAACTTATTCGTCTACAGATGTCCTCCCACGCCATCTCTCCTCTGACAGATCGGAACATACTTTACTATTTAATACAGCAGCTCGTCTCCTTTCTTCCAAATTTTCCCAACCCAAACTTTGCTATGTTTTTGTAACGCTACTCTTTTGTGGGAAATCACCCAGAACAAATCGAACTGCTTTTCTTTGGATTTTTCCAATTCTTGAATCATGTAATGCTGGTGAGGTTCCCATACACTGGAACCACACTCTAGTTGGGGTCTTATCAATCAATCAAAACAATCAATACTGATCTGCATTTAGGGCAGTCGCCCAGGTGGCAGATTCCCTGTCTGTTGCTTTCCTAGCCTTTTCCGAAATGATTTAAAAGAAATTGGAAATTTATTGAACATCTCCCTTGGTAAGTTATTCCAATCCCTAACTCCCTTTATTATAAATGAATATTTGCCCCAGTTTGTCCTCTTGAATTCCAACTTCATCTTCATATTGTGATCTTTCCTACTTTTATAGACGCCATTCAAACCTATTCGTCTACTAATGTCATTCCACGCCATCTCTCCGCTGACAGCTCGGAACATACCACTTAGTCGAGCAGCTCTTCTTCTTTCTCTCAATTCTTCCCAACCCAAACATTTCAAAATTTTTGTAACGCTACTCTTTTGTCGGAAATCACCCAGAACAAATCGAGCTGCTTTTCTTTGGATTTCCTCCAGTTGTAGAATCAGGTAATCCTGGTGAGGGTCCCATACACTGGAACCATACTCTAATTGGGGTTTTACCAGAGACTTATATGCACTCTCCTTTACATCCTTACTACAACCCCTAAACACCCTTATAACCATGTGCAGAGATCGGTACCCTTTATTTACAATCCCATTTATGTGATTACCCAGTGAAGATCCTTCCTCATATTAACACCTAGATACTTACAATGATCCCCAAAAGGAACTTTCACCCCATCAACGCAGTAATTAAAACTGAGAGGACTTTTCCAATTTGTGAAACTCACAACCTGACTTTCAGCCCCGTTTATCAACATACCATTGCCTGCTGTCCATCTCACAACATTTTCGAGTTCACGTTGCAGTTGCTCACAATCTTGTAACTTATTTATCACTCTATAGAGAATAACATCATCCGCAAAAAGCCTTACCTCCGATTCCACTCCTTTACTCATATCATTTATATATATAAGAAATCATAAAGGTCCGATAACACTGCCCTGAGGAACTCCCCTCTCGACTATTACAGGGTCAGACAAAGCTTCACGTACTCTAACTCTCTGAGATCTATTTTCTAGAAATACAGCAACCCATTCAGTCACTCTTTTGTCTAGTCCAATTGCACTCATTTTTGCCAGTAGTCTCCCAGGATCCACCCTATCAAATGCTTTAGACATGTCAATCGCGATACAGTCCATTTGACATCCAGAATCCAAGATATCTGATATATCTTGCTGGAATCCTACAAGTTGAGCATCAGTGGAATAACCTTTCCTAAAACCGAATTGCCTTCTATCGAACCAGTTATTAATTTCACAAACATGTCTAATATAATCAGAAAGAATACCTCCCCAAAGCTTACATACAATGCATGTCAAACTTACTGGCCTGTAATTTTCAGCTTTATGTCTATCACCCTTTCCTTTATACACAGGGGCCTACTAGAGCAACTCTCCATTCATCTGGTATAGCTCCTTCGACCAAACAATAAACAAATAAGTACTTCAGATATGGTACTATATCCCAACCCATCGTCTTTAGTATATCCCCAGAAATCTGATCAATTCCAGCCGCTTTCCTAGTTTTCAACTTTTGTATCTTATTGTAAATGTCATTGTTATCATATGTAAATTTTATTACTTCTTTGGCCTTAGTCTCCTCCTCTATCTCGACATTATCCTTGTAAGCAACAATCTTTACATACTGCTGACTGAATACTTCTGCCTTTTGAAGATCCTCACATACACACTCCCCTTGTTCATTAATTATTCCTGGAATGTCCTTCTTGGACCTGTTTCTGCCTTAAAATACCTATACATACCTTTCCATTTTTCACGAAAATTTGTATGACTGCCAATTATGCTTGCCATCATGTTATCCTTAGCTGCCTTCTTTGCTAGATTCAATTTTCTAGTAAGTTCCTTCAATTTCTCCTTACTTCCACAGCCATTTCTAACTCTATTTCTTTCCAGTCTGCACCTCCTTCTTAGTCTCTTTATTTCTCTATTATAATAAGGTGGGTCTTTACCATTCCTTACCACCCTTAAAGGTACAAACCTGTTTTCGCATTCCTCAACAATTTCTTTAAACCCATCCCAGAGTCTGTTTACATTTTTATTAAACCGTTTTCCACCGATCATAGTTACTTTTTAGAAACTGCCTCGTACCTGCTTTATCAGACATATTGTACTGCCTAACAGTCCTACTTTTAAGACCTTCCTTTCTATCACATTTATTTTTAACTACCACAAAAACAGATTCATGATCACTAATACCATTTATTACTTCAGTTTCCCTATAGAGCTCATCTGGTTTTATCAGCACCACATCCAGGATATTTTTCCCTCTGTTTGGTTCCATCACTTTCTGAATCAGCTGTCCTTCCCATATTAACTTATTTGCCATTTGTTGGTCATGCTTTCTGTCATTCGCATTTCCTTCCCAATTGACATCTGGCAAATTCAGATCTCCCACTACAATCACATTTCTTTCCATGTCGTTTCCCACATAGCTGACTATCCTATCAAATAATTCCGAATCCGCATCAGTGCTACCCTTTCCCGATCTGTACACTCCAAAGATATCATGTTGCCTATTATCTTTAGAAATGAGCCTTATACCTAGAATTTCATGTGTCTCATCTTTAATTTTTCGTAGCTTACAAATTCTTCTTTCACCAGAATGAAAACTCCCCCTCCCACCTTTCCTATCATATCTCTACGATACATACTCCAGTGCCGTGAGAAAATTTCTGCATCCATTATATCATTTCTCAGCCATGATTCAACTCCTATTACAATATCTGGTAAATATATATTTATTAAATTACTTAATTCTATTCCATTTTTTACAATACTTCTACAGTTCAACACTAACAATTTTATGTCATCCCTACTTGATTTCCTGTTCCCTGTTCCCTTATCAACGCTCCCTAGGCCATCCCGTTTCCCTGAATGTACCTCCCTATTACCCTTCCAAACAAATTTCCTGACTTATACATACCACTGCGGTTTAAATGAAGGCCATCCGAGCGCAGATCCCTATCTCCTACCCACCCATTAGGATCTAGAAATTTCACTCCCAGTTTCCCACATACCCACTCCATAGTCTCATTTAAATCCCCAATCACCCTCCAGTCAGTATCCCTCCTACACAGTATTCCACTAATAACAATCTCCGCTTTCTTAAACTTCACCCGTGCTGCTTTTACCAGATCCCACACATCTCCAACTATGTTGGTACTTATATCAGCTTGCCTTACGTTGTTGGTACCAACGTGAAACACTACCACCTTCTCCTTCGCCTCCTCCCTCTCTTCTACTTTCCTCAACATCTGCCTCAACCTAATTCCTGGATAACATTCTACCCTAGTTCCCTTTCCTCCACACACTTTCCCCACGTGTCTAACGATGGAATCCCCCATGACCAGAGCCTCAACCCTACCCACCTCATTTGATGCCCTCCCCTCCTGGTCAGCCCTATCTTTCCCGATAGCTGCAGAAGCTACTTCCTCCTCCCTTTTCTCCTTCCCATGACCCTGTTCCACCTGTCTTTTCCTATCCTCTACTCTACATTTCCCTTTCCTACCTTTTCCCTTCCTCCTACTTCCACGCATCTCAGCAACAGTTCCCTGTCCCTCATCTTCCCTCTGTTGTCCTATCTGGAGTGACTCGTACCGATTTCGCACAGACACCTGTCCTGAATTCTGATCCTGAATAGAGCCCTTGGCCTGCAATCTCCTTCCCCTTAGAACATTAGACCACCTGTCTTCTACAACTCCTCCCTTTCCTTACCCTCCCTCTTGCACACCTACTGTAACCTGTACATTGTTTGAGGGAGTCCTATCTTCCTTCCTGTCTTCTGTGAGAATCCTAATTATCTCCCTCAAACTTTCCAACTCCTCCCTCATACCCCTCAATGCCTCACCACACCCACAATAAGTACACTCGCGCTCCTTAGCCATTCATACGGGGGGGAAATTTTAAATTAAAAAATAAAATAACTTATTTGCAAAAAAATAAATGAACAGAGGGATATATTGTCTGGGATAGTACACAACAATAAGGTAATTAATATACGACTACACTACAATACTACTTAGTCGTGCTCTATTTTTTTATCCTACAACCCCTAACAGGATAAAAAACTGCTGTTAATTACTGAATATCGATAGTAATACACAAGAACTACACAATTCCAAACTGCAATTAAGCCTATCCTAATTTCAACAATATTTTAGTAAGAGTTTCTACGGATACCACTACTACACCAGTACTACACAAATATTTTACAATAATAAAATAAGCACACTAAATTCTAATAGGATATTACTCGTATACTACTGTACAGTACACTACCGTAATTACTAAACTACTTTCAGACGTATCCTAATTACGATACCGGTACCGTACTGTATGTCACTATTAAGCACAACAGAAATGAAATTTGCAAGAACTACTGTACTCAAAGATTACCAACGAAGCTAAATGCTTAGACAAATTATTATTAGTATTGCGGTCTAATAGATATACACGAAAGATAACACACGAATATAGCAGGCAAGATACGGCACTATCTAAATGTACTGTATCTATACTGCAATGTATCTACACTACACTACACTGAATAGAGCCCTTGGCCTGCAATCTCCTTCCCCTTAGAACATTAGACCACCTGTCTTCTACAACTCCTCCCTTTCCTTCCCCTTATATGCCCTCTTCTTTACATCCTTACTACAACCCCTAAACACCCTCATAATCATGTGCAGAGATCTGTACCCTTTATTTATAATCCTATTTATGTGATTAACCCAATAAATACCATTCCTTATATTAACACCTAGATACTGATAATGATCCCCAAAAGGAACTTTCACCCCATCAACGCAGTAAATGGAACTGAGAGGACTATTCCTCTTTGTGAAACTTGGAACCTGACTTTTGACCCCGTTTATCAACGTACCATTGCCTGCTCTGCATCTCACAACATCTTCGAGGTCACGTTGTAGTTGCCCACAAACTTGTAACTTATTTATCACTATATAGAGAATAACGTCATCCGCAAGAAGCCTTACCTCCGATTCCACTCCTTTACTCATATCATTTATATGCATAAGAAAACGTAAAGGTCCGATAATAATGCCTTGAGGAATTCCCCTCTTAATTATTACAGGGTCAGATAAAGCTTCACCTACTCTAATTCTCTGAGATCTATTTTCTAGAAATATAGCAACCCATTCAGTCACTCTTTTGTCTAGTCCAATTGCAATTATTTTTGCCAGTAGTCTCTCATGATCCACTCTATCAAGTGCTTTAGACAGGTCAATCGCGATACAGTAAATTTGACCTCCAGAATACAGGATATCTGCTATATCTTGCTGGAATCCTACAAGTTGAGCATCAGTGGAATAACCTTTCCTAAAACCGACCTGCCTTCTATCGAACCAGTTATTAATTTCACAAATATGTCTAATTAAATCAGAGAGAATGCCTTCCCAAAGCTTACATACAATACATGTCAATCTTACTGGCCTGTAATTTTCCGCTTTATGTCTATCATCCTTTCCTTTATACACAGGGGCTACAATAGCAACTCCCCATTCATTTGGTATAGCTCCTCCGACCAAACAATAATCAAATAAGTAATTCAGATATGGTACTATATCCCAACCCATTGTCTTTAGTATATCCCCAGAAATCTGAACAATTCCAGCAGCTTTTCTAGTTTTCAACTTTTGTATCTTATGGTAAATGTCATTGTTATCATATGTAACTTTTATTAATTCTTTGGCCTTAGTCTCCTCCTCTATCTCGACATTATCCTTCTAACCTACATTCTTTACATACTGCTGACTGAATAATTCTGCTTTTGAAGATCCTCACATACACACTCCCCTTGTTCATTAATTATTCCTGGAATGTCCTTCTTGGAACCTGTTTCTGCCTTAAAATACCTATACATACCTTTCCATTTTTCACTAAAATTTGTATGATTGCCAATTATGCTTGCCATCATGTTATCGTTAGCTGCCTTCTTTGCCACATTGATTTTCTAGTAAGTTCCTTCAGTATCTCCTTACTTCCAAAGCCATTTCTAACTCTGTTTCTCTCCAGTCTGCACCTCCTTCTTGATCTCTTTATTTCTCTATTATAATAAGGCGGGTCTTATTCATTGCTTACCACCATTAAAGGCACAAACCTGTTTTTGCATTCCTCAACAATTTCTTAAAACCCATCCCAGAGTCTGTTTACAATTTTAATTACCGTTTTCCACCGATCAAAATACTTTTTAGAAACTGCCTCATGTTGCTTTATGAGCCATATGGTACTGACTAATAGTCCTACTTTTAAGACCTTCCTTTCTATCACATTTACTTTAACTGCCACAAAATCAGCTACATGATCACTAATACCATTTATTACTTCAGTTTCCTTATAGAGCTCATCTGGTTTTATCAGCACCACGTCCAGAATACTTTTTCCCTCTGTTTGGTTCCATCACTTACTGAATCAGATGTCCTTCCCATATTAACTTATTTGCCATTTGTTGGTCATGCTTCCTGTCGTTCGCATTTCCTTCCCAATTGACATCTGGCAAATTCAGATCTCCCGCTACAATCACATTTCTTTCCATGTCGTTTCCTACATAGCTGACTATCCTATCAAATATTTCCGAATCCACGTCAGTGCTACCCTTTCCCGATCTGTACACTCCAAAGACATTAAGTTGCCTGTTATCTATGGAAATGAGCCTTACACCTAGAATTCCATGTGTCTCATCTTTAACTTTTTAGTAGCATACAAATTCTTCTTTCACCAGAATGAACACTCCCCCTCCCACCCTTCCTATCCTATCTCTACGATACACACTCCAGTGCCGTTAGAAAATTTCTGCATTCATTATATCATTTCTCAGCCATGATTCAACTCCTATTACAATCTCTGGTATGTATGTTGTTTGAGTCATCAGTCCATGGACTGGTTTGATGCAACCGTCCATGCCACCCTATCCTGTGCTAAACTTTTCATTTCTGAGTAACTACTGCATCCTACATCTGCTCTAATCTGCTTGTCATATTAATACCTTGGTCTACCCCTAACGTTCTTACCACCTACACTTCCTTCAAAAACCAACTGAACAAGCCCTGGGTGTCTTAAGATGTGTCCCATCATTCTATCTCTTCTTCTCGTCAAATTTAGCCAAATTGATCTCCTCTCACCAATTCGATTCAGTATCTCTTCATTCGTGATTCGATCTATCCATCTCACCTTTAGCATTCTTCTGTAACACCACATTTCAAAAGCTTCTATTGTCTTTCTTTCTGAGTTAGTTATCGTCCATGTTTCACTTCCATACAATGCCACGCTCCACACGAAAATCTTCAAAAACATCTTTCTAATTCCGATATCAATATTTGACGTAATCAAATTTCTTTTCTTAAGAAAGCTCTTCCTGGCTTATGCTTGTCTGCATTTTATTTCCTCCTTACTTCTGCCATCGTTAGTTATTTTACTAGCCAAGTAACAATATTCATCTACTTCCTTTAAGACTTCATCTCCTAATTTAATATTTCCTGCATCACCTGCCTTCGTTCGACTGCACCCTATTACTTTTGTTTTGGACTTATTTATTTTCATCTTGTACTCCTTACCCAAGACTTCATCCATACCATTTAGCAGCTTCTCAAGATCTTCTGTAGTATCAGATAAAATAACAATATCATCGGCAAATCTCAACGTTTTGATTTTCTCTCCTTGGATTGTGATTCCCTTTCCAAATTTCTCTTTGATTTCCTTTACTGTCTGTGCTATGTAAACGTTGAAAAGGAGGGGGGACAAACTGAAGCCTTGCCTTACACTTTTCTGGATTGCCGCTTCTTTTTCAAAGCCCTCGATTCTAATCACTGCAGACTGATTTTTATACAGATTGTAGATCATTCTTCGTTCTCGGTATCTGATCCCAATCACCTTCAGAATCTTAAATAGCTTGGTCCAATCGACATTATCGAATGCCTTTTCTAGATTACGAATGCCATGTACGTGGGCTTGTCCTTCTGATTCGATCCTCTAATATCAGACGTAAAGTCAGGATTGCTTCACGTGTTCCTACATTTCTTCTGAAGCCAAGCTGATCTCCTCCCAACTCAGCTTCAACTTGTCTTTCCATTCTTCTGTAAACAATACGTGATAAAATTTTGCAGGCATGAGATACTAAACTAATGGTGCGATAATTTTCACACCTGTCAGCACCGGCTATCTTGGGAATAGGTATAACAACATTCTGCCGAAAATCAAATGGGACTTCTCCTGTCTCATACACCTTACACACTAAATGGAATAACCTTGCCAAGCTGGTTTCTCCTAAGGCAGTCAGTAATTCAGAGGGAATGCCATCAATTCCAGGTGCCTTGTTCCTCTTTAGGTCGCTCACAGCTCTGTCAAACTCTGACCTCAAAATTGGGTCTCCCATTTCATCAGCATCAACAGACTCTAATTGTTCCAGAACCAATTTCCCTACATCTTCACCTTGATACAACTGTTGGATAAGTTCCTGCCATCTTTCTGCTTTGTCTTCTTTCCCTAGGAGTGGCTTTCCATCTGAGCTCTTAATATTCATACACCTAGATTTCCTTTCTCCAAAGGTTTCCTTGATTTTCCTGTATGCAGCATCTACCTTTCCTAGGACCATACAACCTTCGACATCCTTGCACTTCTCCTTCAGCCAGTCTTCCTTAGCTACCTTGCACTTTCTGTCCACTTCATTCTTTAATCGCTTGTATTCTTTTCTGCCCTCTTCATTTCTAGCATTATTGTATTTTAGTCGTTCATCAATCAGGTCTAGTACCTCCTTAGTTATCCACTGATTCTTAGTTGATCTTTTCTTCCTTCCTAACATTTCTTCAGCAGCACTGCTGACTTCACTTTTCATGACTATCCACTCTTCCTCTATTGTGTTTCCTTCTATTTTTTCATTTAGTCCTTCTGCAACATGTTCCTTGAAACAATCCCTCACACTCTTATCTTTCAACTTGTCTACATCCCATTTTTTCGCATTCTTTCCTTTCTTCAATTTCTTCAGCTTCAGATGGCATTTCATGACCAACAAGTTGTGGTCAGAGTCCACGTCTGCTCCTGGGAAAGTTTTGCAATCCAACACCTGGTTTATGAATCTCTGCCTAATCAAAATGAAGTACTGTATATTTGATACTTTCCAGTGTCTCCAGGTCTCGTCCACATATAAAGCCGTCGATTTGTGGTGTTTGAACCAAGTATTGGCAAGGACTAAATTATGATCAGTGCAGAATTCAACCAGCCGGCTTCCTCTTTCGTTCCTTTGTCCCAATCCAAATTCTCCTACTGTATTACCTTTTCTTCCTTGGCCTACTACTGCATTCCAGTCTCCCATCACAATTAGATTCTCGTCACCTTTTACATATTGTATTAAATCTTCTATCTCCTCATATGTCTTTCGATTTCTTCATCATCTGCTGAGCTAGTAGGCATATAGACCTGCACTATTGTGGTGGGCATTGGCTTGTTGTCTATCTTAACGACAATAATTCTTTCACTATGCTGGTCATAGTACCTTACCCGCTGAGCTCTTTTCTTATTCATTATTAAACCAACTCCTGCATTCCCTCTGTTTGATTTTGTGTTGATAATTCGGTAGTCGGCTGACCAGAAATCCTGTTCTTCCTGCCAACGTACTTCTCTTATACCAACTACATCTAACTTTAGTCTATTTATCTCCCTTTTCAGATTCTCTAATCTACCACAACGATTCAAACTTCTAACATTCCACGCTCCGACTCACAGAATGTCAGTATCCATCTTCCAGATGATCGCCCCATCTCGTGTAGTCCCCACTAGGAGTTCCGAATGGGGGACTAGCTTACCTCCGGATTATTTTACCCGGGAGGAAGCCATCATCAGTACATCATTCATACAGAGAGAGCTGCATGTGCTCGGGAGTTATTTACGGCTGTAGTTTCCCGTTGCCTTCAGCCGTGTAGCAGTATTAACACAGCTAAACCACGTTGAGTGTTATTACAAGGCCATATCTGTCAATCACCCAGACTGCCGCCCTTGCAACTTGCGAAAAGCTGCTACCCCACTTTCGATGAACCATTCCTTAGTCTGGTCTCTCAAGAGATACCCATCCGATATGGTTGCACTTGCGGCTCGGCTATCTGCTTCACTGGGACACGCAAGCCTCCCCAGCGCGGCAAGGTGACATGGTTCTCAGGGGAGGCTGGTAAATATATATCTATTAAATTACTTAATTCTGTTCCTTTCTTTTCAATACTTCTACAGTTCAACACTAACAATTTTAAGTCATCCCTACTTGATTTCCTGTTCCCTGTTCCCTTATCAACGCTCCCTAGGCCATCCCGTTTCCCTGAATGTACCTCCCTATTACCCTTCCAAACAAATTTCCTAACTTATACGTACCACTGCGGTTTAAATGAAGGCCATCTGAGCGCAGATCCCTATCTCCTACCCACCCACTAGGATCTAGAAATTTCACTCAAACTTTCCCACATACCCACTCCATAGTCTCACTTAAGTCCCCAATCACCCTCCAGTCAGTATCCCTCCTACACAGTATTCCACTAATTACAATCTCCGCTTTCTTAAACTTCACCCGTGCTGCATTTATCAGATCCCACACATCTCCAACTATGTTGGTACTTATATCAGTTTGCCTTACGTTGTCGGTACCAACATGAAACATTACCACCTTCTCCTTCCCCTCCTCCCTCTCTCCTACTTTCCTCAACATCTGCCTCAACCTAATTCCTGGATAAAATTCTACCCTGGTTCCCTTTCCTCCACACACTTTACCCACGTGTCTAACGATGGAATCCCCCATGACCAGAGCCTTAACTCTACCCACCTCATTTGATCCCCGCCCCTCCTGGTCAGCCCTATCTTTCCTGATGGCTGCAGAAGCTAATTCCTCCTTCCTTTGCTCCTTTCTATGAACCTGTTCCACCTGTCTTTTCCTATCCTCTACTCTACATTTCCCTTTCCTACCTTTTCTCTTCTTCCTACTTCCACACATCTCACCCACAGTTCCCTGTCCCTCATCTTCCCTCTGTTGTTCTACCTGGAGTGACTCGTACCGATTTCGCACAGACACCTGTCCTGAATTCTGATCCTGAATAGAGCCCTTAGCCTGCAATCTCCTTCCCCTTAGAACATTAGACCACCTGTCTTCTACAACTCCCCCCTTTCCTTCCCCTCCCTCTTGCTCACCTACTGTAACCTGTCCATTGTTTGAGGGAGTCCTATCTTCCTTCCTGTCTTCTGTGAAAATCCTAATTATCTCCCTCAAACTTTCCAACTCCTCCCTCATACCACTCAATGCCTCGCCACACCCACAGTTGGTACACTCGCGCTCCTTAGCCATTCTTTACTGAAAAAAATTAAATTAAAAATAAAATAACTTATTTTCAAAAAATAAACGGAGGAATATATTGTCTGGGATAGTACCTACTCAAAGATCACACAACAATAAGGTAATTAATATACGACTACAACACTACAATACTACTTAGTCGTGCTCTATTTTTTATCCTACAACTCCTAACAGAATAAAAAACTGCTGTTAATTACTGAATATCGAAAGTAATACACAAGAACTACACAATTCCAAACTGCAATTAAGCCTATCCTAATTACAACAACAGTATTTTAGTACGAGGTTTTACGGATACCTCTACTACACCAGTACTACACAAATATTTTACAATAATAAAATAAACACGCTAAATTCAAACAGTTTATTACTCGTATACTTCTGTACAGTACACTACAGTAATTTTTTAACTGCTTTTAGACGTATCCTAATTACGATACCGGTACCGTATATCACTACTAAGCACAAACAGAAATGAAATTTGCAAGAACTACTTTACTCAAAGATTACCAACGAAGCTAAATGCTTAGACAAATTATTATTAGTATTACGGTCTAATAGATACACACGAAAGATAACGCGAATATAGCAGGCAAGATACGACACTATCTGAACGTACTGTATCTATACTACAATGTATCTACACTACACTACACTGCGTTTGGTTAAATACTTAAGTATCGAAAGTATTGCCGTACACGAAGAAAAACACGAATATAACTGTCAAGATACTATCTAATATATTATACCTTATCTTCACTACAATTCTACTGAAATATGGTTATTTGATTATTACACCTGGTGGATTACTATTATTTTCCCTACTCCACGGGATGGAGAATAATAGTGTCCTTATTTAGGCCTACTGAAAAATACGAGGTTGTCTGCAATAATTTCTCAAATATTTCTATCAAAATTACTCCAGGGACTTGAACTGCAATTACTGGGATATATGAACTTTATTATTTTTAGCTAACCGCTCATAAATACTGAAAGATCGAGAGAGCGAAATATAAATTACGGATACTTTAACTACCTACTCAGAAATACAAATGATTGGAATACAAGGTCAGCTGATTCTTATTTATATTTACTTGACGACTGTAGCCAACGATGCAATATTTGAATATGAGCAACGGCAATAATCAATAACCATACAACAACTGTTAACTATTACCGTGTAATCTCTTTAACTACCTTTTAAATGGAAGTTTACATGCGTATCGTGTTTTTTAATGTAGTAAATTATTACCTTCGCGATAGTTTGGACGGATGTCTATACGAAATACCGGAGAAATTTCGGCGGAAGTTACGGTACTATTCCTTATGATAATCTGCCTTTGTAAGTATTATACCAACGAACCTACAGATATCTATATAAATAAAACTGTAGGGGGTCCGCTGTCTGTAATTTCTTTTGTTTTGCCAATTTTTCAGATATTTATCCGTTTTAGGTCAACTCAAGACCGAATCGGTGGTTTTTACGTTTCGTGTCTGTTTGTTTGTTTGTCTGTCTGTTTGTCTGTTCCACCATCACGTCGAAACGGCTGGATAGATCTCAACCAAACTTCATATTTAGAGTATACTCATCTCGGGGAAGGTTTCGATATGCATATCGTTTTAAATTCTTTGAGTACTCGGGGGGTTTATAGCAAAACCAGAAAGGTTTTTCCACCATCACGTCGAAACGGCTGGATAGATCACAACCAAACTTCATATTTAGAGTATACTCATCCTGGGGAAGGTTCCGATATTCATATCATTTTAAAATCTTTGAATAGACGGGGGGTTTATAGGGAAACCTGAATGGTTTTTGCACCATCACGTCGAAACAGCTGGATAGATCTCAACCAAACTTCATATTTAGAGTATATTCATCCCGGGGAAGGTCCCGATATGCATATTATTTTAAAATCTTTGAATAGACCGGGGGTTTATAAGAAAACTAGAATGGTTTTTCCACCATCACGTCGAAACGGCTGGATAGATCACAACCAAACATCATATTTAGAGTATACTCATCCCGAAGAAGGTTTTGATATGCATGTCATTTTAAAATCTTTGAATAGACGGGGGGTTTATAGGAAAACCTTAATGGTTTTTGCACCATCACGTCGAAACAGCTGGATAGATCTCAACCAAACTTCATATTTAGAGTATACTCATCCCGGGGAAGGTCTCGATATGAATATTATTTTAAAATCTTTGAATTGACCGGGGGTTTATAGGAAAACTAGAATGGTTTTTTCCACCATCACTTCGAAACGGCTGGATAGATCACAACCAAACTTCAATTTAGAGTATACTTATCCCGGGGAAGGTTTCGATATGCATATCATTTTAAAATCTTTGAATAGACGGGGGTTTTCTCTTATACTATTGATTTTCTGTAAACTTCGTTTACCGTACGTGAAACGTCTATTCATTATGAACATCTTTCGTTATGTTAATAATTTACCTTACTCTTCACATGACGGAGAAATTTACAATTTTCCGCTGGTATCATGCTCTGCATTGAGTGACCGACAGACCGACAACGAACCTACAGGTTACCATGGCAACGTCTCTGACTGCATGCCAGCAGGGTAGTAACGTATTGCTATTTTCCTCATCATGCTTTTAAATTCGTGGTTGTTCCTTGGGTAGAAGGCAAGAGAGGCGTCAATCGGCCTATCTGCGGAATATTGGCGGAATATCGTTGGATGTTATAACCTCCCTCGAATAGATTAAGTAATAACACCATTAGTCATCTTATTATTTTTTGTTTACCTAAGAATCACTGGACGTAAATTTCTCCTCTGTTACCGCTTTATTATATCAATAACTCACACTAGCATAATTTATTGAGGAGCATTTGATTTTCCAATACATTCACTTGGCATTTACATATTTGTCGTTATCCGGCTGACCTCAGTTATAATCCATTTTCTATTACTTTCAACTTTCTTAGCTGTATTATTTTCTTCCTTAATTACGCAGTATGTACGCGAGTGCTACAAACTACTGGATGTATTTCCACCAAGACTCATATTTAGAATACACCTGTCCTTGATAGGTTTTAGGGCAAATATTGTTTCTAAATCCCTAAACTGACTGGGGGTTTATACGAAACCGAAACAGTGATTTTGCACTTCCACAAAATATACACAACCAAACTTAATGGAAATCTACCTACCTTGGTAGAAATTAATTTCTAAACCTTTTTTCTCATGTGCATCATTTCGATACGAGGATTAATAAGGGAGATATCATTAACGGACCGTTTTTCTGTACAAGTCCCATCGGACTTGACTCACGAGTGGGTGCGTGTAAAGCGTATTCCTTACAACTTGAAAACTACTGAAGACATTCGAACCAAAATTTATATTTAGCATCCACCTGTCCAAAGGTAGGTTTTAAATGTAAATAACATTTCATGTTCCGGAATGGACTGGCGGTTTATAGGGAACACAAATGGTGATTTTACTCTTCCACAATATATACAGAACAAGACCAACCTGACTGGAAATCGACCAAACGTGATGAAATTCCACCTCTAAACTTTTTTTTCCATGTGCATTTTTTCGTCAGAAGGATTAGTAAGGGAGATATCATGAATGGTCACTTTTGCAGGTTAAGTCCAGCAGACATAGCCCAAAAGGTGTTTTACATGGAGCAGATTCCTTATCTATATAAATCAAATCGTAACGACTGTGTGCCTCTACACTGACTATTTTGGCGAAATTTTCGAACAGCTTTCCGTTTAAGAGGTAATAATGACCACCTTCATAATTTTTGGTTTAGTTTCCTGAAAGTCCTAATTTTTACCCGCCTCGCCCAAAATCCAGATTGCGGCATAATCTGCCAGAAGAAAAAGAAGATAATTGAAATTTGACAAAATTATACGTTTTAGCCTGTAATGAACGGAAAACATCCTAGATCATTAAATTTTTATCCCCGAAGAATATCGAAATATGCAGGCAATTTTAATGATGGTGCAGACCTTCTGAAATTCCTATCACATAACGGATTGCACAATCTCCGTTCAATTTTGGAATGATCTACAACCTTGGTCTTATGACTTTTTGCCGTATCTGTATCCCTTTAACATTTGATTTTTCTCTATTAATGGATGTTAAGTCAATTTGGACTTTTCACATGCATAATTCATACTTTCAATTATATGAAATACAGAATCATCAAACTCTTCACGAAAATTGGCCCACCCAGTAGCCATATATGAGCCAAATGCTATGTAAGTAGCTGCACATAATTATCCGAAAAGTAATGTAATGTGAGATAATCTTACAAAATCTTTACCCTGTTCCACGTTTCTAACTCAATCTGACCCAAGAATAGATGACACATCATAGGACCAGCCATTTAGGCCACTAAATCCGGCGTGTCTTATGGTATAATCCTTTGTCGATATGACGTACGTTTAGTAGCAGTTAATCTGTAAATGAAGGTCTTCAATATTGTAAACACGCATATACTTTCGTATGTCGATCTATATATATTCACTGATGTCGATTTTTAGCGATCGAGAAAGGGTGAGTCTGATATTGTAATCAGTACTCCCCACACCGACTTTGACTGGCAGTAGGAAAGGGTTCCTTCTCCCACTCCTGTGTAACTGTCATTAGTAAGGAAGGTCTACAATTGTAATGAATAGTTCCCTTCTCGATTTGACTTGCAGAAGGCAAGTGAGCATGCAGTTTTTTTAAAACTCCCCTACCCGATTTTGTTTGGCAGTAGGCAAGGGTGCCCGCTATTATAAAGAAATATCCTCATCTAAAATGTGACTGGCATTAGGCATAGTGGCCTGCTAATTTGATGGAAACTCACCATCTTGGTGTGACTGGCAGTAAGCTGGCTGGCAGTAGGAAAATGGGCCTGGCATTATAATGATAACTGCACAACTCAACTTCGAGTGATAGTAGGGTAAAATGCCTACCATTATAATAGAAACTCCTCAACTGTAATCTGTCTGGAAGTAGGAAAGGGGACTGCCATTTTAGCGAAAACTCTCCAAATCGATTCTGTCCGCTTAGTAGGCAATGGGGCCTGCAATTATAATGTAAACTTCCCAACTCGATTGTGAATGCCAGTAGGCAAGTGAGCCTGCCGTTATATCACAAATCCGTAACAAACACTTTACATTGGAAACAACGTACGAGGACCTCCCCATGCTGGGATAACGCAAAGAGACATGCAATTTTAAAACAATCTTAATTACTGCATGTACACTATTTACTTCGATATTCGAATACAATGTAGAATACCGTAGCGAAGCACGGGTACATTCGCTAGTTCACAAATATTTTTAAAGTTAATATTATTACCTAAAGTATTTCTTAAACCTAAATTCGAAACAAGGTACACCTAGCTAGCCTACGTAACCTAAAAAAACGTAATTTACTGAAGACTGTGACATTTATAACGTGTCGAAAGCCCTCTGGAACCTTTTGGACTGGGTTCTCAAGCCCGTTGAAATCTGTGTCGACGAACTTTGTGTATGAACTCTATCCCATGACATTTAGTAGGTAATATCATGCCTGTCTTATTTGAATTAATTGATCATACTGACTCGCGGTATGATGAGCTACACTCTGTTGGCTAGGCTTGGAACTCTCGGGCCGCCGCAAGTATTCTGAGCGCATGCTAGGAGGAGAAGAAGTTCCTGTGTGACGCGTGTGTTGCACCAGCAATATGTCTGGGAAAATTAGCTTTGAGAGCGGCTAAATTAAGTCCCTTGTGGGCTTTTGGCTGCCCTACAGATTGATTGTTGGCCTCGAGTAATTTTTGGTGTGGCACAAGCAGTTAATCTGCATATTTTACGTCTGTTTGAAAACCATGTGGTGAGAGTAACAAGGCAACCTTTCAGCATCACTTCGTACTCATGGATCGAAACTGTAAGTTCTTTTAATTAATATATAATGTGGAAAACTGTGCTCCAGCAAGATGGAAAGTCTTCAAGAAATCTCCTGGTCTGAAGTGAGAAAAGATACTCCTTTTGGTAATAATAATAATAATAATAATAATATTAATAATAATAATAATAATAATAATAATAAACTGTGTAACGACTGCATGTGTGTTACATCGCAATGTAAACAGGAAGAAGCTACAGCTTGGTGTTATAGCAGAAACGTTCGCTGGGGACAAAAATTATATTGTTTTAAGCTTAAACATGTTTTCTGTTTGGTAAATTTTTCTAGAAATTTCTGTTTCGGCAAAGCAATCGCAAGATTTTGTTTGATATTCGATCTTGCTTACTAATTTATTTTTGGTCTTTGGTTCACGTTAATTATTGTTTCTGCTTTGATAATTCGGTCCCTTATTATTTTTATTTTTCCGGTTTATGGGCACTTTCCTGTATGAATTGTGTCCTCGTGGACATGCTTTGTTGTTGTTGCCTTAGCAACGCTTTGTTGATGTGATTGTTGGGTGATATGGTATTTTAAAATGGAGGCGTGGCCTTTTGCTTGGTACATTCTTTAATATGGGTGTTTTGACTTTCGTGTGCTCTAAGTGAATTGTTACCTTTTATTTTCTTGCCTTTTCATTTTTTTCTTCTCTGGTAAATTTGATACCTGTTTCGTGTGTTCTGGGGTTTTTAAAATACTAACTCTTGCGAAGACTTGCTGTGCAGGAAAGGTTTTACGGTAGAGAATGTTGCTTCAACCTTGGATTAATTAATTAATTAATTAATTAATTAATTTTTAGAGTTAAGGTTTTTTACTAACGTACGCGACCGGTCGGTAGGAAGTTTTATTTCTTGTGTGCCATTCATTTTTTATCAAGGTCAGCATTTCATTCATTTATTTTAAAACTAATCTATTGTATTGATCGGTTCTCCACCTGTTTGGTCACAATTTATTAATGTTAACTGAAGAATTTTAAGGAAGTTAATTTCTAGTTGAGTTTCTGTTTTCTTTATTTTATTGCAAGTTTGTTTTCTTTAAAAGGAGGATTAAAATAATTTATTTTTACAAAGGTGGATTTTCATTCATTCAATTTTTTCAATGAGGCGCTGTCACTGTCACTGTTACTCCTTAATATAATTTTCTGACCGCTGCCTTTTCCTGCTTCCATCTGTTCGGTAAGGTAAGTGTGTTTTTCCTCTGGTTAGATGTTGTTTCGTGCTTTGTTGTTTTCCTTGTGCCCCTTGCCCTTCAGTGTGTTCGCTTTAACTTCCCTTTGGGGGCGAACACGGTAACAACCTTCTGTCCAGGGTTCTCGTTCTCTATTGCTCTCTCTCTCCCTGGCGGGTAAGGTTATGAACCCATCATCCATAGGTTGTTTCGGGTACCTACTGGATGGTGTTGGTTTGAAGACCAACTGAATACTTGTTAGAAAATTTAAATAAATATCACTACTCCCAATTTCTACCAACAAGCACTAAACACCACTATATAAATAGCACTTAATGAATCACAAATACAAAAAATTAAGCTACTTTAATAGGTTTTAACTACTTTATCACTATAATAATGCAAGAGCTCTCCCAACAGCCAAACGTTTTCAAGCGCATCCAACAATCGTATCAACAAACAAGACGTAAACAAGACACCGAACTCCAGTAAGCACATGCTTTAAACTATAAGAATGTCGATAAATACGGATAGTCGGCAGTTCTCGCGGAGTATAACGTGGTTAAAACTGTGCCCTTATTCCATGCAAAACTGCTGCTATCTGGCGCATAAATAATGAAATAATAATAACAATAATAAAGGCGGGTAACGACGGATCGTTACCGTGACAGTTTTCGCAGGGCCTGTGGGTAACGATAGATCGTTATATTGAGTGCCAAAGGGTTAATTTTAACTCAGTATTAAATTGACAAACATGTTTCATTCCTTGAGAAACGATGCTTGGCAGTAGGTTTAAACATTTCTCAGGGTCAATGACTTTCTGTTGTCGGACATAATTTATACGCTGAAAATGGTCGACGAACGTAACTGGGCAGTACTTGTGCACTGGCACTGACTGCTCGGAACATTCTTCTGGCAAAGTCTGCCTGATTCCAATTATGTAGTTAATTATGGATTGAATATTCTTCAGTCCTGGGTGTGAATCCAAAACCGCACTGAGTTTCATTTTTTTTTACTTTTTCTCCAGTGTCACCATGGACACAATTTAAAGAAATGATGGTGTTTTGAATTAACTGAAGGGATTCGTGTAGGAGTGCACTACGAATTTCTAGGCCCTTAATCGCCTTCGAAATTGACGAATAATGCACATGGATCAAACTGATATCTTTATGTACACTTTCAGATTCAAATGCGCACTTTGCTTCACGAACGCACGCAGTATGACTACTGTATCATCAAGACTTTAACTACATCTACCGGCCGAGTTGGCCGTGCGGTTAAGGGCGCGCGGCTGTGAGCTTGCATCCAGCTGGCTGTGGGTTCGAATCCCACTGTCGGCAGCCCTGAAGATGGTTTTTCGTGATTTACCATTATCACACCAGGAAATGCTGGGGCTGTACCTTAATTAAGGCCACGGCCGCTTTCTTCCAACTCCTATGCCTTTCCTAAACCATCGTCGCCATAAGACCTATCTGTGTCGGTGCGACGTAAAGCTACTAGCGAAAGAAAACTACATCTAACATTTGACTAAAGTTCTGAGAACGATACTGCGGATAACCAAGTTCCCCTTCCTGTGAGAACAGGTTCCGGTGGAAGAGAAACCTGAGACAGATGAGTGTTGTACAACTGTACTCTTAGGAACGGTTGTTTCCCACTTGAAATTACTTTGTTGACCGATGTACAGAGGGCACGTATTTCTTCTGCAATACGATGCAGTCCAAACGACAAAGACGTGACATGGATCAGATTTGGAAAAAATACTCGAAGAGACTGACCAGTTTTCAACATACCTTCGTTTATGTGGATGTGTTCGATTTTCGTGTGCACTAAGTGTAAAGTGATCTTAAATTTAATTTGTCATTCATTTATCTCGGTTTGGAAAGTTTTTGAAAAGGGTTTCGCGTGTTTCGGTGGTATAATATGCTATCCTTGCATGCGCTCGCCGTGATGTAAAAGAGATTCCTTATTGATGAATTTTACTACAAGCTAGGGCTAATAATTTTCTAGATATTAAGTTTAATTAATTTTAGGGTAGGCGACCGGTCGAGTAGGTAAGCTTTATCCTTCTTGTTTTATTAGTTTTCTTATCGAGGTCAGCATTTAAACTTTTTTCAAAAGCCCATTCTATTGACTTACGTTTTATTGTTCCTGTAAATTTGTATCAATTTAAATTACATTTCATTTTATTTTAACTATGTGAAGTGGTTTTCAACTTGTTTGTTTTGAATCATTCCAAAGCTGAATAATGTCCATAGTTTCCTAGATTTATCCAGGAGGTTTCAATAGCATTCACGAATTTTTAATTTCAAGCAGAATTTTAATTTTCAACTTTTATTTAGTGCAACATGTTTTCTTAAGTCAATTATAGTCAATTTGTGTTACAAATTGTGGATTTTCATTCCAATAAATCAATGAAGCACTGCTATTGTCACCGTTTCTTATTCAATTTCTGACCGCGGCCTTTTCTGCTTGCTTCCACCTTCTAAGGTAAGTGTGCCTTTTCCTCTTGTTAAGTGGATTCTGGTGTGTTGTTGTTGTTGTTGTTTTTTCGACAATTTTTGGCCTCCATTGTGTTCGCATTAACTCCCCTCCTGGGGCCGAATACACAATCAACCTTCTCACCCTTTTTTGGCGGATAAGGTTATAAACCCATCGTCCGAAGGGTTGTTTCGGGGACCCTGAGAATAGTGTCGGTTTGAGTGAACCGCGCTCTGCTACTTGAAATCGAAAAAGACTTTGAGAGAAACCACACACGAAATTTCTACAAGAGCTTCAAAACTAAGCTTGTAAGATATCAGCAACAAAGTCTCTGCTTCAAGAAAGAAAATGGACAGTTGGCACTAAACAACCAAGAAACCTGTGAGGAACTCGCCAGATATTTTAAAGAATTACTGAACTTCCCAGAACCAACACAAAGATTGTCTCCACAAGAACATGAAAATACTAATCCAAATTCATTGCAACCAGATGAAGAAGAAATTACAAGATAGATTAAAAGACTTAACAGCAACAAAGCATTAGGGGAGGATGGAATCATAGCAGAAGTACTCAAATCATCAGAAAAGAAATCACAAAAAACATGCAAGACACTTGAAGAACAGAACAAGTCCCCTGAAGACTGGAACAATGCATTAATTCACCTATTACACAAGAAGGGAAACAGAACAGAGGAATCTCACTAGTATCTGTTGCATACAAAATTCTATCCCAGTGTATTCATATTAGCACTGCCTTCGTGGTGTGCAGGCCGTACTGTACCTCCGGTGACGTCACACAAAGAGGCGAACTGTTTCCTCCGTCCGACCCGTGTAATGCAAGCCATGATGCGTCTGTACCTTTTGTAATAGGGGAATATTCAAAAATGCTACATTAATGTTACAGGTAAGATCACTAAAACCTGTAATCGCATCATAACGCGTGAGTCAGGTCTATGTAATTTTATGAGAAGTAGCTTTGAAGTGCAATCTACGCGGTCAAAGCTTCAGTGTTTTACTCGTCAATGTACCCAACAAATAATCATTATGCATTAATACAAATATGGAGACAACAAACGTGCAATAATAAACCTTATTCCATACCTCTAGATGGCCATAAATACAATAGCTTTCTTGTTTTTTTTTTGTTGTTTGACACTTCTGGCACAATCCTTCAAAGACTTTCTTGAGCTGTTTCTTCTATACTGAAATCTTTTTCTTAAATAAATATAAACTGATAATAACTAATGGAATTTGGGAGCCATAAATATACTAATAAATAATTCTTAAAAATTGCTGGCTGTTGAAACTCACTTTCCAGGGTCGTTGCCTTGTAACAAGGAGATCTGAATCACTGATACCTGGAAAATAATATTGGAAAAGGAGTCCATCTGGTACTTTCCCCCACCCATAAAATTAAACAGATTTTATCTTAATATCATACAAATTTACTTAATTAAATCAGAATATATCTTAAAATCTGAGCATAGCTCGTCGTAATACACCCTTGAACATATATATATATATATCAAAATAAACAGAATATTAATATGAATAATTAATGTCTCTATTATGAAGTAACTCTCTCTCTCTATAGGAACTCAGTTTATCCCGAAACGCATATTATACACACGCAGTCATGACTTTTTCGAAAATGGACTCCATTTTGCTGATAGCGTTGATATACTGTATTTTGGAACGGCCCAACACGTTACCTGATGTAGATATTCTTAACCATAGAATATTGTCCCACTCCAGCATCACTCTTCCTGGTTCCGTCAATTGAAGATCTCAAAAACTCCCAACATGGCATGGGACCTCTTCCCTCAACTCGTACCAAACACTTCTCTCATTACCACAAGTATCACCTCTGCACACTGCCAGCTCCAACTTCCGACTACTGACGCGTGCTTGCACCACTCTAGCCCAAGGCAACACAACAGCATCTTAAAATAGCCCAGTTCCGGGAATTTCTCTACCTCAGCTCCGTCAACACGTAAACATCCACTCGGAGAATCGTCACGTAGGTACACAACCAGGAGATAAACCGAGTGAACTAAACACGCTAGTCCCAAATAAATATCGAGATTATGTACAATAATGAGAGTCCCAAAAAGAATTACTAAGCCGCGACGGCTAAATACACATATAATTGAAATATACACATGAATAAATAATAATAATAATGATAATAATAATAATAATAATAATAATAATAATAATAATAATAATAATAATATATGACCGGGGTTTGTCAGGTTACAATACAGTTTAATCATTTTTGTTTAGGAATAGCCCATGTCTTCCCAAATATGAATGCACTGATCAGCCAGATCTATTAGTAACTTCCCACATTCACGGAAACTGCCGAGGAATGGTTTTTACTCGCATTAATTTTGGGGAGAAAAGGCAGCGCGTAATCAACATTACGAACCCAAGAAATAACCATATGTAAGTTCCATTGGTTACTGTTCACATTTATACTAAATTGTTCTGTATCAACAATAAAACGCTCTGCTGTAAATCTGTGCAACAAGTAAGTCAAAAGCAGAACTCATCATCAGCTCTAGAAAATGAGTGAAGCATACACCTTTATTCTTCGTAATAGGTACTTTTCCGGTTGGGATTTTCGTTTTTCATAAAGGTAACCTGCCCACATACGAAGAAAATGAATTTATGTCTATTTACTTGCATAGTTGTATTTTCGCCGTGGTACGCACAAGTTCTTAGCGTTGTGGCAAATTCTAACTTTGACACACTGTATTTCCACAAAACGTGTTATACGTTAACAATTACACGAGAACTAATTTACATTACTCACCACGTGAAGATGCCATGCCTAACCTCATTATCTTAATAACAGCTGTTTACGTAAATCCTGACGCAATAAATTAAAGGAAAAGCATGCAATATACTTAAATATAAATTTTCGTCTCTCAGCGGTCACAATTACCCTAAAAATGCCCCCAATCCTTATGGATTACATTCACAAGTACCATTTGTAACATTCCCTTACCAAACCAAACCAAACCCCATGGCACTACAGCCCTTGAAGGGCCTTGGTCTACCAAGCGACCGCTGCTCAGCCCGAAGGCCTGCATATTACGAGGTGTCGTGTGGTCAGCACGACGAATCCTCTCGGCCGTTATTCTTAACATTCCCTTAGCTCGCCTCAATTGATCAGCTGATTGGCTTGGCGCGCCTTCTACAGTACGGCCTGTATATTACGAAGGGAGTGATAATAGAATACAACAACAACTAGAACAGCAAATCAGAGAATGTATAACAATGGCGGTGTGAAGACGTATGCGTGCAGTGCTCCGATTAAAATGTTTAATTTAGACGTAACATGTGCTGTTCATTAGCTGTAAATGGTGTCTTCTGCTGCTGTGAGTACTATGTATGTATGTTTAGTCCTCAGCCCGAAGGCTGGTTGGATCCTCAACAGTTCCGCCATCAGCTGTCATAGATGGCCTAGGCATCACTGAAGAGGCGTACTAGGGAAATGAGGAGTGAGGTAGTTTCCCGTTGCTTTCCTCACCGAGCCATAAGTTGCTATTACACATCAGTCTACCAAGCCCACTGAAATGCATGCACCAACTGACCCTATGAGCAATATTTTCACACCATTCATAGCAGGGACTGGCTGCAGAAGGAATGGCATTACTAGCATTACTCATACCTCAGTCACTTTCATTTTGTCAAAGCTAAGGATAAAGCTGAGACAGGTCAATGAAAGTAACAAAATTGCTCTAGCCCATACCAGAAGACATAGTGCACTGTAAACACTAGGTCCTGCCAGCAAAGGCACGCTGTGAGTACTACATAACAAATTAATATCATTGGCTCATGTAGTTGACTTCGATATTAAAAGTTATGAGAACAAATATTCACTTTATGTAGTGACAAACTAACGTTTGGAGGTTATATGAAGTCGATGATGGAAGACTGTCAACCACGGTCATTCTGCCAATTTACCGCATATTAGCACATTTGAAACGCCTTTTCTCGCAAGGTAGAGTTTTAGTTGTTGCCGTTAGATATCAATGTATATACTCCGTGTTACTGAATTTGCTCTGCATTTCATGTGAGGTATTTCTTGCTGCTACAGCTGACATAGATGATTCTCATCTTCAACACTGGTCTCAGGAAGTGGTACAAAGTTGTCTGCTTCTGTGTCACCTTCCAGGGTTACACTTGTGCCATTTAGGTGTTTGTCATGGCAGTTTTAGCGAATGGTGGTGCATTTCATTGCAACTTTTCTGCACCTGCACTTGTCTCCACTACTGCCAGTTTAGAACTGCCGCAGTTGTCACTGACATGAGCTGATTCTGTTTTTGCTCCTATCCCCAGAGTTTGACAGGTAATTAATTGCCTAGGCATAGCTGCACTTGGTGGTAAACACAGAAGGGATTGCTGTTAGGCTACTCCTTCCGTTGTTGGCAGTGCAGAAATAGCGGTTTGATGTTGGATACAGACTTCGTGAATGAACGTAGCGGTGCACTTTAAGAGGGGTCGTTTTAGCAAGTGCTCCATATGATTTCAAAAAACATTTGTTCCCTGATTCTACTACTGCCTCCTGGGAAAAGCTGGAAATGTTGAATTCTATAGACCAATGTGCTTCTTAAACTGTTTTCCTTTTCAGAATGCTGCTGATGTATCCAAACTGCTATGAAAAATATGCTATTCCTCGGTCTCATCTCTTGTAAATCCTTCCTTGTTTCAACCTTGCCATGGCTTGGCTTCACAAATAATATTTCTCTTTCATTTAGTGTTAAATCTGTGAACAGATCCATCAATAACTGACAATAACTGTTACATTGTCACTGATCATGGATTTGTGTAATATGACAAATTATGAATGAGTAATTTAGTTAGAAATATTGTAATATCTTTGGGAATAGGGTGTACAAAGCTACAGATTCTTCTGTAACAGATGTATCTAAAGTCACACATATAGATACTAATGTACCATTAGTATCTTCAGGTACTAGTACAGAGGCACAGAAACAGCTGTACATCAGTGCCCCAGGAGAACAACACTATGAACACAAGTACAGGAGTAGTTATAAAAATTCCTTCGCCTTGACATTGGCAACTCTGTTGGAAAGCAAAATATCCCTGACGGGATAAGCTCCAAAGCACTGTTGGAAACCTAGCAAGGACAGCAAGAACTTCTGATACTGTCAATTATTCGCACGTATAGTCGGGACCTGTCAAAATCAGAAAGTGTTGTGGAAAATGAATTTGGATGCGCTTGTGAACGGTTGGCTGTTGAGAGAGCTCTTGCATTATTGTAGTAAAAATGTAGTTAAAACATATTGAAATTATTTAAATTTTGTGTGTGTGCGTTCCATTTAGTGCTATTTGTTTATTGGTGTTTAGTACTTGTTGGTAGAAGTTGGGAGTAGTGTTATTTATTTAAATTTTATAACAAGTGCTTCATTTTGTGTTCAGTAAGTAGGCTAGCTAGGTGTACTTCCTTTCGATTTTAGGTTTAGGAAATACTTTAGGTAATAATATTAACTTTTAATTTTTTTTTAATATCTGTAGGTTCGTAGGTATTATACTTACAAAGGCAGATTATCATAAGGAGCTGTAACTCATTGTAATTTCCGCCGCCAGTTTTCCGATATTTCGTACAGATATCCGTTCAAACTATCACGAAGGTAATAATTTATTACATTAAATTACACGATAAGCCTGTACACATCGATTTAAAGAGACGTTAGAGAAAATTCACGGTAATTTCACTGGATAATTACGGTACTTAACAGTTTTTTGGATTGTTGACGATTGATGCTACTGCACATGATAGTAGTGTAAATAAATACTGTTTTGTGCAGAGCCGTGTTTATCTTCACATAAAAACATAATAATAACAAGATGAAAATAGAATAAATAACAATCCAAAGAACATGTATCAGTCTCAGATCGCGTCACCAACATGCCGTCCACCTAATTCGAGAAACAAATTACGGAACCAGAATCAAGAAAACTTCACATAAATAACAAGGAAGAAACATACACGAGCAAGAAAATGGTTCAGGATACTTGAAAAGTTAAAAGAACAATTTAAAATGTTATTGAACAAATTATTCTTGAGGAAACACACAAATTTTTGAAATACGGCGTTTGTACATGCCCTTTGGAGTGCGCACTGATCCAACACGGACTTGCCCATCAGCCCCAGGATGAACCGCCTCAATTACCCAGTCTGCCACATAAGAGGGGGTAAATTGTCCTCCTTCACGATTACCAATGTACCAGGTTGTAGACTGGGTAGTCCTGTAGACCATTTACTGCGTTGCTGAAGTTGAGACAGATAGTCGCTAGACCATATTTTCCACACCTGTCGTCTGCATCGCTGAATGAGTTCCCATCTTAACAAACGTGACACTGGACTTGGAAGCAAATCTCGCTCCGGCATGGAAACAAGAGGTTCACCTACTAAGAAGTGGCCAGGTGTTAAGAAGGAAAATTCATCAGTACTCTTAGGTAAAGGAGTGATGGGTCTGGAATTGAGGCAAGCTTCAATCTGTGTGAGGAGTGTGTACATTTCTTCAAATGTAAGAACTGTGTTCCCCACTACTCTCCTTAAATGGTACTTCACTGATTTTATCCCGGCTTCCCACAATCCACCAAAGTGTGGTGCTTGAGGGGGGACAAAATACCACTCAATTCCTTCTTGAGAGGCAAAGGCCAGTACTTCACTTTGATGACTCCGTGACTTAAATAGAAGATGCAATTCCGTGAATTCATTTTTTGCACCCACGAAGCAGGTGGCATTGTCACTGTAAATGTTACTACATCTACCACATCTACCTCTCCGTGCTAAAAAATCTTCGTGGTGCAGCCATGAAAGCCTCTGTAGTAAGACTGCTCACCAACTCAAGGTGAATTGCTTTAATAGCCAAGCATACGAATAAGGCAATATAACATTTTATCTTCACCTTGCTGCGTCCCGTACCTTGCTTGATGTACAATGGTCCACCATATTCTATACCACAATTAAAAATGGCTTACTTGGTTTAACTCTTGCAGGAGGCAACTAACCCATGAGCTGTTCTGTTGTAGTAGTCTTCAGTCTGAAACAACGAAGACATTTTTGGATGGTCTTTCGGATGACAGATCGCCCGTTGGGTATACAAAAGCGTTGTCTTAGGGATGCAAGGAGCAATTGAGGGCCGGCATGTAATAACCTTTGATGTTCATACAATATGAACAGTTTTGTTACATGATGCTTTGGAGGCATTACCAGTGGATGTCTTTGATCATAGGGTGCTGATGAGTTCTCTAACCTACCGCCCACCCTGAGCACATTATTGGCACCCAGGAAAGGATGCAGAGGTTTTAACTTGCTATCAACGGGAAATGACCGACCTTGTTTCAGCGTTGTGATTTCTTTATTATAAGTACTTAGCTGAAAATTATGGACAATGACGTTCGTAGATATATTAAGCTCTGTGGTTGTCAGACTTCCAGTCAGACGTCGTCTCGTATCACTGCATTTGAGATTGTATATAAATCTTAGAACATATGCCAAGGTTCGCAATAACCTTGACCATAAGGAGAAATAGTTCAGAAGGTGTTCCCATGGCAAATGCACGGAAAGTAGACTGATGCCAGCTTGTTTTCTTTCTGGTACTTCCTTCGCTTCGTTTTCTTGTAATTCTGGCCAAGTGGCTTGAGGTTCCTTAAGCCATGAAGATCCCGTCCACCACAGCCGAGTTACCTTCAAATTTTGAGGATCAACTCCTCTTGAAATGATGTCGGCAGGGTTATATTGAGTTGGAACATGTCTCCAAACCTTTGTATCAGACAGCTCTTGTATTTCAGGAACAAGATTTGCCAGATATGTCTTCCATGAGTTAGGTGGTCCAGCTATCCAAGCTAAGACTATATTAGAATCAGTCCAATAGAATTCACCATCTGATATGTCGTTGATAGCAGTTCTCACTTTCTTCATTAGCCTAGCTAGGAGTAAGGCACTACACAGCTCAAGACGTGGCAAGGATACTTTTCTCAGTGGTGCTATTCGAGATTTTGCAGTTAACAATGAAACAGTTGCGTTCCCTTTGGTGTGTACACATCGCAAGTAAATGCACCATATGCTTGATCTGAAGCATCTGAAAATCCATGAATCTCTGCACGGGTGCTATTACTACTTCCGAGAACATAACGAGGAATGTGTATATCATTAAGAGATGAAAGTGTGTTGTGTATTTGCTGCCACTGTTCTTGGAGCTCACCACATAATGTTTCATCCCAATTTACTCGTAATTCCCACAAATGTTGAAGAATTATCTTGCATCTTACTATGACAGGACCTAGTAAGCCAAGTGGGTCATATATTGCGGCTACACTGGCCAGTATTTTCCCTTTTGTCCAAGTTGTTGTTCTTTTTGTATGCTTAGACGCGACAAATTGGATTTGATCACTCGATGGGTGCCATAACAAACCAAGGGTTTTTGTGGGTTCTTTTTTTACTGTCAAGACTCCATGGAACTCTAGTTTCTTGAAATTCCTTAGGGATGGCTTCAATGATCTTGGGGTGGTTAGCACACCATTTTCTAAGTGTGAAACCCCCGCTGTGAAGCAATTTCACCAACTCCTTTTGCAGCTCAACTGCGTTTTGAATTGTGTCCATTCCTGTAAGTAGGTCGTCCACGTAAAAGTCTTTCTTCAGGATTTCTGCAGCCCGAGGATATACTTCTTGTTCGTCATGAGCCAGCTGCACAAGACACCTGGTTGCCAGAAAAGGTGCTGCTGCAGTACCGTATGTCACGGTGTTCAATTTATAGATTTCGATAGGTTCTTGATATGAGCTTCTGCAAATTATTCTTTGCAGATCATGATCTTCTGGGTGCACCTTTATTCCTCTGTACATTTTTTCAATGTCTGCGGTGAGAGCATATCTATGCATTCTAAATCTTAAAATAATGGAAAACAGGTCTTCTTGTACTGTTGGGCCCACCATCAGAATATCATTTAATGAGAGGGAATTAGTAGATTTAGCTGACGCATTGAATACTACACGAAGTTTTGTGGTGGTACTATCTTCCTTAATAACAGCATGATGTGGCATGTAGTACGATGATTGACTCGGTCAGATTTCTTCAATGGGTTCCATGTGATCTAATGCAGCATATTGGCTGTCAGTAACCCTAATGATTGCAGTTGATAGCAACACTTCACAGGTGTGGTATTTTCCCTTTAAAGAACAATATGATTGTTGTTGGGATATGTTACCGGTATCCTTGTGTAGTAATGTATGATGCTTTTTGTTGCACAGTTTACAGTTTCGAGAAGAACAGTGGCTGGTTTGATGACCACTCTTCAAGCAATTGTAACAAAGATTATGCCGCTTTACATACTCTAATTTGTCATTAATTCCCATATCCCTAAACTTTAAGCACTGGAATAAGACATGAGGAACGTCACAGAGGTTACACACAAGGTAATTACATTATTACGTAGGCTACTCCGGAGGTTGAAACTCCCATTGGCTGGAGCGCTATGACGTCACGCGGTATGAACGATAGCGAGTAAGGTACACAGTCGCTGTACAGCAAGCCTGTCAATTCTCGCGTCTGTGAAACAACTTCCGAATCTTTCAATAATAACCTGGTTTACTCCGATTCGATAAGTAACGGTACTTCCAATAAATTTAAAAACAAGAGGAGTGAAAATGCGTTAAATTTTATCACATGCTGAGCAGGCATCAACTATCAAATAAAATATTGCCATGCAACTCCAAATGATTAATTTCTTTCCTGATGAAGTAAATATTTAGATCAATTGGCGTAGGAAAATATGCATCATATCGACATCTTTATAGAATTATATTAAAGTATTAAACTTACGTGTCAGGAGACTTAATTAGTTGATGAACCAGCCCAAAGCTTAGCCTTCTTATTGGCATATTTTTTCAGTGCTAGCTCCTTACTATTTGCATTTAAGTGCCGTATAGTAATAAATGTCCTGGTCCTTACGTAGAGACAAATTATTTTGTCATGGAATACTGGAAATTTTGACTTAATAATAGAAATAAGGGTTTTCATTACTTTTTTGCTTCTGGATACAGTCTGACCGTGAAACACATCAAATGTAATTTCGAACTGGGCTATATTTTACAACCACTGATGACTGGGATGTGTAAGGCCCCCTTTTGAAATAACCGAGATCCAGTTACATTTTCATTCCGTCATTTATATATGACTCCATTTTACCGTAGAGCTGTAATAATGGAAGAGTTTATTACAAAGTGTATCAACAACCAAGCACTGCTGACGAGGAAGTATTGTTATGCTATCACAGTAGCAAACTAACTGGCTATTATGGTTGTTGTCGTTATTGTCTTTATAATATGCAAAATAATAATGTTATTTGTATTACGTCTCACTAACAACATTTACGGTTTTCTGAGACTCGAGGTGCCGTAATTTTGTCCCACGGGAGTTCTTTTACGTGCCGACATTTATAGCACCACACACGATTCCATAATAGGTTGACTGCATTTTAATCAGTACAGTAGTTCTGCTTCAGATACTAACAACACGAACACGTAGTGAACTACTATAATATTATTATGTGCTAATAGCCGGACTGAGTAGCAACGCAGATGGTAGAGCGCTAGCCTTCTTAGCCCAACTTGGTAGGTTCGATCCTGTCTCATTCCGGTAGTGAAGGTAGTCTCGTCCGCGACATCGCACTGTACGGTTGGTAGTGTTCGAGGTTTCGTGTTCGGTGTCTGAAGTTTGTAGAATTTACTCCTGCATTCGAGTGCTAGCTTGCGTGTGATTGTGAAGTGGTGGCATTAGTTCTGATAGTGGAGGTACTCGGGACTTTCTTCCCGCGTCAAATAGTAATGTTGAACGGGAAGAAGAGGTGAAAATGGATACAAACGTGAGTGGTAGTTCTCCTACTACACCTTCGTTGCAAACTTCGACCCAATGCAAAAATAACCCTCCCCCTCCTGCTCAACCTCCTAATACTATTGCATGTAATTTATACCCATTAAACCACCCAGGACCATATCTTGTTTTTGTTTCATTCAAACAAGGTAATAACATTGGCAACCTGCACCCTGTGGCTATTGGGCGTTTACTCCATGAAAGAAACTTTCCTGTTAAATCCATCCAGTATAAAGGCCGTAACAGGATTCAGGTAAACTTTCACTCTCCTAATCATGCTAATAACTTTTTGCAGAATAAGTTCCTTGATACACGCAAGTTGCATGCCTTTATTCCTCACTCTAATATCTTCCCAGTAGGCAGTATACGCGGTGTTGAGAAAGATCTAACTGAATCAAATATTCTTACTTTACTTAAGAGTGACATTAAAGTTCATTCTGTTCATCGCCTACGTCGTAAAACCCTCCAAGATGGTCAGGCACTATATCTACCTACCGGCTCCGTAAAGATTGTTTTTTGCTCTAAAACTTTGCCCAAATATGTTTCAATCTATCACGTAATGTTAGAAGTCAATCCCTTTATATTCTACCCCATTATTTGTCCCAAATGCCAGCGTTATGGTCACACCATACGCAATTGCCAGTCCACTAACTTTCGCTGTCGCAACTGTGGTATGAATCATGCTACCTCAGACTGTATTGCTAATGTCAAATTATGTGTACATTGCAATCGGGAACACGAAACGGGCTCATCTGATTGTGCTGTTCATCAGAAGCAAGTGGAAGTCAAAAAACTCATGTGCACTGATAACATCTCCTTTTCAGAAGCTTCTGCTCGACTATTTCCAACTACTTATTCTGAGTATAATAACATTCAACAATTTCCTCCCCTACCCTCTCAATGTCCTTCTCCAATACCAGAACTCCCTCGCAAACGCAAATTCACACAAATGATTGTCAAGGATTTGCCACCTAAGCCTTCTCCCGGATATGATAGAGCTGGATATCTCCAGCCTCCTCTGCGAACCATGTGACCTTGCCGCGGTGGGGAGGCTTGCGTGTCCCAATGATGCAGATAGCCGAGCCGCAGGTGCAACCATATCGGATGGGTATCTGTTGAGAGACCAGACTAACGAATGGTTCATCGAAAGGGCGGTAGCAGCCTTTCGGTAGTTGCAAAGGCGGCAGTCTGGATGATTGACTGATACGGCCTTGTAATAATACTCAACATGGCTTAGCTGTGTTGATACTGCTACACGGCTGAAAGCAACGGGAAACTACAGCCGTAACTAACTCCCGAGGACATGCAGCTCTCTCTGTATGAATGATGTACTGATGATGGCTTCCTCCCGGGTAAAATATTCCGGAGGTAAACTAGTCCCCCATTCGGATCTCCGGGTGGGGACTACACGAGAGGGGGCGATCATCAGGAAGATGGATACTGACATTCTGCGAGTCGGAGCGTGGAATGTTAGAAGTTTGAATCGTTGTGGTAGGTTAGAGAATCTGAAAAGGGAGATGGATAGGCTAAACTTAGATGTAGTTGGCATAAGTGAAGTACGTTGGCAGGAAGAACAAGATTTTTGGTCAGGCGACTACCGAATTATCAACACAAAATCAAACAGAGGAAATGCAGGAGTTGGTTTAATAATGAATAAGAAAATAGGGCAGCGGGTAAGCTACTATGACCAGCATAGTGAAAGAATTATTGTCGTCAAGATAGACACCAAACCAATGCCCACCACAATAGTGCAGGTCTATATGCCTACTAGTTCAGCGGATGATGAAGAAATCGAAAGAATATATGAGGAGATAGAAGATTTAATACAATATGTAAAAGGTGACGAGAATCTAATTGTGATGGGAGACTGGAATGCAGTGGTAGGCCAAGGAAGAGAAGGTAGTACAGTAGGAGAATTTGGATTGGGACGAAGGAACGAAAGAGGAAGTCGTCTGGTTGAATTCTGCACTGATCATAATTTAGTCCTTGCCAATACTTGGTTCAAACACCACAAACGACGGCTGTATACGTGGACGAGACCTGGAGACACTGGAAGGTATCAAATAGACTTCATTATGATTAGGCAGAGATTCAGAAACCAGGTGTTGGATTGCAAAACTTTCCCAGGAGCAGACGTGGACTCTGACCACAACTTGTTGGTCATGAAATGCCATCTGAAGTTGAAGAAATTGAAGAAAGGAAAGAATGCAAAGAGATGGGATCTAGACAAGTTGAAAGAAAAGAATGTGAGGGTTTGTTTCAAGGAACATGTTGCACAAGGACTAAATGAAAAGGCTGAAGGAAACACTATAGAGGAAGAGTGGAGAGTCATGAAAAGTGAAGTCAGTAGGGCTGCTGAAGAAATGTTAGGAAGGAAGAAAAGATCAACTAAGAATCAGTGGATAACTCAGGAGATACTATACCTGATTGATGAACGACGGAAATACAAGAATGCTAGAAATGAAGAGGGCAGAAAAGAATACAGGCGATTAAAGAATGAAGTGGATAGAATGTGCAAGGCAGCTAAGGAAGAATGGCTGAAGGAGAAATGCAAGGATGTCGAAGGCTGTATGGTCCTGGAAAGGTAGATGCTGCATACAGGAAAATCAAGGAAGCCTTTGGAGAAAGGAAATCTAGGTGTATGAATATTAAGAGCTCAGATGGAAAACCACTCCTAGGGAAAGAAGACAAAGCAGAAAGATGGCAGGAGCATATCCAACAGTTGTATCAAGGTAAAGATGTAGATAATTTGGTTCTGGAACATGAAGAGGCTGTTGATGCTGATGAAAAGGGAGACCCAATTTTGAGGTCAGAGTTTGACAGAGCTGTGAGTGACCTCAATAGGAACAAGGCACCTGGAATTGATGACATTCCCTCTGAATTACTGACTGCCTTAGGAGAAACCAGCATGGCAAGGATATTTCATTTAGTCTGCAAGATGTATGAGACAGGAGAAGTCCCATCCGATTTTCAGCAGAATGTTGTTATACCTATTCCCAAGAAAGCCGGTGCTGACAGGTGTGAAAACTACCGCACCATTAGTTTAGTATCTCATGCCTGCAAAATTTTAATACGTATTATTTACAGAAGAATGGAAAAACAAGTTGAAGCTGAGTTGGGAGAAGATCAATTTGGCTTCAGAAGAAATGTAGGAACACGTGAAGCTATCCTGACTTTACGTCTGATCTTAGAGGATCGTATCAAGAAGGACGAGCCCACGTACATGGCATTTGTAGATCTAGAAAAGGCATTCGATAATGTTGATTGGACCAAGCTATTTAAGATTCTAAAGGTGATTGGGATCAGATACCGAGAACGAAGAATTATCTACAATCTGTATAAAAATCAGTCTGCAGTGATAAGAATCGAGGGCTTTGAAAAAGAAGCAGCAATCCAGAAAGGAGTGAGGCAAGGCTGCAGTTTGTCCCCTCTCCTTTTCAATGTTTACATAGAACAGGCAGTAAAGGAAATCAAAGAGAAATTTGGAAAGGGAATCACAGTCCAAGGAGAGGAAATCAAAACCTTGAGATTTGCCGATGATATTGTTATTTTATCTGAGACTGCAGAAGATCTCGAGAAGTTGCTGAATGGTATGGATGAAGTCTTGGGTAAGGAGTACAAGATGAAAATAAATAAGTCCAAAACAAAAGTAATGGAGTGCAGTCGAACGAAGGCAGGTGATGCAGGAAATATTAGATTAGGAAATGAAGTCTTAAAGGAAGTAGATGAATATTGTTACTTGGGTAGTAAAATAACTAACGATGGCAGAAGTAAGGAGGACATAAAATGCAGACTAGCACAAGCAAGGAAGAGCTTTCTTAAGAAAAGAAATTTGCTCACTTCAAACATTGATATCGGAATTAGAAAGATGTTTTTGAAGACTTTCGTGTGGAGCGTGGCATTGTATGGAAGTGAAACATGGACGATAACTGGCTCAGAAAGAAAGAGAATAGAAGCTTTTGAAATGTGGTGTTACAGAAGAATGCTGAAGGCGAGATGGATAGATCGAATCACGAATGTAGAGATACTGAATCGAATTGGTGAGAGGAGATCGATTTGGCTAAATTTGACGAGAAGAAGAGATAGAATGATAGGACACATCTTAACACACCCAGGACTTGTTCAGTTGGTTTTTGAAGGAAGTGTAGGGGGTAAGAACGGTAGGGGTAGACCAAGATATGAATATGACAAGCAGATTAGAGCAGATGTAGGATGCAATATTTACGTAGAAATGAAAAGGTTAGCACAGGATAGGGTGGCATGGAGAGCTGCATCAAACCAGTCTATGGACTGATGACTCCAACAACAACATCTCCAGCTAGTGCAATCCACTACATCCTCTCGCCCCTCTCAATCTGTGAGTTATCAATACCCCATTCAACCCAGTCAGACAACTCCCTCAACATCAAGCCCGTCAATCCCTCTGCAACCTGCACAGCATCACCAAACAGCTACTACACTCCCACAGCGAGAACATGTTCAACAGTGTGTTCTCAACCTTCTCATGCAACTTACTCAACTAATTGGGCATCACCCCAATATCTTACCAGTTATTAGTCAACTTAGAGAAAGTTTACACCTTGTCTTTAATAATGGTAGTACGCATCCTCCAATGGAATGCTAGGAGCCTACAAAATAAAAAATACGAATTCAAAATTCTAATGCACGAAACATCTCCTCATATAGTCGCTCTGCAAGAAACTTGGTTTACTCATAACACCAACTTTTATTTTTCAAGTTATTCTATTGAACGCCATGACGGACCAGGATTTGATGGTGTCGCACTTATGATACATAATTCGTTATCGTACACTCCATTACATCTACAATACATAATACCAAATACCTACTCCCTCGGCCTTATATATAATAACACATATGTTATAAACTTGTATAATCCTCCTGATAATTACATCTCCTTCGCCCAATGGTTCAAATTTTTTAATCAGTTTCCATCTGATAACCAACTCCTTTTTTGGGAGATGTCAATATTCATCATAGTCAGTGGGGAGCCCCGCCCGAAACATCTAAACGCACACAGTTCTTACATGCTGTAACTCAACATAATCTATTGTTTCTTAATGATGGTTCCCCTACCAGGCTTACTCTTCCTGGTTCGTTGCCTAGCGCAGTAGATTTATCACTATAACCACGTGGCGAGTACTAAGTGACACTCATACAAGTGATCACTTTCCTATCCTCATTACGTAAGGACATGGGTATATCACTAAAAACACTCTTAACCACCGTTATACCGCTCAAATTCGTTCCCTGAAACATTTCAGTGCTTCGTGCTTTAAGTCCTTCATGGTAACCCAATTAGAGACATTCCCTGTAACAGATTTATCCTATCACTCAATTCTCAACATAATAACACAGTATCTGGAACTTTACCACCCTTTTAAAGCACCATCATACTCCATAACAACTGGTACCTCTAAATTAAAGTGGTGGGACACTGAATGTCACCAATTAATCCTTAAACGCAAGAGACTCTTCAACATATATCGTAAAACTTTAACCCCTTCACACTAATTTCACCTCAAACATCATATTGCTCATATCAGACGTGTATTCAATCAAAAACGACGACAAGCCTGGAAACCTTTTATATCCTCTTTCCATACCCATATATCTGCATCTCAGTTATGGAATGCTATCCGTGCCCTCACTCGGGCTTCCACTCATGTCCCACGCCCTCAAATCACATCGGATATTCTGAATCAATTTCTAACGTCCCTCACTCCAGATTATGTACTGCAACCGTAAGCTACAGTCGGAGAACACCGAGACACCTCACGTGTGCTCAGTTCATAAATTAGACGCACATATAACAAATCGAAGGATGTGGCATGCATAGGAAATATGACTGAATTGTGGCATATAACAAATAAAATACAGAATAAAATTAATATATGGCATGGTTTATTAATAACCAAAATACTCTCAAATTGTCATCCTCCTAACTTGTGATGATGTGAATGATCGTTAACGAATTAAAAAATGTATCTCTTGAAGTACAAAAGAAATAATCAAATGGGGTGGTACATGATTTCACACCCTATCTGGTCCTAGCAAATCATAATTACATATCCATTTAATATTTTGATCAGATAGACAGATTCCGTTTGATTTACTTAAAGTTCTGGATTCAGACGATCAGCTCTGAAATATTTAAAAAAAATTAAATTAACTTTTGCTCAAAATTCCATTAAATTTCCACTTATCGTTTCAAAAATTTACGATTCTTTACAATTACATAATTTGATGCTTCAATTTCAGTTTAAAACTGAGTCGGCTCAATGAAATAATAATCTGTTCCATTACCAGTCGCTTACTGGATTAACAAAATTAAATAGATAAATTACTGATGTCTGGAAATGTAATACACATTTAAAATGGTCTGCATAACTCAAAATTCAATTTCTTCAATGCCATATCACAACTACTAAATGCAAATAACGAAGAAATTAACATCATCCGCACCGTGTAACAATATCTGAGACAAAAGAAAATCAACTCCAAAACACCATAACCATACGAAATACAAAAATACACTACTATTTACACCCTATTTTACATTATCTACACATGTGGCTACATAAAGACGATCATATTGTCAGAGTATTACTGAATAATTTGATCATATTGTCGGAGTGTCATTGTATAAGTTTATCATAGCTGAAGGTATCGTGAAATTTCCAAAGTTTAATCCGATGACCTGGATAAAAATCCTCGAATATTCTGGTAATCTCGAGTTCAGGCAAAGTCTCGAATGGTGTTCTAGAACCATTGTAAATTATCGTAAACATTAAAATCGTGAATTATAGAGAACTCGGAATAGATCTAATTAAGATTACCTCTTCGAAAACGTACACAAATTCAAACAGACGTAGGTTCCATATCCTAAATCACGCAAATATCTATCATAATCCACTATCAACTTATCACTTGCCTCAATAACTATATGGCGTGATTCTACTCTCGAAGAATTACTTCGCTTATTCATTATAATATCACTTCTCTCGAAGACTAAATTATGGCATTAACCGTAGCAAAATTTCCAATAACGATTCCTACTATACAATTATACATTTGTGATCCACCCCGGGATATCACAAACTCAATCTAACATCACATAACAAGTTCTACGCGTGTAATTCTCGAAGATTCAATCCACCTACCGGTTCTCATATCTGGATTCAACTATCTTTGTTCCGCAGGATTATCTACACGGGTTCTGATCCAAAATGACGGAATCATCTCTCTTTTAAGACTTTAAGTTCCAATATTTTACGATTATACACCCAATAGATACCATGCACGGTTATATCTCATCTCTGTACGATGACTGTACATCCAGAAACATTTATTATACATAAACGAATGCTCTAACATTATTACCACCAATCGTGGCTATAATAAAGCTGAAAGACACACTCCGAGAATTGTCACTACCTGACACACTTACTATACACATAAGCCGTGTACGCCGTTCCAATATCACCTTATTATCTGACAAAAATAAATAGGCTATGTGAAGATCTTCTATTGTCTTTATGATATGGTAAAGTACTACAACAACATAACTAAAATATACTGCCAGACCATTTACTAATTACTACTACGTAACTACACTTCTACCAAACAGATTATCTTAGATAATTGTGTCGACTTAGCTTTAAGGCGTCTTCACGATGTCATATGACGGGTCCTCCTCAGGAATAATATAGTCATAGGTGCCTTCCTCTCATCCTATTGCCTGTCAGCTGGTCACATGGGTTTAAGCTTCCATTTCAGCACCAACACATATAGTAGTATGTGACAACACCATGATAATATTCATCAATATCCTCTTGAATTTCAGGCTGAAACTAGTACAAGAAAGATTAGTAAATTTGTCACACAACACTTCCTGTAGATATCGTTCAAATATTACACACGGTAGGCAGCTCAACTTAACTTGACGTCCGCTATGTTACGTACGTTGACAAGAATAATATTCTGAGTAGTATATTTGAATGGTCCAACTAAGTTAATACAGTCCAACTTCCACAATTCACTCTTTAATTATCGCCGTCCGCTCTCGAACCAAGGACTTATCTCAAAAGCGTGTCAAGCTCCACTGAAGTCCGGCGACTGGCAGACACACTAACCCAATAACCTACTTCTCTTCTCAGCTGACCGGTTGGAATCCTTGATACTCCACGCACGCGCGTTAGAGCCGCGACTCTAATCAAGTTAGCAGTAGTAATAATTTTCCACACTGGTTTCATTTGTAAACTAATGTTCAGGAGCGTTGTTATCATTATTACTATAATTGTTATTTTTGACATACACATTAATTTTCTATCATGCTATTCTGATAGTATCACAAATCGTTCATATGGTTTGTTATGACCGGTGTGAAACTGTAAGTTTCTCGAATGCTAGCGATGCGCGCTCTGTTTTCCTTTTTCTTTTCTTTCTTGGACGGTTACTCCTAGTCGTTGACATCAAAATACAGTTTTATATCTTAAACCATTAATTCGAAAATTATTATGCTCACAGGTGAATTCATTGAGACTCCAAAGAGTACTAGTTCGAAGATATGCCACTCCATCCACATATTCAAGCCATCCGGCCTATTGAAACTGTCACATACACCCCTTACATCAACAAAATTTTATTCTATGAATAAAATTTTCCAGATAGATAACACGTGGCAGTTTCCAATCATGTCTTACTGTTAGAATAATTGAGGGAATTCACACCTATAGTGTTTATCAGGCTAAGGTCTCTAAATATGACTTGTCTTTATTCATCTGGCATATGGTATAATCTTAAATTTGCGGAATTGTAGATGAATTCATTCCGTCCGTCCAGACTATGTACTTTATACGCGTTGTTGTTGTTGTTGTAACTTTTCACAACCTTAAATGGACCCACATACAGCTTAGCAAACTTGCCGTATATTCGTTCCGCAGGATTAGACATAACTGGTTTGCGGACTAACACGAGTTCAGATACTCTTAGTGGTCGGTGGAATCTTTTCTTTTCTACCTTCTTAAGGCGAGTGTTAGCCCGTTTCCTTAAGTGTTCTGCTGTTAGTTCGATGCATCTGTCATGTGACAGTCTAGCATCAGGTGGACATAGAAGAATACTACTCCATGGTCGGACTGGGTAACACTTGTGATGAGTAACTGCTGGAATTTAGGTATGGTAGCTGGTTGACAGTCCTCAATAAGATCTTCCGATTTGATTTACCAGGAGTTTACTTGAACAATCGTCCATCCCTCGTGTAGCCTAGAACTTTGTCCGGAAATCTCAAATCCTGTTACAAAATCGGCTTTTTTTGCACCTTTATCCTCTCCTGAGGTATTACTAGTGTATGTGTCTGGTGGTTTGCCTTCCATGACAGCTTTCCGATGTTTCTGATATTCCAATCCCTCTGCGCCTTCGACTCTGTCAGGATTTACATCTTGGTTGGTAATTGCTTGCTTCCATTTCTCCTTTTGTTCCTTTTCCTTTCCTAATTCATCCAAGTATTTCCTACTTTCTTGATAACGGTCTTCCATCTCTTCCCTGAAATTCCGCGATCCTTGTCGAAAATATCTGGGTCGATCGTAAGGCCTATTTCTTCGATTTTCCCATTGTTGACTAGGTATTCTGGTATTATTCCTATATCTAGTGTTTCTACTATCATCTCTTCCTCTATCTCGAAACCTTCTTCTGCGATCATTTCTCCTACCTTGGAATTGTCTCTGACGACCGCGAATTTCCTGGGGTTGATAATCTCTTTTTTTCTCGTATCCTGTAAGTCAACATGTTGTTCACCAGCAGCGTCCATAACATTAATTTGAGGATTATTGGTTTTAGGTAGTCTGGATACTATTTGACTATTAGTCGTATAATCCAGCTGTCTGAGAATGGCCTCTGCTTGAACTGCGGTATTAACGTTCGCGGCAATTAGAATACGTTGAACATCTGGAGGAAATTGTTTTGCAAGTGCTTGCAGCAACGCAGTTTCTTCCAATGGCTGATCTAACTCCTTCATGCGTCGTAATTGCAAGGAAAAGTAATCTGCGTATCTAGTAGGTCCAGAACTTGTATATTTCCTCGAATATAGATCAAGCTGTAGGTGTTGTTGAAGTTCAACTCCCCAGTACCGTTGTAAAAATAAGCGTTTGAAGCTATCAAAGTCGTCGAATAAATACCGGAACGCATAAAACCAATTAAGAACGTCACCCTCTAAGAATTTCTCTACTGTTCTCATGTGTCTTTCGGGCGAAATCTTATTATCCTTCATGTATTCCTCTAAGTTATGAATACAAATTTTAGGAGAAATTTCTTGGCGGCGATCGAATTTTCTGGGCTTATCCTCACTCATTCGGATAATATTTATAACCTGCTGATTTGCCGATGTTGACGTATCGGATGGGTTTAATGTCTGACCTGTAGTATTACCTAAGTTGGGTTGCTCCTGCTGACATTCATTCATAACTACTTCCGAATCGACCATCCCTTCCTGGATGACATCTTCTACATGATTCTGCCTATCTTGTAAGGATTGTACTAAAGCTCGAGTACTGCGATCCTGAAGTTTGATCATGCTGACTTCCTTCTCTAACTTCTTTATAACGTCTGTATTTTCCTCAACTTTCAGATTGCTAAGTTTAATGTCTTCACCTAAATTAATAATCTGTTCTAAAACATCGGTTTTATCGTTTTCTCCCCTTGTCTTAACATCCACGATTAACTGTGTTAACTCCGCGATGTCAGCTTGATTTCCACGCACATCTTTTCGAATGCCACTAATGTCTGCTTCTATTTGTGTTTGAACTACTTTAAGGTCCCCTGTCAACTCTTGTTTAACTCCCTGAATTTTCTCGTCCATGTCCTTTTTCATAGAATCCATTTCATTCCTCACAGATTCCATAGTAGTTTTAATTATCGCCACGTCACTGTGCAAAGCTGTTACTTTTCCTGTAATTATATTATTTTCTTCCTGCAACTGCGTGGTCAAGTTTCCAACCTTTTCTAGAGTTTTCTTTTGGTTTTATCGACATTCCAAAACAATGTTGTCAAGCCTACATTGTGTTTCCACAATTTTAGCCGTTAATTCATCTCGTCCTTTCTTGGATTCTTCCCGAAGTACTGTCCCTACTATATTTATTCGTTGCTCTAACCGCTCCAGATTTTTCTTACTTTCTTCCCTTATTTGTTCCAAATTTCGCTCCGCAGTTTTCTTACTTTATTCCCTTATTTGTTCTAAATGCACCGCAGTTTTCTTACTTTCTTCCCTTATTTGTTCCAAATTTCGCTCCGCAGTTTTCTTACTTTCTTCCCTTATTTGTTCTAAATGCACCGCAGTTTTCTTACTTTCTTCATTAATTCTTTGCCCTAACAGTTCCAAGTTTCTCGTCTGCTCTTCCAATGCTTTCTTATTATCTTTACTTTCTTCATTAATTCTTTGCCCTAACAGTTCCAAGTTTCTCGTCTGCTCTTCCACTGCTTTCTTATTATCTTTACTTTCTTCATCAATTCTTTGCCCTAACAGTTCCAAGTTTCTCGTCTGCTCTTCCACTGCTTTCTTATTATCTTCCAATGCCGAAATAAAATCATTTCGTCCTCTCCTGGACTCTTCTCGCATGTCCTCTAACATAGCTCGCCATGCCTCAAAATCCATGATAATCCTATCACTTGTCAACTGACCTACGCTAACAGACGTCAAGATTTCGAGTCCGCCACCCATGACTATATTATTGAAATTATAGCATCAATTATGTACTTTAACCAGATCTTTCATTATTGTAAGCCTCAAAATCGGTTAAATATAAAGCTAATTGCCAAATACGCAATATTTGCTAGGACCCTACCTATCCAGGATGACACAGTCACTAATATGTATAAATTCATACCAACGTATGCCACGTAATGCCACAGTTAAATGAAATAAAGTTAGACCATCTAAAATACGGATAAAGTAGGCTTATCTCACGTCCTATGCATGGGAAAGCTATGATCGAGCCCCACGCTTGTAAAGCCATTAATGCAACCGTAAGCTACAGTCGGAGAACACCGAGACACCTCACGTGTGCTCAGTTCATAAATTAGACGCACATATAACAAATCGAAGGATGTGGCATGCATAGGAAATATGACTGAATTGTGGCATATAACAAATAAAATACAGAATAAAATTAATATATGGCATGGTTTATTAATAACCAAAATACTCTCAAATTGTCATCCTCCTAACTTGTGATGATGTGAATGATCGTTAACGAATTAAAAAATGTATCTCTTGAAGTACAAAAGAAATAATCAAATGGGGTGGTACATGATTTCACACCCTATCTGGTCCTAGCAAATCATAATTACATATCCATTTAATATTTTGATCAGATAGACAGATTCCGTTTGATTTACTGAAAGTTCTGGATTCAGACGATCAGCTCTGAAATATTAAAAGAAAAAAATTTAAATTAACTTTTGCTCAAAATCCCATTAAATTTCCACTTATCGATTCAAAAATTTACGATTCTTTACAATTACATAATTTGATGCTTCAATTTCAGTTTAAAACTGAGTCGGCTCAATGAAATAATAATCTGTTCCATTACCAGTCGCTTACTGGATTAACAAAATTAAATAGATAAATTACTGATGTCTGGAAATGTAATACACATTTAAAATGGTCTGCATAACTCAAAATTCAATTTCTTCAATGCCATATCACAACTACTAAATGCAAATAACGAAGAAATTAACATCATCCGCACCGTGTAACAATATCTGAGACAAAAGAAAATCAACTCCAAAACACCATAACCATACGAAATACAAAAATACACTACTATTTACACCCTATTTTACATTATCTACACATGTGGCTACATAAAGACGATCATATTGTCAGAGTATTACTGAATAATTTGATCATATTGTCGGAGTGTCATTGTATAAGTTTATCATAGCTGAAGGTATCGTGAAATTTCCAAAGTTTAATCCGATGACCTGGATAAAAATCCTCGAATATTCTGGTAATCTCGAGTTCAGGCAAAGTCTCGAATGGTGTTCTAGAACCATTGTAAATTATCGTAAACATTAAAATCGTGAATTATAGAGAACTCGGAATAGATCTAATTAAGATTACCTCTTCGAAAACGTACACAAATTCAAACAGACGTAGGTTCCATATCCTAAATCACGCAAATATCTATCATAATCCACTATCAACTTATCACTTGCCTCAATAACTATATGGCGTGATTCTACTCTCGAAGAATTACTTCGCTTATTCATTATAATATCACTTCTCTCGAAGACTAAATTATGGCATTAACCGTAGCAAAATTTCCAATAACGATTCCTACTATACAATTATACATTTGTGATCCACCCCGGGATATCACAAACTCAATCTAACATCACATAACAAGTTCTACGCGTGTATAATTCTCGAAGATTCAATCCACCTACCGGTTCTCATATCTGGATTCAACTATCTTTGTTCCGCAGGATTATCTACACATGTTCTGATCCAAAATGACGGAATCATCTCTCTTTTAAGACTTTAAGTTCCAATATTTTACGATTATACACCCAATAGATACCATGCACGGTTATATCTCATCTCTGTACGATGACTGTACATCCAGAAACATTTATTATACATAAACGAATGCTCTAACATTATTCCCACCAATCGTGGCTATAATAAAGCTGAAAGACACACTCCGAGAATTGTCACTACCTGACACACTTACTATACACATAAGCCGTGTACGCCGTTCCAATATCACCTTATTATCTGACAAAAATAAATAGGCTATGTGAAGATCTTCTATTGTCTTTATATATGGTAAAGTACTACAACAACATAACTAAAATATACTGCCAGACCATTTACTAATTACTACTACGTAACTACACTTCTACCAAACAGATTATCTTAGATAATTGTGTCGACTTAGCTTTAAGGCGTCTTCACGATGTCAAATGACGGGTCGTCCTCAGGAATAATATAGTCATAGGTGCCTTCCTCTCATCCTGTTGCCTGTCAGCTGGTCACATGTGTTTAAGCTTCCATTTCAGCACCAACACATATAGTAGTATGTGACAACACCATGATAATATTCATCAATATCCTCTTGAATTTCAGGCTGAAACTAGTACAAGAAAGATTAGTAAATTTGTCACACAACACTTCCTGTAGATATCGTTCAAATATTACACACGGTAGGCAGCTCAACTTAACTTGACGTCCGCTATGTTACGTACGTTGACAAGAATAATATTCTGAGTAGTATATTTGAATGGTCCAACTAAGTTAATACAGTCCAACTTCCACAATTCAATCTTTAATTATCGCCGTCCGCTCTCGAACCAAGGACTTATCTCAACAGCGTGTCAAGCTCCACTGAAGTCCGGTGACTGGCAGACACACTAACCCAATAACCTACTTCTCTTCACAGCTGACCGGTTGGAATCCTTGATACTCCACGCACGCGCGTTCGAGCCGGAACTCTAGTCAAGTTAGCAATAGTAATAATTTTCCAAACTGGTTTCATTTGTAAACTAATGTTCAGGAGCGTTGTTATCATTATTATTATAATTGTTATTTTTGACATACACATTAATTTTCTATCATGCTATTCTGATAGTATCACAAATCGTTCATATGGTTTGTTATGACCGGTGTGAAACTGTAAGTTTCTCGAATGCTAGCGATGCGCGCTCTGTTTTTCTTTTTCTTTTCTTTCTTGGACGGTTACTCCTAGTCGTTGACATCAAAATACAGTTTTATAGCTTAAACCATTAATTCGAAAATATTATGCTCACAGGTGAATTCATTGAGACTCCAAAGAGTACTAGTTCGAAGATATGCCACTCCATCCACATATTCAAGCCATCCGGCCTATTGGAACTGTCACAGTACTTCCACCTTATACCCAAACTATGTCTGCTTACACTAGTCGGTCTTCAGTCCTTTCTCGTCCCATCACTCTCCCAGAGCTCACGTCCATTATTAACTCCTGCAAATCGTCCAGCCCAGGTCCTGATTATATCTCTTATGCTATGTTACAACAATTACCGATCAAAGCCCTACAAGTGCTTGTTCAGTACTTTAATTTTGTATTAACCACTACGACTCCTCCTCCGGAATGGAACACTTTTTTTCCTATTGCCCGTTCCTAAGCCTCGTCGTCGAATGACCACCCCTCACAATATAAGGGGAATAATATTGCCATCTTGTCTACGCAAACTATTTCTCAAAATCATGCTCCAAAGGTTTCTGTGGTACTTAGAGTATTATTCCCTTCTTCCCAAGTATCAGTATGCTTACTGTAAAGGTCGAAATGCTCAGGATGCGATCAATATGCTTATTATTGACATATTATTAGCTAAATCGAGGAAACAGCACACTATTGCTGTCTTCCTAGACATACAAGGTGCCTTTGATTCAGTCCCCCTGAATATATTATGGGATGTGTTATTACAAAAAGGAATCCCGACTACTTTCATAACTCTTCTACGTCATATGTTAATATATCGCACCCTCATCTTCAAACCTCCCCTCACTACACAATCCCCTCGTCAGGCTACTGTCGGCATCCCTCAAGGCGATATATTCAGTGGAATACTCTTTGCTTTATATTTATTCGACCTTGAGCAACTTGCCCTCCAATCTGCCAGAATTCTTATATATGCTGACGACATAGTTCTCTATTTTTCCCATAAAGATCTAGATGTTGCCCGGAAATGCATAACACAGCTCCTGCTTAAAGTCCGGTCTTGGTTACACTCTCATGGGTTATCCTTATCTCCTGGAAAATGCTCTGCGGTAATTTTTACTACCAAGCGTGTTTATAATTCAGAGCCTTTACTGTTCGATAGATATGAAATTCCCATACGTTCGCACCATAAATGCCTTGGCATTATACTCGATCGTAAATTACAATTCTCCCACCATATACAACACCTACGAAACAGTACTGCCACATATATTACCCTATTAAAAGCTATTACACGTCGTTCCTGGGGAGCTGATCCTGTCACAGCAAAATTAGTGTACTGCTCCACCATCCGTGCTCGTTTCGACTACTGTGCACATATCATTGATCTTGCATCACCATCCTCCCTTCAATCCCTCAATACGACACAAAATCAAGCGCTCCAGTTTGTTTTGGTGCATTATATACCACTCCTACTAATGTGTTATTAGTAGAAACTGGTGACCCTCCTCTTCTCCTTCGACGCAGATTTCTAGCATCTAAGTATCTTCTCAAACGACTTCTAGTGATCTCCAATAACCTTCTCCCCAAACTACAACTACTCGCTCAATCATTTCCATCCCCTCTCACAAAAAATTGCCGAGCCCCTGCCTTAATCTGGGCATTAGAGTCTGTCTCTCCATTTAAACCTAATATTATTCGTAGTCAGGTGTTACCATACTATTCTGTGTCATATGACGTGATTCAATATACTCCTACTATTATTTATTCTAAAGAATCCTCCTTTTCTATGCTCCCTTACCGGCTTTCATATTTTCTTCTATATTCTAAAAAAAGTTCGTGTCTCACCCACTAATGCATGTACCAACTTTTATACCGATGGATCCAAAATTCTTGTGGCGTTGGAGCTGCTTTTTACTACGAACAAACTCAGTATGCTGAATTGTTTCATTTATCGTCACACTTTTCCATTTTTTTTTGCCGAACACCTTGCAATACGACAAACGTTATTGTACTTAAAAAATTCATCCATACAATCTGCTAATATATTTACTGACTCTCTCTCCGTGCTCCAAACACTACAATCTACCAATTTTACGCTGAATTGGTATGTATATAACGTAAAGCACATCCTATTTCTTTTAAATCAATTAGGTGTCCAAGTTACATTCATTTGGATACCGGCACATAAAAACATACCGGGTAATGAAAAGGCTGATCGATTAGCAAAAGAGGCTTCACTATTATCTACAAACCCAGCTACATTTTTATTCCCGCCACAGATTTCATATCTCTCTTAAAATCAAACAAAAACACTCATGGCAACACATATGGACAACATCTGCACGTCAGAAGGGCAATTTCTATCATAGTCTACAACCACTATTACCTACTACTTTCAGGTATCAACACGCAACCTACACTCGTCGGCATATTATTAATATCTTACGCCTTCGCTTTAATCATGCTCTTACGCCACTATATAAATTTCGCTTTCATTTACAACAGCATCCCCTATGTTATTGTGGATCCGTAGATGCTGATATCAATCATCTCATTTTCAATGTCCGTTGTATAACTCCTCTAGACGCTGCCTGTACTCAAGCTTAATACATTTCAATTTTCCCCTCCCCACGTCCATTGCATGTCGGGTATACAAGCCCTCTCACACAATAATCAATATATTAAATCAGTTCTTAGATCACATTAATTCACAACTGTAATCCCTCATTACCACTGTTCCGAGGTATCTGTGGAACAGCAGAGGTGAAAGAAGGTGCGGGGATGAATAGGTCTCAACTTACGAAATTAAAGTTAATTTAAAATTTAACAAGGTTATATTTTCTTTTCGAGATCAAGAAATAACAAGTATAACAGGTACTCGATAGCATAACAACATATTAAGAAAGTACAATTGCAATTTGTTAATGATTTTTGGCTTCGAGTCCTTAGACACACAATCCTTGAGCAATGAGCCCAACTTTACCTATACAAAGTTCAACAAAGGGGCAGAAAACCCCAATCATGCCAAGGAGCATTTGCTCCCAATTACCCAGTTAAGCCTGCTTGAGGCACACAGAAAATACCATTTAAGAAAGAGCAACCGCTCTCAAAGTTCAAGCCAATCAAAGACCACACCAAACTCCACCTTCAAGCTGTCCTCCATGCACACAAGAACAGGGGTAATAATCCCCAAACCTACTGAGGCATATTCAGTAAAGAAACAGGACAATGACATGGCCCCAAAATACCTACAAGAGTGGAGGCGTAACTTGCACTCCTAATACAACTTTTTTCAAAACCTATTTGGCACTAGGCCGCTTATGCAAGGGCTAATCCCATACTACGGAGGTGACACGATAGGAAAACTTTATTACATTATGAAACGGAGAAAAACGGTTGTGAAAACGTAGTCACCCCAAAAACAATATGAGAGGGAGCTCGAGAGGGTTAGGCACTCTCTATCCCGATAGTAGTTAAAGAGACGGAATTTAATACCAAGTATCTTTTACATTTTAAAGGAAAGTTACATGATAAAAATTTCGAACCTGCCCCGAGGGTTAAACTGCTGAGCTAGCGAGAAAAGAAGTTATTAAAAGGCCATTACCTTATGGAAGGACAGCTGCCCGAAGAAAGCGGCACTTCCCGTCCCCTGCTACATAATCACACTAAGAAAGATGTTACTGAAGTGGCCAGGAGCACAGAAAATCAGCAGTGTAAATACCCTCGTGGAAAGTTCGAGACGTTTCATGAATGATTACAACCCGCCCACAAAATTTTATTGGTCGGCAAAAGATTACAAGTCAAAACTGAAGAAGACATCTAGGATTGGTGGAAAATTAATTACAGATATTACTCATTGGTCGAATTCAAAACTGGCGGAAGGAGGAGGGTTATACTGCCAACCCAAACAATGACTGAAAGAAATTTAACAAAGAACAAACTTATGAACACAAAATTTCTCAAAAAAAGGTCCCTTCACTTCGCACTAGGGTGCACCATCTAGAAGAGAATGTTCACACTTCTCACTACAGAGAAAACAAATATAAATCGAAAAAGACACAGTTCAGAATTCTTCAAAATTTACAATAGTGACATCTTCTGAGAAACTTTAGAATTAATATGGGGGTTAAAGTTCAGGATTTCTCCAGTAGAGGAGTTTCAACTGGCGCAATGTTTGAATTAGCGGCGCGGAGGTGTACCGCCCGGTACAACCACAATACATTAACATCACTTACTTATTTCATAATATTCTCATGTGACTCACGTCCTCCCTCCCGCCTGCTTTACACCAAGCCACATGGCTACCGTATATTGTCATCAGTCCCCCTCCACCGATCACGTGTACATTTTCTTTGGCGACATATCATCACACTGTCACCCCTCTTAATTTTTTGTTTACGATCTCAATAACACCTTCCGCTCTCTAAATCCCCCAAATACGTTGATCAGATATTAATTTCCCTCTGTCCAAAGTTCCACACTCTTACATATACTCACCCCTCCGTAGTTCCACTGCCCTCTCCTACTTATCCCTCATATGTTGGCCCGGTGTTGTATGTTTTGTAGAAGTCGCTGAGATCGGCCACTCTAGCGTGAAGATTAGTATACCTTGTGTCCCTGTGATTCTCCTATATCTCCTAGTATTGTGTACATAATTTAATCACTCTCATTCGTCTAGGTGCTACGTCTTCTAATGAACTATTTCAAGTACTTTGAAACCATTTTGTGCGTCCACTGCACAATCTACTTTACTCAATCTTCAAGTACTTCTCAATCAGAGAACATTGTGAACTGCTTTGGTGTCCTACTTTATCGGAATTGTACGCGAGTGTCGAACTAGTGCAAATATAATAAAGTATAGTGTCTGGGTGAAATAATGAGCCCACATCAACTTCAAGAACAAGAACGGTAGTGAAGGTGCTGAAATTCATAGTTAGTGGAACGTAAAATCCAATAACATTAACATTATTATGTGCTAATAACATATATTTCTGAATATATTTCGAAGCTCGTGAAATAATACAGTATCCCTGATCCGATATACAGTAAATACGAAGAAAGAGACAAAATGGTCGGACGGTCGGTCACTTGCTTTCTTGGCTTACGCTACCTGAACCGACAACGATAGACCCCAAGTGTAAGGGTACGAAATGTAGAGCATAGAAACCTCTAAAAAAAGTCCGTGATGGTATATACCTATTTCCAAGCGGTTGCCCTGTAGAGGCGATTTTATGCTAGAGTCCGAGGTAAAAAAATTTAGCTCCTTAAAATTAAACAAATATTACGGTATTATCCTCGAATTCCTCATCGAAATAAATTGTTTGACCTCCTCGAGTATTTTATAAGGATTACAATAACCTTGTCAGGACATTATTGCACGAATGGTTGAGAAGTTAAGACCATTTTAGACTGTAGTAGTAATAGGTGTTAGCAGGACGGGCGAGTGCTGTTTTCACATCCCATGACGTCACGCAGAAGGCGGCCAGGGAGAGAAAAAAGGGAGCGCGATGCGGGAAGACACCCCCCTGGATTACACGTTCATGATGTGGTCACAAAGGCTTGCCCTACACTTTCCTTCTTACTACTGCTGTATCTGGTTCCTTGGGATTGTCTTTGATTCATTAGTTTATTAGTGCTGACTAGTTCTAAAGTTTGACAACTACTTTCAAGGAATGATATTAGTTCTTTCAACCTAGGATATGGTTGGCCTGAGGTTTTGACCTCCCATTGTTTTCTAAGACTAACACTTATTCGTTCTAAAATGTAATGTGACATTATAATTTCATGTAAAGGGGTTTGATGCTTCAGTACTTCAATGGCACTTAAATTACTGCACGTTTGGTTTATTAATGCCCTCAGCTCTTTTGGATGATCACTCTTGGCAGTGGGCAACGATAACAACTGTCTAGCATGCATATCCAGAATCAACCTGGGATTGTTGTATCGGTTACAGAACAATTCCCATGCTAATTTGAAGTTATTCTGTGTAACTGGTAAATTCTCTACCAACTTATGTGGCTCATCTGATAAGCGAGACAGTAAATAGTGGTACCTCTGAATATCTGTTAGGGCATCGTTATCAATTACTAAACTTTTAAACGTATCATGAAAATGCATGAACTCTGACATTGGCCCATTAAATTTAGGAAGTGAAATGGCAGGCAATTTCATATCAATATTATTGTTATGGCTTATGTCACTACTTTCACTAATAGATGTCAGCGGTTTAACCTCTAATAATGATTCTATCTTTGACTGCAACTCGAAATAGAATTCTTCAAATCCCTCACGATCTGAATCATGAGGTTCATTGGGGTCATTAACTTCTGATTGTGTCTGAATCCCGTTGTATTCCTCTATGCTAGTCTGTAAGTGTTTCTGTCTTACTTTTATATCGTTAAGATTAGAGCCCATAGAGAAATTATTAACAAATGTAGCTATTCTAGTTACGCGGGCCTCGATGGTAGCTCGTCTTTTTATAAGAGCTCTCTTCTGAGCTTCTTCCATTGTAGAAAGGAAGGAGTACTGAGAAAAAACTCACGTAGGTTGTGTTGTTTGAGTCATCAGTCCATAGACTGTTTTGATGCAGCTATCCATGCCACCCGATCCTGTGCTAACCTTTTCATTTCTACATAACTATTGCATCCTACATCTGCTCTAATCTGCTTGTCATATTCATACCTTGGTCTAACCCTACCGTTCTTACCACCTACACTTCCTTCAAAAACCAACTGAACAAGTCCTGAGTGTCTTAAGATGTGTCCTATCATTCTATCTCTTCTTCTCGTCAAATTTAGCCAAATCGATCTCCTCTCACCAATCCGATTCAGTATCTCTTCAATCGTGGGTCGATCTATCCATCTCACCTTCAGCATTCTTCTGTAACACCACATTTCAAAAGCTTCTATTCTCTTTCCTTCCGAGCTAGTTATCGTCCATGTTTCACTTCCATATAATGCCACGCTTCACACGAAAGTCTTCAAAAACATCTTTCTAATTCCGATATCAATGTTTGAAGTGAGCAAATTTCTTTTCTTAAGAAAGCTCTTCCTTGCTTGTGCTAGTCTGCATTTTATGTCCCCCTTAGTTCTGCCATCGTTAGTTATTTTACTACCCAAGTAACAATATTCATCTACTTCCTTTAAGACTTCATTTCCTAATCTAATATTCCCTACATCACCTGCCTTCGTTCGACTGCACTCCATTACATTTGTTTTGGACTTATTTATTTTCGTCTTGTACTCCTTACCCAAGACTTCATCCAATCCATTCAACAATTTCTCGAGATCTTCTGCAGTCTCAGATAAAATAACAATAACAATATCATCTGCCTAATCATAATGAAGTCTATTTGATACCTTCCAGTGTCTCCAGATCTCGTCCACGTATACAGCAGTCGTTTGTGGTGTTTGAACCAAGTATTGGCAAGGACTAAATTATGATCAGTGCAGAATTCAACAAGCCGACTTCCTCTTTCGTTCCTTTGTCTCAATCCGAATTCTTCTACTGTATTACCTTCTCTTCCTTGGCCTACCACTGCATTCCAGTCTCCCATCACAATTAGATTCTCGTCACCTTTTACATATTGTATTAAATCTTCTATCTCCTCATATATTCTTTCGATTTCTTCATCATCCGCTGAACTAGTAGGCATATAGACCTGCACTATTGTGGTGGGCATTGGTTTGGTGTCTATCTTGACGACAATAATTCTTTCACTATGCTGGTCGTAGTAGCTTACCCGCTGCCCTATTTTCTTATTCATTATTAAACCAACTCCTGCATTTCGTCTGTTTGATTTTGTGTTGATAATTCGGTAGTCGCCTGACCAAAAATCTTGTTCTTCCTGCCAACGTACTTCACTTATACCAACTACATCTAAGTTTAGCCTATCCATCTCCCTTTTCAGATTCTCTAACCTACCACAACGATTCAAACTTCTAACATTCCACGCTCCGACTCGCAGAATGTCAGTATCCTTCTTCCTGATGATCGCCCCCTCTCGTGTAGTGCCCACCCGGAGATCCGAATGGGGGACTAGTTTACCTCCGGAATATTTTACCCGGGAGGAAGGCATCATCAGTACATCGTTCATACAGAGAGAGCTGCATGTACTCGGAAGGTAGTTACGGCTGTAGTTTCCCATTGCTTTCAGCCGTGTAGCAGTATCAACACAGCTAAGCCATGTTGAGTATTATTACAAGGCCGTATCAGTCAATCATCCAGACTGCCGCCCTTGCAACTACCGAAAGGCTGCTACCCCCCTTTCGATGAACCATTCGTTAGTCTGGTCTCTCAACAGATACCCATCCGATATGGTTGCACCTGCGGCTCGGCTATCTGCATCATTGGGACACGCAAGCCTCCCCACCGCGGCAAGGTCACATGGTTCGCAGAGGAGGTTCACGTACGTATTTAATGCTAATACAACAGCTTTGGGTGTCCGACACAGATGACTCTGCGTAGGCTTGTTCAAACGTTTTCTCGTATAGTTCTATAGTACTCTTGGCTAATGGGTCCAATCCGCACTAGAGATCGTTGATTGTATCCAGAGAACTCTATTGATATATATTGAGATAAATGATTGTGTTACGGAGACGTCCGTGGTAGTTAGAGGTGAAAGAAGACGCGGGCTGGAATAGGTCTCAACTACAGAATTAAGGTTAATTTAAAACTTTAACAAAGGTTATATTTTCTTCTCAAAATCAACAAATAACAGGTACCAAGTAGCAGATCAACAAATTAATAAATTACAGTTACAAGAATTGGGCTTCGAACCCCGAGTTTAATTCCTGAGCTCTGAGCTCACAACCACAATTGCTAAAGGGCAGAAAACCCCTAAGGAAAAGGAGCACTTGCTCCTAATTACAACGTTAATGAAAAGAGCAGAACCTCTCTCAATATTACAAGCCTATCAAAGGCTACAACAAACTTCACTTCAGACTGCCCTCAAGGCACACCAAGAAACAGGGGTATTAGATACCCAACCTACAGGGCCTTTACATGAGGAAAATAAAACATCAGTTTACGTTACTGTCCCATGATACAACATTGAATGGAGGCGATAACTTGCACTCCTACACAACGTTTTGTCTAAAACCTATGGGGCGCTAGGCCGATCATACAGGGGCTAATCCCAAGCTAGGGAGGCGACACGTATGAGTAAACTTTACTACATTAAAGAAGAGAAGAACGGTTATGAACACGTAGTCACCTGCTTTTTCAAAAATGAAGGGGAGTTCGAGAGAGTGAAGCACTCTCTGTCCCCGCTTTCCAGATTTGTAATTTATAGATAGACAGAAAAGAATTTACATTTTAAAAGGGTAGGTTACATACAAAAGGTTTCGAACCCTCCCCGAGAGTTAAACTGCTGAGCTAGCAAGAAATGAAGATGTTAACAGGCCATTACCTTGTAGATGAACTGCTGCTTGAAGAAGGAGGCGCTTCCCGCCCCCTGCTACATATTTACACCCTAAGAGAGATGTTACTGAAGTGGCCTCGAGACCAGAAAATCAGCAGTTTATGTACCCTCGTGGAACATTCGAGACCCTTCAAGAATGAATAGACACCCCCCCCTCAACTTTATTGGATAGCTTAAAGCAACATATCCATATCGGAGAAGACATACGTTATTGGTCAAAAATTAATTAAAGAAATTCGATATTGGCTAAATTCAAAACAGGTGGGTAGAACGGATCAATGTTGCCAACCCACAAACCACAGGACAAAATTTAGTAAGGTCAAAAACTTATGAACACGAAATTTCTTCAAGAAGGTTCATTCCTTCGCACCAGAGTGCATAATCATAGCTTTTTCTCTGTAGAGACATCTAGAAGAGAATGTCCACACTTCTTGATACAGAATAAACAAACACAACTCGAAATAGGCACAGTTCCGAACACTTCAAAATTACCAAATTTACAGTAGTGACATCTTTCAAGAAACCGTTGAGTAATACAGTTTGTTAAAGTTCAGGCTTTCTCCTGTAGAGAAGTTTCAACTGGCGCAAAATTTAAATTTGCGGGGTCGAGGTGTACCAACCGGTACAGACCTCCTCCCCACCCCAAAAGTCCTTTCAAGGGGTGACATCGAAGAAAACAAAATTTTGTTAAAAAAAGGTCCAAGTTTTCTGATGAGTTGCAGAATTAGGAGAGAAAAATATAACTTTGCAATAGTCGAAAGTCTCAGAAGTTGTTTGATATAAGTGGGATTAAATAAAGTCCAGTTTTGGAATTTCTTGGTAGTAGCTTTTGATGAAAGGTCTCTATGGTTGCAGTAGTTGAATTCCAAAAAAAACTTTAATCCTTGGAAGAAAAAAAAATTCTAAGTCCACCAGATGTTGATGTTGAATCAAAAACGTAGTAATTGTAGATATGGACTGTCCATGTAGCTGAATAAGTACATTAGTAGCCGATTACTTTGACGGCAAGACCCGCCGTCGCTGCCTGTGTCCAGAGGAGGCCGCTCGGACCCCTCAAGTACTCTGAGCTACACCTCTCCCGCTACTATGAGAGGGGTAGTGGTCGTGGAACACGCCGCACACGCGACGATTGTTTACAGTCCGCGGGCAGTTTGCAGGTGGTGCGCTGCACATCAGCCTTGGTCGGAAGGAGGACTCCGACTCGCCGTACACTGGTTGACCTCACTGTAGTGGAGCAGGCCCGTACCGAACCTCAGTGGCGGTACGGCGCCGCACGGCTGCGGGGGCACTGAAACATAAGGATCTCGGCGGCAGAAGTTTGTTGAACAGAAATATTTTTAGAGAACAGTTTTGTGGTTGAGGCGGAGGGGCCAGCGGCGTGGAAACGTTTATTTCATTACTTTTATTTTAATGCCACTGGTGTGGTTTAGCAGGAGACGGGAGCTTGGTAATGACCTTTCGGAGGGGACAGCAGAGTAACTTCAGGGAAGGTTTCACACAATATTTATACAAAGCAGATTCAACCAAATGTAAAAATATAAGGAGCAGAAGGCCTTAAAAAGAAACTAAAAATATAACCTTCAAAATTGTTGCAAAATTATAAGGACCAAGTTAGCACGGAAATTATACAGGTTTCACCTGCGACAGGTGAACCCTAAATATCCTCTCGGTTGCTGGATTGCTTAGCAATAAGGTAACGGGTGTAAGGAAATCGATAATAGTACACGGCCCATGAAATCTGGGGGCAAGCTTGCCCGCGGGAACAAAATTCTTGACCATAACCTGGTCGCCTACCTTCAAATGGGTGGGTCTCCGTCCACGATCATATCTTTCCCTAACCTTTTCATGAGACACTTTAAGATTGGCCTTAGCCTTCTTCCAAAGATCTTTAATATTATCAGGATCTATTGTCTCAGGTAGAATATCACTCAAAGACCAAAGGTTAGAGAGCGGCGAGTTGGGAACAAACTTGAACAGATTGTATCACAGGCTGACGTCACACATTGATTCACACACATCACGAAAGAATTAGTGGTTTATCAATAAGCACTCGCAAATATTAATGCTTACAGTCTATAGCAAATAACACTATCCACATACCGTAAAAAATTATCTTCGAACTCCAAGTTCTAACCAAATTCCGGGAAAGTCCGGCCTTTCGATGATCAAAATATGTTTTGTGCAGAGCCGTGTTTCTTTTCACATAAAAACATAAGAATAACAAGATGCAGATAGAATAAATAACAATCCAAAGAACATGTATCTGTCTCAGATCGCGTCACAAACAAATACAAAGTCAGCTGATTCATTATTCCGATAATTTGTAGTCTTAGTTTCCTGCATACTTTGTACTTTCCACCTTCGTTTATTCATCGAGTAAAACTTAATAATCAAATTCCTATATCCCAATAATTTTGCACTTACAAGCACCCGGCGTGGGTTTGACAGAAATTATAGTAGACAACCTCTTATTCTCAGCATTTAAGGACACCTTTATTCTCCGCCCCGCCTAATGTGTAAAATAATACTAATCCACCAGCGATAAAAGTTCATATAACCACACTTCAGCTGGAAATTGTAGTGTAGATACATTGTAGTATATACAAAACCTTTAGATAGTGCCGTATCTTGCCTGCTATATTCGTGTGTTATCTTACGTGTGTATCTATTAGAGCGTAGTACTAATAATAATTTGTCTAGGCATTTACCTTTGTTGGCAATCTCTATGTACAGTAGTTCTTGCAAATTTTATTTCTGTATGTGTTTACTAGTGACATACGGTACCGGTATCGTAATTAAGATACGTCTGAAAGTAGTTTAAAAATTACTGTCGTGTACTACAGTAGTATACGAGTAATATCCTATTAGAATTGAGTGTGCTTATTTTATTATTGTAAAACATTTGTGTGGTAGTGGTGTAGTAGAGGTATCCGTAGAAAATCTTACTAAAATTATGTTGTTGTAATTAGGATAGGCTTAATTGCAGTTTGGAATTGTGTAGTTCTTGTGTATTACTTTCGATATTCAGTAATTAACATCAGTTTTTCTCCTGTTAGGGGTTGTAGGATAAAAAATAGTGTACGACTAAGTAGTATTGTAGTGTAGTCGTATATTAAATACCTTATTGTTGTGTCATCTTTGAGTACTATCCCAGATAATATATCCCTCCGTTCGTTTATTTTTTGCAAATAAGTTATTTTATTTTTCTTTCCATTTTTTCGTAAAGAAGGCTAAGGAGCGCGAGTGTGCGAACTGTGGGTGTGGCGAGGCATTGAGGGGTATGAGGGAGGAGTTGGAGAGTTTGAGGGAGATAATTAGGATTCTCACAGAAGACAGGAAGGAAGATAGGACTCCCTCAAACAATGTACAGGTTACAGTAGGTGTACAAGAGGGAGGGGTAGGAAAGGGGGGAGTTGTAGAAGACAGGTGGTCTAATGTTCTAAGGGGAAGGAGATTGCAGGCTAAGGGCTCTATTGAAGATCATAATTCAGGACAGGTGTCTGTGCGAAATCGGTACGAGTCACTCCAGGTAGAACAACAGAGAGAAGATGAGGGACAGGGAACTGTTGGTGAGATATGTGGAAGTAGGAGGAAGGGAAAAGGTTGGAAAGGGAAATGTAGAGTAGAGGATAGGAAAAGACAGGTGGAACAGGGTCATGGGAAGGAGAAAAGGGAGGAGGAAGTAGATTCTGCAGCTATCAGGAAAGATAGGGCTGACCAGGAGGGGAGGGCATCAAATGAGGTGGGTAGGGTTGAGGCTCTGGTCATGGGGGATTCCATCGTTAGACACGTGGGAAAAGTGTGTGGAGGAAGGGGAACCAGGGTAGAATGTTATCCAGGAATTAAGTTCAGGCAGATGTTGAGGAAAGTAGGAGAGAGGGAGTAGGGGAAGGAGAAGGTGGTAGTGTTTCACGTTGGTACCAACAACGTAAGGCAAGCTGATATAAGTACCAACATAGTTGGAGATGTGTGGGATCTGGTAAATGCATCACGGGTGAAGTTTAAGAAAGCGGAGATTGTTATTAGTGGAATACTGTGTAGGAGGGATACTGACTGGAGGGTGATTGGGAATTTAAACGAGACTATGCAGTGGGTATGTGGGAAACGGGGAGTGAAATTTCTAGATCCTAATGGGCGGGTAGGAGATAGGGATCTGCGCTCGGATGGCCTTCATTTAAACCGCAGTGGTACGTATAAGTTAGGAAATTTGTTTGGAAGGGTGATAGGGAGGTACATCCAGGGAAACGGGATGGCCTTGGGAGCGGTGATAAGGGAACAGGGAACTGGAAATCAATTAGGGATGACATAAAATTGTTAGTGTTGAACTGTAGAAGTATTGTAAAGAAAGGAATAGAATTAAGTAATTTAATAGATATATACACACCAGATAATGTAATATGAGTTGAATCATGGCTGATATAATGGATGCAGAAATTTTCTCACGGCACTGGAGTGTGTATCGTAGAGATAGGATAGGAATGATGGGAGGGGGAGTATTCATTCTGATGAAAGAAGAATTTCTAAGCTACGAAAAAGTTAAAGATGAGACACATGAATTCTAGGTGTAAGGCTCATTTCTAAAGATAATAGGCAACTTGATATATTTGGAGTGTACAGATCGGGAAAGGGTAGCACTGACGCGGATTCGGAATTATTTGATAGGATAGTCGGCTATGTGGGATACGCCATGGAAAGAGATGTGATTGTTGCGGGAGATCTGAATTTGCCAGATGTCAATTGGGAAGGAAATGCGAACGACAGGAAGCATCACTAACAAATGGCAACTAAGTTAATATGGGAAGGACAGCTGATTCAGGAAGTGATTGCACCGAACAGGGGGAAAATATCCTGGATGTAGTGCTGATAAACCAGATGAGCTCCATAGGGAAACTGAAGTAATAGATGGTATTAGTGATCATGAAGCTGTTTTTGTGGTAGTTAAAAATAAATGTGTTAGAAAAGAATGTCTTAAAAGTACGACTATTAGGCAGTACCATATGGCTGAAAAAGCAGGCGTGAGGCAGTTTCTAAAAAGTAACTATGATCGGTGGAAAACGGTAAATAAAAATGTAAACAGACTCTTGGTTGGGTTTAAAGAAATTGTTGCGGAATGCGAAAACAGGTTTGTACCTTTAAGGGAGGTAAAGAATGGTAAATACCCACCTTATTGCAATATATATATAAAGAGGCAAAGAAGGAGGTGCAGACTGGAAAGAAATAGAGTTAGAAATGGCTGTAGAAGTAAGGAGAAATTGAAGGAACTTACTAGAAAACTTAAATCAAGCAAAGAAGGCAGCTAAGGATAACATGTTGGCAAGCATAATTGACATTCATACACATTTTAGTGAAAAATGGAAGGGTATGTATAGGTATTTTAAGGCAGAAACAGGTTCCAAGAAGGACATTCCAGGAATAATTAATGAACAAGGGGAGTGTGTATGTGAGGATCTTCAAAAGGCAGAAGTATTCAGTCAGCAGTATGTAAAGATTTTTGGTTACAAGGATAATGTCGAGATAGAGGAGGAGACTAAAGCCAAAGAAGTAATAAAATTTACATATGATAACAATGACATTTACAATAAGTTACAAATTTGAAAACTAGAAAAGCGGCTGGAATTGATCAGATGACTGGGGATATATTAAACACAATGGGTTGGGATATAGTACCATATCTGAAGTACTTATTTGATTATTGTTTGGTCGGAGGAGCTATGCCAGATGAATGGAGAGTTGCTATAGTAAGCCCTGTGTATTAAAAACAGGTTGATAGGCATAAGCTGAAAATTACAGGCCAGTAAGTTTGACGTGCATTGTATGTGAGCTTTGGGAAGGCATTCTTTCTGATTATATTAGACATGTTTGTGAAATTAATAACTGGTTCGATAGAAGGCAGTTCGGTTTTAGGAAAGGTTATTCCACTGAAGCTCAGCTTGTAGGATTCCAGCGAGGTATAGCAGATATCTTGGATTCTGGAAGTCAAAAGACTGTATCGCGATTGACCTCTCTAATGTATTTGATAAGGTGGATCATGAGAGACTACTGGCAAAAATGAGTGCAATTGGACTAGACAAAAGAGTGACTGAATGGGTTGCTATATTTCTAGAAAATAGATCTCAGAGAATTAGAGTAGGTGAAGCTTTATCTGACCCTGTAATAATTAAGAGGGGAATTCCTCAAGGCAGTATTATCGGAACTTCATGTTTTCTTATATATATAAATGATATATGTAAAGGAGTGGAATCGGAGGTAAGGCTTTTTGCGGATGATGTTATTCTCTATAGAGTGATAAATAAGTTACAAGATTGTGAGCAACTGCAACGTGACCTCGAAAATGTTGTGAGATGGACAGCAGGCAATGGTATGTTGATAAACGGGGTTAAAAGTCAGGTTGTGAGTTTCAGAAATAGGAAAAGTCCTCTCAGTTTTAATTACTGCGTTGATGGGGTGAAAGTTCCTTTTGGGGATCATTGTAAGTATCTAGGTGTTAATGTAAGGAAAGATCTTCATTGGGGTAATCACATAAATGGGATTGTAAATAAAGGGTACAGATCTCTGCACATGGTTATGAGGGTGTTTATAGGTTGTAGTAAGGATGTAAAGGAGAGTGCATATAAGTCTCTGGTAAGACCCCAACTAGAGTATGGTTCCAGTGTATGGGACCCTCACCAGGATTACCTGATTCAAGAACTGGAAAAATCCAGACAAAAGCAGCTCGATTTTTTCTGGGTGATTTCCGACAAAAGAGTAGCGTTACAAAAATGTTGCAAAGTTTGGGTTGGGAAGAATTGAGAGGAAGAAGAAGAGCTGCTCGACTAAGTGGTATGTTCCGAGCTGTCAGCGGAGAGATGGCGTGGAATGACATTAGTAGACGTATAAGTTTGAATGGCGTTTATAAAAGTAGGAAAGATCACAATATGAAGATAAAGTTGGAATTCAAGAGGACAAACTGGGGCAAATATTCATTTATAGGAAGGGGAGTTAGGGATTGGAATAAATTACCAAGGGAGACGTTCAATAAATTCCCAATTTCTTTGAAATAATTTAGGAAAAGGTTAGGAAAGCAACAGATAGGGAATCTGCCACCTGGGCGACTGCCCTAAATGCAGATCAGTATTGATTGATTGATTGATTGATTGATTGATTGATTGATTGATTGATTGATTGATTGATTGATTGATTGATTGATTGATTGATTGATTGATTGATCGATCGATTGAAACACGAAATTCTAGGGGTAGGGCTCATTTCTAAAGACAATAGGACATTTGATATATTTGGAGTGTAGAGACCGGGAAAGGGTAGCACTGTCGTGGATTCGGAATTATTTGATAGGGTAGTCGGCTATGTGGGAAACGACATGGGAAAAAATGTGATTGTAGTGGGAGATCTGAATTTGCCAGATGTCAATTGGGAAGGAAATGCGAACGACAGGAAGCATGACCAACAAATGGCAAATAAGTTAATATGGTAAGGGCAGCTGATTCAGAAAGTGATGGACCCAACCAGAGGGAAAAAGTATCCTGGATGTGGTGCTGATAAAACCAGATGAGCTCTATAGGAAAACTGAAGTAATAGATGGTATTAGTGATCATGAAGCTGTTTTTGTCATAGTTAAAATAAATGTGATAGAAAGGAATGTCTTAAAATAGGACTATTAGGCAGGACCATATGGCTGATAAAGCAGGCATGAGACTTTTTCTAAAAAGTAACTTGATCGGTGGAAAACGGTAAATAAAAATGTAAACAGACTCTGGAATGGGTTTAAAGAAATTGTTGAGGAATGCGAAAACAGGTTTGTACCTTTAAGGGTGGTAAGGAATGGTAAAGACCCACCTTATTATAATAGAGAAATAAAGAGACTAAGAAGGAGGTGCAGACTGGAAAGAAATAGAGTTAGAGATGGCTGTGGAAGTAAGGAGAAATTGAAGGAACTTACTAGAAAATTGAATCAAGCAAAGAAGGCAGCTAAGGTAACAAGATGGCAAGCATAATTGGCAGTCATACAAATTTTAGTGAAAAATGGAAGGATATGTATATGTATTTTGAGGCAGAAACAGGTTCGAAGAAATGCATTACAGGAATAATTAATGAACAAGCGGTGTGTGTACGTGAGGATCTTCAAAAGGCAGAAGAATTCAGTCAGCAGCATGCAAAGATTGTTGGTTACAAGGATAATATCGAGATAGTGGAAGAGACCAATCAATATTGATCTGCATTTCGGGCAATTGCCCAGGTGGCAGATTCCTTATCTGTTGTTTTCCTAGCCTTTTCCTAAATGATTGCAAAGAAATTGGAAATTTATTGAACGTCTCCCTTGGTAAGTTATTCCAATCCCTAACTCCCCTTCCTATAAATGAACATTTGCCCCAGTTTGTCCTCCTGAATTCCAACTTTATCTTCATATTGTGATCTTTCCTACTTTTATAAACGCCACTCAAACTTCTACGTCTACTAATGTCATTCCACGCCATCTCTCCGCTGACAGCTCGGAACATACCACTTAGTCGAGCAGCTCTTCTTCTTTCTCTTACCAGAGACTTATGTGCCCTCTCCATTACATCCTTACTACAACCCCTAAAAACCCTCATAACCATGTGCAGAGATCTGTACCCTTAATTTGCAATCCCATTATGTGATTACCCCAATGAAGATCTTTCCTGATATTAACACCTAGATACTTACAATGATCCCCAACGGGAATTTTCACCCCATCAACGCAGTAATTAAAACTGAGAGGACTTTTTCTATTTGTGAAACTCACAACCTGACTTTTAACCCCGTTTATCAACATACCATTGCCTGCTGTCCATCTCAAAACATTATCGAGGTCACGTTGCAGTTGCTCAGAATCTTGTAACTTATTTATTACTCTATAGAGAATAACATCATCCGCAAAAAGCGTTACCTCCGATTCCACTCCTTTACTCATATCATTTATATATATAAGAAAACCTAAAGGTCCGATAATACTGCCTTGAGTAATTCCCCTCCTAATTATTACAGGGTCAGATAAAGCTTCACCTACTCTAATTCTCTGAGATCTACTTTCTAGAAATATAGCAACCCTTTCAGTCACTCTTTTGTCTAGTCCAATTGCACTCGTTGTTGCCAGGGGCACCAATAGCAACTCTCCATTCACCTGGTATAGCTCCTCCGACCAAACAATAATCAAATAAGTACCTCAGATATGGTTCTATATCCCAATCCATTATCTTTAGTATATCCCCAGAAATCTGATCAATTCCAGCCGCTTTTCTAGTTTTGAACTTTTGTACCTTATTGTAAAAGTCATTTTTACCATATGTAAATTTTAATACTTCATTGGCCTTTGTCTCCTCCTCTATCTCGACATTTTCCTTGTAACCAACAATCTTTACATACTGCTGACTGAATACTTCTGCCTTTTGAAGATCCTCACATACACACTCCCCTTGTTCATTAATTATTCCTGGAATGCATTTCTTCGAACCTGTTTCTGCCTCAAAATACATATACATATCCTTCCATTTTTCACTAAAATTTGTATGACTGCCAATTATGCTTGCCATCTTGTTACCTTAGCTGCCTTCTTTGCTTGATTCAATTTTCTAGTAAGTTCCTTCAATTTCTCCTTACTTCCACAGCCATCTCTAACTCTATTTCTTTCCAGTCTGCACCTCCTTCTTAGTCTTTTTAATTCTATATTATAATAAGGTGGGTCTTTACCATTCCTTACCTCCCTTAAAGGTACAAACCTTTTTTGCATTCCTCAACAATGTCTTTAAACCAATCCCAGAGTCTGTTTACATTTTTATTTACCGTTTTCCACCGATCATAGTTACTTTTTAGAAACTGCCTCATGCCTGCTTTATCAGCCATATGGTACGGCCTAATAGTCCTACTTTTAAGACATTCCTTTCTATCACCTTTATTTTTGACTACGACAAAAACAGCTTCATGATCACTAATACCATCTATTACTTCAGTTTCCCTATAGAGCTCATCTGGTTTTATCAGCACGACATCCAGGATATTTTTCCCTCTGGTTGGTTCCATCACTTTCTGAATCAGCTGTCCTTCCCATATTAGCTTATTTGCCATTTGTTAGTGATGCTTCCTGTCGTTCGCATTTCCTACCAAATTGACATCTGGCAAATTCAGATCTCCCGCTACAAACATATTTCTTTCCATGTCGTTTCCCGCTTAGCCAACTATCCTATCAAATAATTCTGAATCGGCGTCAGTGCTACCATTTCCCGGCCTGTACTGTCCACATATATCAAGTTGCCTATTATCTTAAAAATGAGCCGTACACCTAGAATTTCATGTGTCTCATCTTTAACTTTTTCGTTGCTTACAATTTCTTCTTTCACCAGAATGAATATCCTTCTCCCACCATTCCTATCGTATCTCTACGATACACGCGCCAGTGCCGTGAGAAAAATTCTGCATCCATTATATCATTTCTCAGCCATGATTTAACTCCTATTACAATATCTGGTAAATATATATCTATTAAATTACTTAATTCTATTCCTTTCTTTACAATACTTCTACAGTTCAACACTAACAATTTTATGTCATCCCTACTTGATTTCCAGTTCTCTGTTCCCTTATCATCGCTCCCTAGGCCATCCCGTTTCCCTGAATGTACCTCCCTATTACCCTTCCAAACAAATTTCCTAACTTATATGTACCACTGCGGTTTAAATGAAGGCCATCTGAGCGCAGATCCCTATCTCCTACCCACCCATTAGGATCTAGAAATTTCACTCCCAGTTTCCCACATACCCACTCCATTGTCTCATTTAAATCCCCAATTACCCTCCAGTCAGTATCCCTCCTACACAGTATTCCACTAATAATAAGCTCCGCTTTCTTAAACTTCACCCGAGCTGCATTTACCAGATCCCGCATATCTCCAACTATGTTGGTACTTATATCAGCTTGCCTTACGTTGTTGGTACCAACGTGAAGCACTCCTCCCTCTCTTCTACTTCCCTCAACATCTGCCTCAACCTAATTCCTGGATAACATTCTACCCTGGTTCCCCTTCCTCCACACACTTTTCCCACGTGTCTAACGATGGAACCCCCATGACCAGAGCCTCAAACCTACCCACCTCATTTGATCCCCGCCCCCCTGGTCAGCCCAATCTTTCCTGATAGCTGCAGAAGCTACTTCCTCCTCCCTTTTCTCCTTCCCATGACCCTGTCCCACCTGTATTTTCCTATCCTCTACTCTACATTTCTCTTTCCTACCTTTTCCCTTCCTCCTACTTCCACACATCTCAGCAACAGTTCCCTGTCCCTCATCTTCCCTCTGTTCTTCTACCTGGAGTGACTAGTACCGATTTCGCACAGACACCTGTCCTGAATTATGATCTTCAATAGAGCCCTTAGCCTGCAATCTCCTTCCCCTTAGAACATTAGACCACCTGTCTTCTACAACTCCCCCCTTTCCTTCCCCTCCCTCTTGTACACCTACTGTAACCTGTACATTGTTTGAGGGAGTCCTATCTTCCTTCCTGTCTTCTGTGAGAATCCTAATTATCTCCCTCAAACTCTCCAACTCCTCCCTCATACCCCTCAATGCCTCACCACACCCACAGTTCGTACACTCGCGCTCCTTAGCCATTCTTATGGAAAAATGAAAATAAGAATAAAATAACTTATTTGCAAAAAATAAAAGAACGGAGGTATATATTGTCTGGGATAGTACTCAAAGATCACACAACAATACGGTAATGAATATACAACTACACTACAATACTACTTAGTCGTACTCTATTTTTTATCCTACAATCCCTAACAGGATAAAAACTGATGTTAATTACTGAATATCGAAAGTAATACACAAGAACTGCACAATTCCAAACTGCAATTAAACCTATCCTAATTAATACAGAATTTTAGTAAGAGTTTCTACGGATACCTCTACTACACCAGTACTGTACAAATATTTTACAATAATAAAATAAACACACTAAATTCTAAATTACTCGTATACTACTGTACAGTTCACTACAGTAATTTGTAAACTACTTTCACACGTATCCTAATTACGATACCGGTACCGTATGTCACTACTAAGCACAAACAGAAATGAAATTTGCAAGAACTACTATACTCAAAGATTACCAACAAAGCCAAATGGTTAGACAAATTATATTAGTACTACGCTCTAATAGATACACACGAAAGATAACACTCGAATATAGCAGGCAAGATACGGCACTATCTAAATGTAGGCTATTGTATCTATACTGCAGTGTTTCTACACTACAATTTTCAGCTGAAGTGTGGTTATATGAACTTTTACCGCTGGTGGATTAGTAATATTTTCCCTACTACGCGGGGCGGAGAATAAAAGTGCCCTTAAATGCTGAGAATAAGAGGTTGTCTACTATAATTTCTGTCAAACCTAAGGCCAAAGAAGTAATAAATTTAACATATGATAACAATGACATTTACAATAAGATACAAAAGTTGAAAACTAGAAAAGCGGCTGGAATTGATCAGATTTCTAGGGATATACTAAAGGCAATGGGTTGGGGCGGAGAATAAAAGTGCCCTTAAATGCTGAGAATAAGAGGTTGCCTACTATAATTTCTGTCAAAACTAAGACCAAAGAAGTAATAAATTTAACATATGATAACAATGACATTTACAATAAGATACAAAAGTTGAAAACTAGAAAAGCGGCTGGAATTGATCAGATTTCTGGGGATATACTGAAGACAATGGGTTGGGATATAGTACCATATCTGAAGTACTTATTTGATTATTGTTTGGTCGGAGGAGCTATGCCAGATGAATGGAGAGTTGCTATAGTAAGCCCTGTGTATTAAAAACAGGTTGATAGACATAAGCTCAAAATTACAGGCCAGTAAGTTTGACATGCATTGTATGTGAGCTTTGGGAAGGCATTCTTTCTGATTATATTAGACATGTTTGTGAAATTAATAACTGGTTCGATAGAAGGCAGTTCGGTTTTAGGAAAGGTTATTCCACTGAAGCTCAGCTTGTAGGATTCCAGCGAGGTATAGCAGATATCTTGGATACTGGAGGTCAAAGGACTGTATCGCGATTGACCTCTCTAATGTATTTGATAAGGTGGATCATGAGAGACTACTGGCAAAAATGAGTGCAATTGGACTAGACAAAAGAGTGACTGAATGGGTTGCTATATTTCTAGAAAATAGATCTCAGAGAATTAGAGTAGGTGAAGTTTTATCTGACCCTGTAATAATTAAGAGGGGAATTCCTCAAGGCAGTATTATCGGACCTTTATGTTTTCTTATATACGAATATATAAATGATATGAGTAAAGGAGTGGAATCGGAGGTAAGGCTTTTTGCGGATGATGTTATTCTCTATAGAGTGATAAATAAGTTACAAGACTGTGAGCAACTGCAACGTGACCTCGAAGTTGTTGTGAGATGGACAGCAGGCAATGGTATGTTGATAAACGGGGTTAAAACTCAGGTTGTGAGTATCACAAATAGAAAAAGTCCTCTCAGTTTTAATTACTGCGTTGATGGGGTGAAAATTCCTGTTGGGGGTCATTGTAAGTATCTAGGTGTTAATATACGGAAAGATCTTCATTGGAGTAATCACATAAAATGGGATTATAAATAAAGGGTACAGATCTCTGCACATGGTTATGAGGGTGTTTAAAGGTTGTAGTAAGGATGTATAGGAGAGGACATATAAGTCTCTGGTAAGACCCCAACTAGAGTATGGTTCCATTGTATGGGACCCTCACCAGGATTACCTGATTCAAGAATTGAAAAAAATCCAAAGAAAAGCAGCTCGATTTGTTCTGGGTGATTTCCGACAAGAGAGTAGCGTTACAAAAATGTTGCAAAGTTTGGGTTGGGAAGAACTGAGAGAAAGAAGAAGGGCTGCTCGACTAAGTGGTATGTTCCGAGCTGTCTGCGGAGAGATGGCGTGGTATGACATTAGTAGACGAATAAGTTTGAGTGGCGTTTATAAAAGTAGAATATGAAGAATATGAATATGAAGATAAAGTTGGAATTCAAGAGGACAAACTGGGACAAATATTCATTTATAGGAAGGGGAGTTAGGGATTGGAATAACTTACCAAGGGAGACGTTCAATAAATTTCCAATTTCTTTGAAATCATTTAGGAGAATGCTAGGAAAACAACAGGTAGGGAACCTGCCGCCTGGGCGACTGTCCTAAATGCAGATCAGTATTGATTGATTGATTGAATAAACATTTCAGTTAAATTATAATAACGTGCATTAGGAATACTTAGGAGTATCCCATAAACCTAAATTACAACGAGCGATTGCTTTATCTGTAATTTGAAACTCTCAAACAAATCAGATAAATCTGATAAATTACAGTGTTCCGAGTTCAAACGAACATCGCATGCTGAGTGTATAAGCTTGAGCATAGCGAATAGGAAGAAGAAGTGAGAGAACTTCGACCTTAGCCTACAAGGAATACAAGGCCTGCCCAATATCCACTCATAGCTGTCCGCCCTGTGGATACTATATTTGCCACTAGAGGCGCTGCAATTCAACCTCACATGAACACCTCGTTCGGCGGTATTTCTACACGTTTTATGCTAACTGGTAACGTCGTATTGTTAAAATACGTCAATTATAATACAATGGTGTGCTGTTGCGTACCATTTTGTAAACAAGGCTCTACAAATAAAGTTCCTGGAACTAGTTTCCATCAATTCCATTGCCAAGAGCCAGCTACGGAATTATGGGTTAAAGCAATACGCAGACAAGCTATAGTACAGTAAATACGCAGAAAATGTGACGACAAAATTAGATTATTTATTATTATTGCTCCTGTTCTTATGACATAATAATTTCCTTATTCTGTTGTTTAGGTGGTACCAAGGATAAGTTATGGAACCCTAGTGACCGCTCCGTCGTGTGCAGTGATCACTTTATGGAATGTGACTAAAGCTAAAGCGGTTAAAGCCTGATGCGGTGCCCAGCGTCTTTAGTGATTACCCGCCAAGTAAGACAATTAAACTCTCAGTGCCGAGAAGATCTATTGTAAAATCAAGTATACCCAGTTCTTTCCCGAATAGTTCTTGTGCTCCTCATGACGCCCCCCCCCCCCCCCCAGTGGTATCTGAAGAAAGATGTGTCTAAACAAACAAAGTTACATGTGTGACATATAAACTTGCGGAATAGGACATTAGAAACACTGCGTAGGTTACTTCGACGTGCAAGGCAGAAGATTTCTGCACGGAGGCGTTACCAACATCATCTAAAAAAAAAGTCAATAGGCAAGAGAAAAAATGGTCGATTATAATCTAGACGCAGTTGAGGCTTCGAGTGCTGAAGGAAATTTAAAAGCAAAGTTTCTACAAGAACAGCTTAAATAATTTGTACAAATTTGTCAGGTATTGCTGTATCTGGCACAGTAGTCCCCGGCAGGTTACAGATTTATACGAAGTAGCGAACTGTTAAGTTTGCCTTCTAAGTCTACTACCAAACGTTATGTTGGAAGCACAACTGGTGTAATGGTTTCAAGCTTAATAGTAAAGAGACTGCACGAAGAAGCAAAATGCACCGAGGGAATAAATACATTTGGCTCGATTATTGTAGATGAGATGGCTATTCAACTCCGCGTGCTTTACTGAAAAGCAGCTGATGAAGTTCAGGTACTTTTGTCACTGGGTGGACTGGAAACCGATTTAGGCATAGAAAAAGTAATTGCAACAAAACGTCTGTGTTTTGTGTTCGTTGGACTTGCTTCTCATTTTAAAATCCCTGTGGCATACTTTTACTAAGGACCTAAAGGATGAAGTACTTCATCAAAATGCTATTGAAGTTATTGGTAAAGTGGAAATGGCTTCTTTTCGAGTTGTACGTACAGTGGCAGATAATCACTCCACAAATATGACATTTTCCGTTTGTTTTCTGGACGTAGTAGCCCTCTACCCGTTGTGCCACATGCCTCGGACAACTCACAGAATGTATTTCTCTCTTATGACCAATGTCATGTATTGAAAAAAATTAAGAAATGCATTACTAGTCGTGAAGAAAGATTTGGTCAAGGATGGGAGACCCATATCTGGTAAGTTCATCCGAAAGCTGTACGACTTACAGAAGGGTTTGAAAGTAAAATTAGTAAGAAGACTGACACACAAACATGTCTAAAGATGCACGTCATTTCGGTGCTCGATTTCTAGAGGCAATACGGGTCTCAGTTTGGAATAACAGACTTTCAGGATGCTGAAGTGCTATTGAGTTCTTGAAGATAGTTAATAAATGGTTCACCATCCTCAACGTGAAGAACACTTCGCAGCATATTCGTTCTCGGAATGAAGACGCAATGCATTTCTTCTCAGTTGATGATGAAAGACTAGATTGGCTGGAGAACGACTTCATTTCGTATCTGGAACTCTGGGACAAAGCGTCAGCAAGTCCGGTGGAATTCATAAGTAAAGAAACTTATCAAACAGCTTGTCTGACAACAAAATCTGCCATCCTGTGTGTCAAGTACCGGTACCTGCTTGAGAATGGCTTCCATTTTGTGCTAACCAGAAAATTTTCTTCTGACAAAGTAGAAAGCTTATTTAGTTGCATCAGACAACTTGGAGGTAGCACCGACCAAACAAACGCTGCAAGTGTTACACAGGCCCTACGTACAATTTTAACAACTGGTCTCGTTAGTGCATCTCTCACGGGAAATGTAGCACTTGAATCCGCCTGCAGTGACTGGATGGGACATCTAACTCAACAGGGAAGCATACTAGCTCCACAATTCACGCGGATGAACCGGCAGCAACGAATCCTGAGTTAGCAATAAATTTTCAAACACAACTGAAAAGCATCGAAAAGGAAGCCGAAGGAGCACCATGCGTTTCTATGTCGATTGCTGCAATGGCATACGTTGGACGGTATTTCGTAAGAGTTGTCGAAGACCGCATGCCATGTCGAGAGTGTGTTGATAACATTTGTAGTATCCAAAGCCCATCTCCACTAACGTCATTAATAAAAATCGAAGGCAGAGGTGGTCTCAGGTATGCAAAACAAAGTTTTGTTTCACTGCTGATAAAACTGGGGTGATTACGGACGAAACGATATCGGTAACGCTGGGCAGTCCAAAAAATATTCCGAAATACTGTTGCCACATGTTGCTAACAAACCTATTCTACAGTGTAGGAAAAGTGATCATCCTGAGGAACTAAGCAGAATAATACTGCAGACGTTTCTGCGCCCCCCTGTCACTAACTACGCTAAAGGCATGACAGATGAGTATCGCCGAGAATACTTCTTGAGAAGAAAACAATTTCTGAGAAGAAAATATCAAGGAAAACTGTTAAAGTCGTTCCTTTTAACTTAAAATGCACGATGCGGTAGTAAAAATATCTAGTGCAGACCTTATATCCTTTTGAATGCCAGACATAAATGTCAACAATTATACGTGTTATCTGAAATGAAAATCCACAGCTGATTTGAACTCCTAGGGGTAAAAGATGATGTTTTCTACTTCTTTCTGCTCAGTAACGTATATAATATAGTGTAGAGGTATAATTGTGCTGGTTAGCAATGCTAGTGGGTGCTGATGTGAGGTGGTATACTAGCGCTGCAGTGGTCAAGACGCGCACTGTTTCTGAAGAGAGCACTGCGAGGGAGCAGGCTTTATATTCCTTGTAGGCTAAGCTTCGACTCGCTTCCCATTACAGCAATGGAGAAACTAATTACTACAGTGCGGAGATTTGCCACTGCAGTACAACGATCGCATTGGGTGAACACATGATATCGTTTATACTGGGTGCGCCCGTTTTTACTTGTAGCGGGAGTGATTTTTTGAGTGTAATAACTATATTTTGGAATATAGTGAGTGTGAAAATACCGTCGTGATTTGTGCTTTGTGCTTACAGGTCAGGTGAAAGTAAACATTTCTTCTCTCCACCTAAAAATGAGCATTTATCTCAGTAGGCTAGAGCGATCCCAAGAAAACATATGCAGCTTACGCGTAAGTCTAGGATTTGTGAGTGTCATTTTTCTGAAGATCTTATTATAAAGGTTTATTACTAATGGGGGAAAAGTTGAAATACCGAGAATAAGGTGGAGCTTAAGGCCAGTAGCTGTCCCTCACATTTTTCCAAACTTACCGTCCTATTCATGCAAGTCCGTGAAAATCCGAAAACCCCTATTAAAATGAGAGTTCGGCCTACTCAAGGAACATGTTGGCAATGACAATATTAACAGCAGTAGCTTAGAATGTAATGAACTAAATTTTCCCTCGACATCCAAAATAATTAATAGGGGTGATAATATAAAAATAAAAGATCCTGGCTTCAGTTTGCCCTGTAAAATAGCTGACAGTGACGTTGATGCTTCTAGAACTATTCTAAATTTAAGGAGACAAGTTGAAAACCTTGGTAAGAATTTAAGTAGAATCAAAAGGAAATTAGTTGCATGCAGAGCTCAATTAAAGCAGATTGCAAATAAAGTCGATGTGTCAAGTGAAGTTGAAGACAGTCTTAAGTTCCTTAGCAAGAAATAATAAATAATTGTGGACACTATGCTCAAAAAATGTAGCATCAGCCCGAAAGGTATCCGCTATTCTAATGAATTTATATTAGATAGTTTGCTTCTGAAAATCAAATCCCCTAAGCGTTACAGACATTGTTTGAAGCATGAGTTACTTCGTCTCCCTACCAAAACTCATTTGAGACGACTATGCAAAGGGTTCAAATATAGTTATGGTATTGATGGAAATGCCGTGAATGCAATTAAAGATTTTTATTTAAACGGGCAAGACGAAAACAAGCGACTAGGTATAGTGATTTTTGATGAAGTGAAATTGAGAGAAGATATTAGATTTAATACAACTGCAGTGACAGTTGACGGTTTTGTTGGTTTAGGAGATGAAACTCCCTACGACAAAAAGAACGTCCTTGCCAATCATGCGCTAGTATTTATGTTTGTCCCTTTGTTGCACAGCTGGATCCAGCCTGTAGCAGTGTATGCTAGCAAGAATGCAACTCCTAGAGAACTATTGTCAAAAATAATAATTCAGGTCATAATTCAATTAGAACAAGCTGGGGTGAAATGAATTGGTTTTACGTGTGATGAAAGTCAGTGTAATTGTGGATGAATTTGGGAATTTCAGGGAAGAATGATAAAATAAAATGCTCCATTGAGAACCCGGCAGATTATCAAAGGCGAGTGTGAGGATTTCCTGATTCCGTGCATATTTTGAAGTGCATACGTAATTATTTCAACGATAACGTTCTTTCGCTGTATAAAGACAGAAGGTGAATTACAACTTCTCCTGTGTTCGCTGGTCTAAGATAACATCTTCTCACATAGACCCAACTTCATTTCAGAGGATGAACGCCAGGTTAGCTTTTCAGTTATTCTGTAATCGTGTAGCTGTTTAGAGAAATCAAACCTAATGAATTTAGTGATTGTGAACACATAGAAATTTTCACACGGGAAATAAATAATCTTACAGGTCCCCTTACCTCCACATTGCCCGAAAAAGGGCTTTATAAAGGGTCTCCGACACACAAAATATTGCTTAATGTTTTAGAAAACGTCAATCTAAAAAAGAAACATATTTCATATTTGTGTGCTCTAAAACTTTGGAATAATTAAGACTAACCTTGAAAAGTACTCTGGAAATGGCGGACTACTTATGGAGCAGAGGATTTAAGTATGTCCTGACGGCAAAATTTAATCAAGATCCTTTGGCGCGCCATTTTGGGATTTTGCGTTCCCTTACTTGTGACGATCACCATTCCACTGTGGACATTTTACATTTACACACGCTGCAGTCTGTGTATATAACTACCAAACTCGCCTTAAATTCGACCGCAAATTGCGAGTCAGTGGCCGACATCCGGTGTAGAAAAGTTCCTTTTTATTCCCCTTTGACGGAGAAGTTCTTCTTTGAAATACCTACGGTAAAATCGAACAATTATAGTGGGAGAGTTCGAACTGTTGCTGTTAGGGAGCCTATGGCAAACATCAGTGTCAGTTTCTTCAATACTGACATTGAGTGCTCTGCCAACAGCCACCACTTTTTCACTCATATTTTCGTTCTGTTGATGAAAAACTCCATGGATTTCTAAGGTGTTCACCCTGGAATATTATTCACAGCCAGCAATCCTCTCGCTTAAGTTGTCAATCCTTTTTTTCAACTCATTATTTTAATTTTTCATGGACTCGATCATGAGTAGGAACGAGTCAAATTTTCTCCCACGCTCAGCAGTCACAGCAGAGTTACGGTCTGGCTTTTCCTGATATAGTTCTAAAGATCTGCCCATTTCCTTTCCTGAATTTTCTCCGTGTCCTTAATTTGTTGAATTTCTTTGCTTCAATCCACGACTTCTTTGGTACATCCTTCAGAATTGTTAACACTTCCCTCAGAGTCTCTGTGTCATCATTTTTGACTTTCTCATCTCTACGAAATAAACATTCTGGACACTCCACTGGCCAGCGACTGCTCAATACCCCCTTTCCTCACGCCATACCATATTGATGGAAATAAAAAGGTCGTCCTATATCGGACTCGAACCTCCGACAAACGAGCACCGCCTTCCTCCTCTAACTACAAGCCCGAGTTGTCATTCAGCTATCATATTCTCTGTACATCAAGTTTCACAATTCTTTACAATCATTCGGTTAATGCTGATTTCGTTGACACGAACAAACGAATTATAGAAAGCGTAGTAAGACCAGATAACGCTGCGAGTAGCCAAGGGCAATGTTTTTAAGTTTGAATATAATATGCGGGTTGCATAACACTGAGTGAACAGGGGCAGCTGTACCACTCGGTATAATAATGTGCTGTGTAATTCTTGCGATCTTATAGTATTAAATGAAAGTTCTTTTTCTTCTTTATCTGTTTACACTCCAGGGTCGGTTTTCCCCTCGAACTCAGCGAGGGATTACACCTCCACCGCCTCAGTGGCAGTGTCCTGGAGCTTCAGACCCTGGATGGGTGGATTAAACTGGGGAGGATGACCAGTACCTCGCCCAGGCGGCCTCATCTGCTATGCTGAACAGGGGCCTTGCGGAGGATGGGAAGATCGGAAGAGAAAGACAAGGGAGAGGGAGGGAAGCGGCCGTGGCCGTAAGTTACGTACCATCCCGGTATTTTCCTGGAGGAGAAGTGGGAAACCACGGAAAACCACTTCGAGGATGGCTGAGGGGGAATAGAACACCCCTCTACTCAGTTGACCTCCCGAGACTGAGTGGACCCCGTTCCAGCCCTCGTACCACTTTTCAAATTTCGTGGCAGAGTCGGGAATCGAACCCGGGCCTCCGGGAGGTGGCAGCTAATCACACTAATCACTACACCACAGAGGCGGACGTATAAACTGAAACATGGCTCCATAATTCTATTTATGTTTCTGATGTGGGGGCGATAGGTATCATGTATATCGCCAGGACAGAAATATACAACTCACTAGTAAGAGCAGAAGCGGAGGGGTGTTTAATGCTGTAAAGAATACTATCATCAATAGAAAAAAAAATTGAAGGAAATGCTGATTCACTCTGCATTTCATTCTTTAGTAACAATCTAAGGTAGGTACATTATTTGTGTAGAGTATTTTCCACCGAATTCTGACCTGCAGACTATAGTTTCTTCGTCGAACATTATTATAACGGGTGACTTTATTTTACCTGAAATACCAGGCAGCAGTTATGATATGAGTCAAGGTAGCAACCAGGTTAAAGAAGTCATGAAGTATTTACACTTGTTTAATTTAAAATCAATAATGTACCTTAGAAAATGGAAGATCCCATGACCCTGTGCTTTCAAACATAGGTACAATTGATATGAGCGAAGAATCAGAGATACTTGTTCCCATTTATCGACACCATCCTCCTTTATTAGCCTCTATCAAATATGCAGAAATTAAAAAAGTAATATTCACAGATGTGAAAATAGATTTAATTTTAAACGAGCACAGTTTTTCACCTTTACGTTCTGCTTAGGGAAGAAAACAGGAATGATATTCTGAATTGTGATGATGTAAATGTAGCTGTAGATGTATTTTACGATGAGTTGTATTCAATTTTTAGTAAATGCGTTCCAGAAACTAAGCTCTATAAACGGAGGTATCCAGTCTGGTTCACTAAGTATTTGATACGTAAACTGAAGCTTAAAGAAAAGACTAGGAAAATAAAAGGAAAAAGAATAATTTGTTTATGTACAAAGAATTAAGAGCAAATATTAAGAAGGAGATGAATATTGCGATAAAGCAATACATTGAAAGTTCTGAGGTAGAATTACAAAGGAACATACATTTATTCTGGAATTTCATAAAAACAAAAGAAGACATGGAATAAAAGTACAGTGATAAAATTAGATGGCAAAGTATTCGATAGTAATGAAAATATTGGGAATTTTTATGCAGAATAATTTTCTAAAGTGTACTCAGAAAATACTGCATCATACAGTTCGTTCTGTTCAAATGGTAACTCAAACGCACAGTTGGATACGCTTCTCTTGAGTAGAATAACTATATTTGACATCGAGAAAGCAGTAACAAAATTCAAGCCGACGAAATCGTCAGGACCAGATGGTATTCCCCTGTTTATTTTCAAGGGATAAAAATATCAGTTACTGTATCTATTGGCAATACTGTTCAATATGATTATTAGGTCTTCGATTTTTCCTGATGTTTGGAAATATTCGAAAATTACTCCTATTCCCAAAATTAGTTACCTTAGCTTAATCAGTAATTATAGATAGTAACTACTGTATATTGTCAACTTCTGCAAAGCAATTTGAAAGCATTCTTTTAGAATGTATAATGAATCATGTAAAACCTATTATTTCTATTCGTCAACATAGTTTCATACCAATGCGTACTACCACCACATATTTAATTCAGTTTACAGAGTATATTTCAGAGCATTTTGTTGAGAGAGGCCTAGTTGATGTTGTATTTACTGACTTTCAAAAAGCTTTTGACAAAGTAGATTATGATACTTTTGAAGAAAGTCGATTCCTTGAATTTCTCTCAGGGCTTTTTCTCCTTGATAGGATCTTACCTAGTTAACAGAAAACGATGTGTGTGTTATGAGGAATGTTCATCTCACAATTTTATAGCCAAATCAGGTGTACCTCAGGGCTCAAGTCTAGGACCTTTACTGTTCCTAATTTATTTTATTAATGTTGTAGATGTCGTGTTTAAGTCTGAAGTATTATCTTTGCCAATGACCTGAAAGATTTCCTTTAATTAAAACCACTGATGACTGTCTGAATTTACAAACTGATCTAAAAGTTATATCATTGTGGAGTAAAGAAAATAAATTACCGTTTAATGTAAATAAATGCGTTAAAATGTTCTTTACAAGATGTCGCCAGCACATCGGGTATACTTGTTACATCAACAGTTCCATCTTGGAAGAAGTCAAACAAAGGATGAAATTAGGTATTCAGTTTAATATTTACTTGAAATGTGGAAGTGATATTGAATATATGGTTAATAAAGCCTATAGGAATTTGGGTTTCATATTTCGACATTTGTTAAATGTTAAATGTACAACGTTTTTTATTTTATACAACTCATTAGTAAGACCGAAACTAGAATACGGTTCTATTATCTGGAGTCCTTCAGACTCTAAGTACATCAAATTAATTGATAGAGTATAAAAGCAATTCTTGAAGTATGTGTACTGGAAACAGTCACACTAGTACTCGACATTTCTGTCCTACTCCACAATGTTATCACACTTTGGTGTTAAAACCTTGGAACAAAGGCGTAAAAAGTGCATGATGTTATTTTTGTATAAAATATTGAATAGTAAAATTAGTGATGAAGAGTTACTTGGAAGTCTTGGAAGTACACCATTTTACGTTCCTCGGAAGTCTGGCAGGTTCAAGAATTTATTTTACATTACGAATCACCAAACAGAAGCCCATTAGAATTCTCCTCCTAATAAAATTCTGAAACTTTATATTCTTGTTTATCTAACCATTGTCCCGTTTCCCTACCGGATCGGGTATGAGGTGAGATGAATCTGTCGTGGCGGGCATTAATGACTGGATGCCCTTCCTGACGTCAACATTATCAAAGGAGTTAATGAGATGAAATGAATGACGTGATATAAGATAGGGAGAGGTTGAAACCCGGTGCCGGCACATGGCCTACTCCTGTCGAATAGCACCAAGGGGTCTGCTCAAGGCTTAACGTCCCCATCCGACGGACGAATCTTCATCAACAGCGTCATATGTCCTCAATCCATATGAGCACTGCGGAGAGGTTTGGAATTTAATTCAGGCATTTGGCACGCAATCTAGTGATTGTGAAAATTTTGTCAACCAACGGGACTCGAACCGGCTAACCTCGGTGTCAGACCGTTTAGACTTCATCGCCTTGAAGATCATGCTACCAGGCGGGCTAAAATTCTGAAATTTATAATAAATTAAATACATAAAATTTGTATATATTTTTCATGAATCAAATTAACTTTGAATTGGCGTGTAATACTTTCCTATAACACACATTCTGTTGAATACAATCACCGTTTTCTGTATATGTCTCATTTCATTCTTATAGTTGTTTTTATTTCTCTTCTTCTATTTGAATCCACAGTTTTTAAATGACCTATAAATTTAACAATTTATTTCTCTTTTTAGAATATTATTTTGCATAATGTGCTTATTTCTTACTCGTTTTAAGACTGTATAACTGAAAATGTTACTTTGTGTTAGGCACCACTGTAAAATAATAATTATTGTTGTAACTGGATATTTTTATTGTATTAACAACTTTGTATTTTTTGGGTACTTCATTGTAATCTTTGTATTGCCTTGCTTTTTTTAGTTAATGTTTCGTAGTGTAACTATTAATCGTACTGTACTGTATATTGTGAACATTGTAACTGGGCAAAAGCCTGTTATGATCATCATTTAATAAATAAATAAATAAATAAATAAATAAATAAATAAATAAATAAATAAATAAATAAATAAATAAATAAATAAATAAATAAATAAATAAATAAATAAATAAATAAATAAATAAATAAATAAATAAATAAATATCCGGCAGGATTCAGACCAGGCCGGTCGTGTCCAGAGCAACTCTTGAATCTAAAACTAATCGTAAGACATCAGAGAATTCGTAGCAAAAATTTAGTCTGCACATTCGTTTATTTCAAAAAAGCCTATGATTCAGTGGATCGCAAATCACTCTTTCAAATACTGAAAGAACAAGGTTTAGACATGAAAACACTTTCAGTCATAAAACAGACACTGCGAAACACAAAGTCCAAGGTTCAATTCATGGGGAAACCTCAGATCCATCTGAAATCAAAACGGGAGTAAGACAAGGAGATGTACTCTCGCCCTTACTCTTGAACTGCGTCGTGAAAAAAGTGATATAAGAATGGCGCAAACAGAAATTGGTCCTCAAAATTCACCAACCAATCACTTTAGGCAGAGGAAATCTAGCGATAGATTGCTTAGCATTTGCATTTGCGGATGATCTAGTAATACTAACAGGAGTCATTTCAACAGCCCAAAATCAGACTGAACTCCTGAACGAAATTGCGGAAAAAGTCGGCCTTCACATAAGGACAGAATGCATGACCTGCAACAAACATGCACCAGAATTCATAGAAACAAAATATGAAAAAATTGAACGAATATCACAATTTTAAGTGCCTTGGTGAAACAGTATATAAGTAATAATAATAACAACGTAAACGTTTCCACCATTTCAATACTAAAATATATTCACAAAATTATAAATTACACGGTACTAGTTTTGACCCATCTAGGGGTCATCATCAGCCGTATTGGAGCAAAGATCACTTTTGGCGAAATCCTAAGAAAATGTTATTTTAAAGAATAACAAGTGAAATGAGATGTTATTATGGTAATAGTTAATAATACAAGGAATATACATACTAAGAGGTTTTTAACAAAGAATAAAGTATAAATGGGGTGTTGTAAAAATAATAATAACATCTCATTTCACTTGTTATTCTTTAAAATAACATTTTCTTAGGATTTCGCCAAAAGTGATCTTTGCTCCAATACGGCTGATGATGACCCCTAGATGGGTCGAAACTAGTACCGTGTAATTTATAATTTTGTGAATATATTTTAGTATTGAAAAGGTGGAAACGTTTACGTTGTTATTATTATTACTTATATATTATTCTCAGTTCAATACGGACCAAAAACATGAAATGTATAACCATTATTGGTGAAACAGTTCAGAAAAATGGACTCGAAGCAAAAACCAGTGAAATTATATGTCAAAAGACGGAAACTGCACATCAGCTAACCCAAAATATATAAAACAAAAAATGTATCTCCAAGCATACAAAACTGAGACACTACAATGCAGTATTTATGGACCGGAGACGCTAAAGACATTGGGAAAAAGGATCTCAAAATCATAAGGGAAATTCTAGGCCCGAAACTCACCAATGGACAATACCAACTTAGAGGCAGACAGGAAATCGAGCAATACACAAATATTCACAGTGATATTAAAAGCGTGGGTTTATATTCTATGGTAATATTAAACAAATGCATCCAGACAGGCTTACCAAACATAGAGACGAATTCTATGACAATAGGAGTAAGGTTACAACAGACACAATGGCGAAATAAAAACCGATTTGAAACAGGCGGGAATTACACCAGCAGATGTCCAAAACAGGGTAATCTTCAGATCCAAAATTCATAAATGGCAAGTTGACCAAGACGAAAGACCGAAACAACCTGGTCTGAAGACAGAAAGAAAGCACACAGTAAAAGAAAGAAAGAAATGTGGGCACAGCGGAAGGCAAATGCACGCCTCTAGGTACATTGCGTAGTCTTATTCACATATATCTATATATATAAAATAAGAGTTTTGTCTGTACATTGCTCAGAATGTGAAAAGAATGGTATTTCTGTACCGGTCATGTCCACAGTAACAAGGAAATGCACGTTTTACTTTTCCGTAATTTCTGTCTGTCTGTCTGTCTGTCTGTCTGTCTGTCTGTCTGTCTGTCTGTCTGTCTGTCTGTCTGTCTGTCTGTCTGTCTGTCTGTCTGTCTGTCTGTCTGTCTGTCTGTCTGTATGTTCACGCATCACTAGAAAACGGCTAAAGAGAATTTAATGACAATCGGTATGCATGGTCGGGAAATAAGTCGCTACAATCTAAGCCATAAATAATTTTATTCACGCTGATGGAAATGGTAGTTTAGGGGAAGACCTAAAATTTCATTCTCAAATATTTATGTTATTAATGGTCCTATCTTAATGAAAATCAGTATGCAAAGTAGGGAAATAAGTCGCTACAATCTAGGCCATAAATATTTTTATTCACTCTCAGTGCAATGGTAGTTTAGGGGAAGGCTTAAAATTTAATTCTCAAATATTTGTGTTATTAGTGGTCCTATCGCCAAATACTACATTACTAAAGTTATACAGTATTAAATTTCCGATCATTTATGTCTTATATATTTTTACCGTACCGGCTATGATAACAGAGATATTCATGAATGTGGATTTTTGTTGCTAAGTCCATATCAGCTCCAAGTCACGAGAAAATGGGTAAACAGAATTTAATGAAAATCGTTATGTGAAGTCGTGGAATAAGGAACTACAGTCTAATATCACAGAGTCGAAAGAAAACTAAATGTGAAGGCCTACAATACAGAATTCTCATAACATTGAACGACAATAACATTACATTGACCATTGTTTGTTGTGATGTGCTTTGTGTCTTTTGTTGCCAGTCATGTCCGATAGATGGGATTACCGCTGTATACCAAGTATATTTTTAATTTGCTTTACGTCGCACCGACACAGAGAGGTATTATGGCGACGATGGGATAGGAAAAGGCTAGGAGTGGAAAGGAAGTGGCCCTGGCGTTAACTACCGGTACAGCCCCAGCATTTGCCTGGTGTGAAAATGGGAGACCATGGAAAACTATCTTCAGGGCTGTCGACAGTGGTTTTCGAACCCACTACCTCCCGGATGCAAACTCACAGCTAACCGCACGGCTAACTCACCCGGTCGTACCGATTATAACAGCCTGCCTGAATATTGGCGGGAAGTAGCTGAGGAGTTAGATAACTTTCTTCTTAAGTATGCCATTCCTCTGGTTCATAAATTTTCTGATGCTACAGGTACGTAACAAAATGGTTCATCATAGCATTCAATCCCTACCCTGAGGCACTGATTGGAATGCGTAGTGTGTATATTTAACGGAAAAATGGCAAAGGAGTGTTCATGGCTGTCTGCGGCCTGGTCATTCCAGCACTGGAACTTTGGACTGTTAGATCGGCATGGTAGTACTGTTCGTTAAAAGTGAGAACATGTGCGGTTTTTCATTTGATCGAGTATTTTATATGATAACATTGCTTTTAAATGCTACATTCCTACTGACGTTTTTGTAATGGCCTAAGTTAACTGTAGTTAAGAAAACCACAAAGACAGTCTTTCTGAGAATCCCGTAGCGAAGCACGGGTACATCAGCTAGTATATAATAATTTTGACTCAGAACCAAAAACAACAATTCCTTGGCATGTTAACGTCAAGAAAGACCTCGAGGAAATGGTCCTACGATCAGAAAACGCACACTAACGAGACCTTTAGAGAATAAGTATCGTGACTTTTGGGACTTTACGGGATGTGAAGTGGACAAGTGGATGAAGGCCGTGCTCGACAGCTACAGTAATGATCAGTCGAAAACTGAGTAAACGCCAGAATGTATCATGAAACTTATTGTGGTCCCCCGTTGGCTTATTAACAAATAATAAATAAATAAACTAATTCTTCTTCTTAATCTATTTACCATCCAGTGTCGGTTTTTCCCTCGGACTCAGCGAGGGATCCCACCTCTACCGCCTCAAGGACAGTGTCCTGGAACTTCAGACTTTGGGTCGGGGGATACAAATAGGGAGAATGACCACTACCTCGCCCAGGCAGCCTCACCTGCTATGTTGTACAGGGGCCTTGTGAAGGAATGGGAAGATTGGGACAGTCAAGGGACAGGGAAGGAAGCGGCCATGGCCTTAAGTTAGGTACCATCCCGGCATTTACCTGGTGGAGAATTGGGAAACCTCTCTATCCCCGCATTAAGTTCCAGAAAACTGAAATTTACCAACAAAAAAAAAAAAAGGAAAAAAAAAGGTTTACATATTTAATCGTTTACATATTAAAGGTTTCGAGCATTCCCCGAGAGTTAAACTGCTGAGCTAGCAAGAAATAAAAACGTTAAAAGGCCATTACCTTGTTGACGAACGGCTGCTTGAAGAAAGAGGCGCTTTCCGCCCCCTGCTACCTATACACACCGAGAAAGCTGTTATACGAGTGGCGCGGAGACAAGAAAATCAGCAGTTTTTATACCTTCGTGGAAAATTCGAGACCTTTCAAGAATGAGTAGACACACCCCCTCAAATTTATTGGTAGACAAATAATTACACATGGAAATTCGAAGAAGAAAGCAATGATTGGGGGAAAATTAATTACATAAATTCGTGATTGGCTACATTCAAAACAGGCGGAAAGAAAGGATTAATATTGCCAACCCACAAAGCACAGAACAAAATTTAGTAAAAACAAAACTTGTAAAAACAAAATTTCTTCAAGAGAGTTCATTCCATTGCACCAGAGTGTATTACCATAGTTTTTGGTAGAGACGTCTATTAGAGAATGTCCACACTTCTTGATCAATGAAAAACAAAACACATCAACATTTACACAGAGCCATCTTCGGAGAAACTGTTGAGTTAATACAGTCTTTTAAAGATCAGGCTTTCTCCTGTAGAGTTGATTAAATTGGCGCAAGATTTGAACTTGCGTCGTAGAGGTGTACCGCCCGGTACAGGATGGATTGCCACGCGCTGTTGTTGGTAGTAAGGGAATGGAGGAGGGGAAAGGTACTGGCCACCCTACCGCACGTAAACTCCGGCTCAGGCACACCTCTGCGGAGGTTCGGACTTGCCTTCGGGCAGAATACACCCTTACCTTACCTATTTTGGTAACAAATTGTACTAACACAAAATTATTCTTCACTAGCTGAAATACCAGTGCTTCGCTACAGAAATCTACACTGTATACGGAATGCTAGTGTACACGGTGTGAGCAAGGTTGTATTAAATTACACAGCTCTTAACGTTATCCCCCTGTGGGTGGGGGTGGTAGAAAAACACCCACGGTATCCCCTGCCTGTCGTTAGAAGCGACTGAAAGGGGCCCCAGGGGCTCCGAACATTGGAGCGTGGATTGGCGACCACGGGGCTCTCAACTGAGTCCTGTCATTGCTTCCACTTACTTGTTCCAGGCTCCTCACTTTCATTTATCCTATCCGACCTCCCTTGGTCAACTCTTGTTCCCTTCCGACCCCGACGCTATTAGGTTTGCGAGGGCTAGGGATTCTTTCATTTTCACGCCCTTCTCCCCCTGTGGGTGGGGGTGGTAGAATAACATCCACGGTATCCCCTGCCTGTCGTAAGAGGCTACTAAAAGGGGCCCCAGGGGCTCTGAACTTTGGAGTGTGGGTTGGCGACCATGGGGCCCTCAACTGAGTCCTGGCATTGCTTCCACTTACTTGTGCCAGGCTCCTCACTTTCATCTATCCTATCCGACCTCCCTTGGTCAACTCTTATTCTTTTCCGATCCCGACGCTATTAGGTTTGCGAGGGCTAGGAAGTCTTTCCTTTTCACGCCCTTCGTGGCACTTGTCTTCCTTTGGACGATACCTTCATTTTTCCATGTGTCGGACCCCTTCCATTTTTCTCTCTGATTAGTGTTATATAGGGGATGGTTGCCTAGTTGTACATCCTCTTAAAATAATAATCACCACCACGACTCTTAACGTTACCCTAGAAACGCGACGGGGAAGTCACCAAACATCTTTTTTCATATGAAGACTGAGTTAGGGAATATTCGCTGTAATGGTAGACCCGCTCGCATACCATCAGTCACAATCTGGTAGGGGAGTTTTCATTATAATACTAGACAATCACAATGCACCTGCCTGTTTACATCCTCAGAAAGACTGTCTTGATTGTTTTCCCCTCTGAAATGAACATACGTTACTATGACGTCAGTAGGAATGGCGCGAATAAAAGCAATGCTTTCATATTAATACTCGATCAAATGAAAAACCACACTTTTCTCACTTTTAACGAACAGGACTACACTGCAGATCTAACCGTCCAAAGTTCCAGAGCTGGAATGACCAAGCCGCAAACAGCCGTGATCCGTGAACACTCTTCGTCTTTTTTCGGCGGGGAGAGAGTCGAATAGTGGAGACCCCCAGGGCAAAATCTATGCCCTTTTACTAACCTATATCCTAGGAATACCCGATGACTCGGAAAATATCAATTCACTACACTCGCGGCGGAAAAGTCTATCTGACTTGGGAGGCAAATTTTACCTCCAAGCCAAAGGAGAAACCGACTCTTCACTGAAAATTTGGAATAAAATAAATGTAGAATTTAAGAGAAGAGAAGAGAAGAGAAGAGAAGAGGAAGAGGCTTTTCTTAAGAAATGGCTCTTTTCAGGGTTGAATTTTGAGTTATTTAGTGAATTGTGGTGCTATAATTTCGAACAGGCCTAAGTGTTCCTCTAGACCAGGCCATACTACCACTATTAAGTCAGCCTCTGTAAGTATGCACACTGCTCATTCAAAACAGTGCGTCAGAGTAGCGATCGAATAACTGGAATACTATGAAGAACCAGTGTGTTACGTACCAGCTGTATCTGAAAATGTATGAACCAGAGGAATGGCACGGTAAAGAAAAAAGTTTTCCAACTCTCCGGCTCTTTCCTGCCAATATTCAGTCAGGTTATTATACTCGGTACGCAGCAGTAATCCCATCTATCGGAGTTGAGAGGCAGCATAAGAGACAAATAACATCACAATAAACAATGGTCAATGTAATGTTATTGTTGATCATTGTTATGCGCTTTCGATATTGTAGGCCTTCAATTTTAGTTTTCTTCCGAATCTGAAATACCACTCATTATAGTCGGTACGATAAAACTGAAAAAAACATAAATGATCGGAAATTGTATTCTCTCTAACTTTTGTTATGTAGTACTTTTCGATAGGACCAAAAACATGGGTATTTAAAAATTAAATTTTAGGCGCCCTCCCCTAAACTACAATTTCATCCAGGGTGAATAAAATTGTTTATAGCTTAGACTGTAGTTTCTTATTCCCCCACTCTATACCGATTTTCATTAAATTCTGTTAAATCTTTTTCTCGTGGCTCGGCGTCGATATATGGACTTAGCAACAAAAATACAAATTCATGACTATCTGTGTCATCATAGCCGGTACTGTAAAAATGTATAAAACATAAATGGTCAGAAATTTAACTATATATAACTTTGGTTATGTAGTATTTATCGATAGGACCACCAATAACATAAATATTTGAGAATTAAAATTTAGGCCTTCCCCTAAACTACATTTTCATTCAATGTGAATAATATTATTTATCGCCTAGATTGTAGCGGCTCATTCTCCGACTATGTATACCAGTTTGCAATGAGATAGGATCACTAATGACGTAAATAATTAAGAATTAAATTTTAGGCCTTCCCTAAACTATCATTTCACTCGACGTGAATAAAATTATGTATAGCCTACATTATAGAGACTTATTCTCCGACTTTGAATACCAATTTTTATTAAGATAGGATCACTAATAACATGAATATTTGAAAATTACATTTTGACATTCCCCTAAACTACCATTTGTATTAGCGTGAATAAAATTATTTAAGGCTTAGATTTTAGCGACATATTCCCCAACTTTGCACACCGATTTTCAATAAACTCTCTTTAGCCGTTTTCTAGTGATACGTGTACAGACAGACAGACAGACAGACAGACAGACAGACAGACAGACAGACAGACAGACAGACAGACAGACAGACAGACAGACAGACAGACAGACAGACAGACAGACAGACAGACAGACAGACAGACAGACAGACAGACAGACAGACAGACATTACGGAAAAATAAAAAAGTTCATTTCCTTGTTACTGTGGACACGACCGATACAGAAATACCAGTCTTTTCAAATTTTGAGCAATGTACAGACATAAATCTTATTTTATATATGGATATTGGGAAGTCACATACGCAGATTCTTGGCATTTTACGTCCCCCTTATTAAGGTGCCATATACGCAGGGGTCTGTTACCACGATGTTGCTCCAAACAGTTCTTGTATCTTAAACACTATCGCATAGATAAAATACTAATAAATAATAATAGAGCGAAACAAGGCCGTCTCTACATAGCTCATGAAAGTCTTTGAAGGGGTCGAAGGTAAAGGTTTTCACAGTTCGTAACGTCTGTATTGTTGGGAGATCAGAAGAATGCACAAGCCCGGTGGGGCACGGGGCGAAGGGGTTTTCACCAGCATAGCCAGTGACGCAATGGTTACCGTAGCAACTCCGCTACTACCCAGACGACTTTATATTATCTTCTACTGGCAGCTCTTCGCTCCAGCCAGTTGTAATCCAGTAAACTGCAAAGTATGAGTCAATGTTTTCGTGTAGCAGATACGAGCAGATAAGCGTTCGTGTTTGCAGGCCACATTCCTCATTCTTGCATTCTTCTCATCTCTACACAGTACTAAAAGTCACATCCGTGAGGCGTTCATTTACTTCCGTGAAATTCTGTCAGTGATGATTGATATAGTTTCTTTGAATTTCATAGTCGCAGTAAAACAGTCTTGGGTTCTGGACGTCTCTGTCCTCGATACTAGGCGATAATTCGGCCGTAAATCTTAAAAGAGTTGGTGATTTATGGGCATAACCTGTATTACTGACAGGTACATACTACACACCTCACGGCGTGCCTCATATGGTTCAGATAAACCTCGTTTAAAAGTAGACATTATCTCTGAGGTGGAGGACTAGAGGCGTGTTTGAGCCTAATGAGAGATCTTGAGTTGTGGTTGTCTAGGTACGGTCGCGGCTGAAATACGACCTTCCTAGCTCAAACAAGCTCTTGAGCGGTGCGTGGGCTCTAAGGGGGACGGAATTGAGAATAAGCTCAGAAGTAGTATAAGTGGATGGTTATGGCGCCTCCTCCTCCTCCCGGGAGGCCGTCCCAGAGGCCCGCTCCTCCTCCCGCGGGAAATTTGAATTGGTAAACAAAGCCACGTGCTTTTTGACAGCTGTCTTCGACAACAACGCATCGCTAACCTCACTGCTGCCATCTTAACGGGCCTAAACCTCAATGCGGCCAACTTAACCTCACTAGCGCAAGATTTGAATCGGTAAACAAATCCACGTGCTTTCTTGACAGCCACTTGCATTTGACAGCTATCATTGACAACAACGTATCGCTAACCTCAGTGCTGCTATCTTGACGGGCCCAAACCTCAGTGCTGCCAACTTAACCTTACTAGCGCGAGATTTGAATCGGTAAACAAAGCCACGTGCTTTTTTGGCAGCTGTCATCCGCCACCTTTAATCAAGAGAGCACCGTGCTGCCCTCCTTATTGTAGTAGCAGGCAATTTCGTCAGCTGTTATCCGCCATCTTTAATCAACAGAACATCGCGCTGCCCTCTTTATGGCTACTACCTTAAGCACGTCATAGCGGGCAATTTGAAAAGTTCCGTTAGCTGTCATCAGCCATCTTTAATCAAGAGAGCACCGTGCTGCACTTTTGAGTTGAAATTTGGTGGTGGCAAATTGGCCTCCCGGGATGAGGAGGAGGAGCGAGCTCCTAGGAAGGCCCGCCGGGAGGAGGAGGAGCGGGCCCCTGGGAGCCGGAGGAGGAGGAGGCGCCATAACCATTCACTTATACTACTTCTGAGCTTATTCTCAATTCCGTCCCCCTTAGAGCCCACGCACCGCTCAAGAGCTTGTTTGGAAACAATGCTACGTGCTTTTTTGACAGCTGTCATCCGCCATCTTTAATCAAGAGAGCACCGTACTGCACTCTTTAGTTGAAATGCGGTGGCGGTAAATTCGAAGTGCTTTACAAACTCACGTGCTTATTTGACTGCTGTCAACCGCTATCTTTAATCAACAGAGCACAGTGCTGCACTCTTTAGCTACATACCTTTGAAATGTGGTGGCGGCAATTTGAAAAATTCCGCGTGCTCTTTTTTGGAAACAAAGCGACGTGCTTTTTTAACAGCTACCATCCGCCATCTGTAATCAAGAGAGCACCGTGCTGCACTCTTTAGCTACTTACCTTTGAAATGTGGTAGCGGCAAATTCTACTCGCACTTGTTTGGAAACAAACTCACGTGCTTTTATGACAGCTGTCATCCGTCATATTTAATCAAGAGAGCACAGTGCTGCCCTCTTTAGCTACTTACATTTGAAATGTGGTGGCGGATTTGAAAAGCAGCCATCTTTAATCAATAGAGCACCGTGCTGCTATCTTGCGGGCAACTTCTACGACACAGCCGTCATCCGCCATCTTGAATCACAAACCTTAGTGCTGCACTCTATAGTTGAAATATGGTGGCGGATAATTTAAAAATTCTACAGCAGCCTTCTCTCGACGCTAATTGCACAAGATGGTGGCTATACATGACTCCTTAAGGGTGCTTACGCAAGATGGATGCTATACATAGGTTCTTATGAGACTCCCCTGGGATGCTTGCGCCAGATGACGGCTGTACATGGCTCATTATGGAACGCCCTAGGGATGTTTGCGCAAGATGGCGACTGCTCTTATGAGACGGCTTAAGGGTGCTTGCACAAGATGGCTTGAGACGCCCTAAGGATGCTTGCGCAAGATCGTGGACACAAGATGGCGGCTATACACGACTCCTTATGAGACTCCTTAAGGGTGCTTGCGCAAGATGGCTGCTGCTCTTATGAAGAAAGCTAGCTTAGTGGCTAACGTGCCGTGACGGTTCGATTCATTAAATTTGGGTCTTAAATGCAAAATGTTAAATATCTCGAAAACGGTGCATCGTAGAGCAAAAATGGAAAAATGTTTCTGCCAAATACGTAGCTTCGCAGTATCAGGAACATGATACCATAAGAAAAGCATAGTCTAATGATGAGATCAAGGGTTCGGTTCCTACTAAGGCCCTTTGGCATTTGCTCTCTTTTAGCTTGTATTGAAGCAAGTCTTCGTAACATGATCAGGTCTAGCCATGGTAGAGAGTATAACGTGGCGTGCCGGTTCGATTCATAAAATGTGGGGCTTAAACATAAAATGTTAAATATCTCGAAAACGGTACATCGTAGAGCAAATGGACAAACGTTTTCTGCCTAATACGTAGCTTCGCAGTATCAGGAACATGATAGCATAAGAAAAGAGTAGTTTATTGATGAGATCACCGGTTCGGTTCCTAATTAGGCCCTTCGGCATTGACAGCTATCTAATTCTACAAGATGGTGGCTGCTCTTATGAGACAGCTTAAGGGTGCTTGCACAAGATGGCTGCTTCTCTTATGGGACTCCCTAGGGATGGTTGCGCAAGGTGGCGGCTATACATAGCTGCTTATGAGACGCCACCTAGGGGTGCTTGCGCACGATGGTGACTATACACAGCTCTTTATGAGACAGTCTAGGGTTGCTCGCACAAGATGGTGGCGGCTACTCTTATAAAGAAAGCTAGCTTAGAGGCTACTGCGCAAGATGGCGGCTGCTGTTATGCATGTGGTAGAGGGCAATTTGAAATTCTATGTGCTTAAACAACAGAGCACCGTGCTGCTACCTTTAGCTACTACCTTTGAAATGTGGTGGTAATTTGAAAAATTCTTTTAATAGCTATCATCTTTAAACAATGGCGGCTATACATAGGCTGTTAAGGCCTCATCATTCTCCTCCTCCTCCTCCTCCTCCTCCTCCACCTCCTCCTCCTACTCCACCTCCTATGTCAAGGCATAGCTCTATCGAACATGGATCACGAAGGCAAGAGTGTGCAGCGATAACATCATCGTGCATGTTTAGACTTGCGAAACATAACAAGACTAGAATCAATGTCGATAACCTCAACATGTTATCAGAACATTGATTGATGTGTTCAGAACACTACATAAGTGATTAAGACTAGAATCGAACACTGTACTCGATACAACATGTGTTACAAAATGTTAGGAGATACCTTTGTTCTAAGAAGATCAGATTGAAACATAACAAGACTAGAATCGAACACTGTAATCGATGTTGTTAACTTCAACAAGTGATCAGAACATTGTTAGATGTGTTCAGAACAAAAGGACTTTTCCTCCACCTCCTCCTGACTGCGTCCTCCTACTCCTTCTCCTCCTCCTAGGGCTAACGGGCTAATGGGCTAAAGGGCTAATGGGCCGATGGGCTAAAGGGCTAATGGCCCGAAGGGCTAATGGGCTAAAGGGCAAAAGGGCTCCTCTACTACCTTACCACGCCCTCCTCCTTCCAGAAGGAGTTAGCTGAAGTAGGTACGTTTTTAATGCCCTCGTCGATCGCTATCCGCAAGAACGCTTCTACTTTGTTAAGTGTAGTAGCCATAAAGAGGGCAGCACGGTGTTCTGTTGATTAAAGATGGCGGATAACAGCTGACGAAATTGCCTGCTACTACAATAAGGAGGGCAGCACGGTGCTCTCTTGATTAAAGGTGGCGGATGACAGCTGTCAGAAAAGCACGTGGCTTTGTTTACTAATTCAAATCTCGCGCTAGTAAGGTTAAGTTGGCAGCACTGAGGTTTGGGCCCTTCAAGACAGCAGCACTGAGGTTAGAGATACGTTGTTGTCAATGATAGCTATCAAAAAGCACGCGGCGGTTTGTGATGCAAGATGGCGGATGACAGCTGTCAAAAAACGCACTTCGAATTTGCCGCCACCACATTTCAACTAAGGAGTGCAGCACGGTGCTATCTTGATTAAAGATGGCTGCTTGTCAAATTGTCCGTCTCAAAGGTAAGTAGCTATAAAGCGGGCAGCGCGGTGCTCCCTTGATTAAAGCTGGCGGATTACAGCTGTCACGTGGAATTTTCCGCCACCACAATTCAACTAAAGAGTGCAGCACGGTGCTCTCTTGATTAAAGATGGCGGATAACAGCTAACGGAACTTTGCCATAAAGAGGACAGTACGGTGCTCTCTTGATTAAAGCTGGCGGATAACAGCTGTCACGTGGAATTTTCCGCCACCACAATTCAACTAAAGAGTGCAGCACGGTGCTCTCTTGATTACAGCTAACGGATCTTTGCCATAAAGAGGACAGTACGGTGCTCTGTAGATTAAAGATGGCGGATGACAGCTGAGACGTAGAAATTACCCACTACTACGATAAAGATGGCAGCACGGTGCTCTGTAGATTAAGGATGGCGGATGACAGCTGACGTAATTGCCTGCAGGAGGGTAGCGCGGTGCTCTGTTTATTAAAGATGGCGGATGTCAGCTGTCAAAAAAGCACGTAGAATTGTTTGCTGATTCAAATTTCGCGCTAGTAAGATTTAGTTGGCAGCACTAAGGTTTAGGCCCGTCAAAATAGCTGCACTGAGGTTAGCGATCCGTTGTTGTTTGTCATAAAGCACGTGGCTGTCAAAAGAGCACGTGGCTTTGTTTACCATTTCAAATTTCCTGCGGGAGGAGGAGCGGGCCCCTGGGAAGGCCTCCCGTGAGGAGGAGGAGAAGCGGCCCCCTGGGATTGCCCCCCGGGGAGGAGGAGGAGGAGTGGGCCCCTGGGAGCCGAAGGAGACGCCAGAACCATCCACTTATACTACTTTCAGAGCCTTTTGAGCTTATCCAAACTCACTTTACTGAGATAAACGCATAGACCCGAATGTATTAGACTGACTGAGCCAACTGAGCTTGGAAGTTTCAAGAAATACAAAAACATTTCTGAATGTCTGAATTTTAAAGAAACGTGATTTTTTTGTCTTATATTTCCGTTGTATTTATGGTTCATGAACTCTACCTATCTCGGCGGCAGGTGGACAACGTACAGTAAATTAAAACTAATAAAAACATGTGTGCGTTCCTCTTCACAAGAATCTTATCTGAGAACGAAATAGTTAAAAACTTGGCTCTCTGTAAAATATATTTTTCCCGCAAAGCAAAGCCAGGCACGAAAAGTGTGTGCGAGGAAATATGGTAGTCTAAATTTTTGTATTGTGGTAAAAAAAAAACACTCGTGTTTCTCGCGTTCCCCTATGTTAGGCAGCTCTTTTCAAGCACCCTCCACAAGGGAGGTGAGCTGCATATACCATTTTAACCTCATACCAACCCTCTTTTTAGTCTTCAACTCCTGGCACTGCTGCCGAGAATCGAACGTGAGCCTCCGAGGATAACAGCCAATAGCGCTAACCATTACACTATCTACACTATCAAGATAAACTGTTGTGTGATGGTGAATGTATCTCTACAAATGTCCGGCTCCATGGCTAAATGGTTAGCGTGCTGGCGTTTGGTCACAGAGTCCCGGGTTCGATTCCCGGCAGGGTCTGGAATTTTAACCACCATTGGCTGATTTCGCTGGCCAGGGGGCTGGGTGTATGTGTCGTTTTCATTATTATGACGCACAGGTCGCCTATGAGCGTCAATCAAAAGAGCTGCACCTGGCGAGCCGACCGTGACCTGGGACGCTACCGCCGCTAAAAGCCATCCGCCGTTCCATTTCATTTTATCTCTACAAATGAAATCATTTGGGTGTTAGTGTGGTTACGCATCGACGACGCAAAGACAGACTGCGAAGACAGCTGCCGTGGCCTTAATTAAGGTACAGCATTTGCTGATGTGAAAATGGGAAATTAGGGAAAGCCATCGTAAGGGTTGCCGATGGTGGGAATTGAACCCACCATTTCCCAAATGCAAGATCACAGATGCACGACCTGAACCGCATATGGTGAATTATACATGTGTTGGCATTTTATATAGTTTTAGCCCAGCTTTATGTCTATGTGTAGGGAAATATTCACTACTTGTTTATCGTCGCACTAAGACATCCAAGGTTTTCAGTGGCGGAAGGTTGTTGTCGTGGCCTTAATTGAGGTACAACCCCAGCATTTTCCTGGTGTGAAAATGGGAAACCATGGAACACCATCTTCAGGGCTGCCGACAGTGGTATTCGAACCCACTCTCTCCTGAATGCAAGCTCACAGCTGCGTGACTGCAATCGCTCGGCGTAAGAAATTCGTTTGGGCTGGGCCTGACGGTAATCATACCCATAACAGTGCTATAAAGATTGCAAACAATATCGTTACCTGATAAAACGAAAGAAAATGCTGCTGCTGGTAAATCTACAAGAAGTTTATCCACTAACTTCCCATTTGCCCTTTCGTTTGATATTGACCTGACCAATAGTCCGTACCAAGTGCATCGCGCCTTAACAGTCCGTAACTTGTGTTTGTCAGCACTCCAGGACAAAGGATATGGAGTTCTTGTATATTATTCTAACTAGAGCTTTAATAGTCCACGGGTCAGTGGAAATAGCTGGCTAATTAAATTAAGCCAATGTGAGACAACTGACGACCCGCAAATACATTTCGACTTGCCTTCGAGGAAATGTGGAATATTGCTGGACATCGGAAAACCCGCACTTTGCATGTGGCCTTCAGAGAGACAATGCCCTTCTCTATTAGCAGAAACTTTACTCGATTGAATTTTGGAAATTGCTTTAAAAGGAATAACATGCGCATTTCAAAGACGTTTCAAGAAAAATGGTCTTTTTATGGTTAAGTTTGTGGCTGGTCATTCTTTATAAAGATAAATCCAGAACTACAGGTTATCGCAGAATTTACTGATCACAGTAATAATAATAATAATAATAATAATAATAATAATAATAATAATAATAATAATAATAATAATAATAATAATACAGTTTGCTTTACTTCGCACCGACACAGATAAGTCATACCGGGACGATGGGATATGAAAAGACAAGGAGGGGGAAGGAAGTCGTCGTGGTCTTAACTAAGCTACAGCACCAACATTTGCCTGGTATGAAAATGGGGAAACCACAGAAAAACATCTTCAGAGGGATTGGAACCCACTATCCCCGAATGCAAAATCACTGCTGCGTGACCCTAACCAAAGACAAAGACAAAGTCACCTCCGTACAGGCCATGAAGGCCCTTGGAGGAGTGGAAGGTAAAGGCTTCCACCATTGCTAACCGCGGCACGTGATGGTGTAGAGTGGTTAGCTCTACGCCCGGCCGCCTTTGCCCCCAGAAATTAGCCTGGTACTCGTTTTTGGTGTAGGCTGAGTGAACCTAAGGGCCATATGCACCTCCGGAAGTGGAAATCTCGTTTCTTAAATTTTACGACTTCCTGACGGGGATTCGAACCCACGTCCTTCCGGGCGAACCGAGCACGCCTTTACCGCCTCAGCCAGGCAGCACCTACGACCCTAACCACACGGCCAAATCACTTGGTATAATAATTGTTACCGTGTTTTGGTGGTAGGTAGAGGTGAAAGAAGGTGCGGGCGTGAACGGGTCTCAAACTACGGAATCAAAGTTAATGTAAAATTTAACAAGGTTATATTTTCTTTTCAAAAACAAAGAAATAACAAGCAGGTACAAAGTAGCAAGTCAAAGGGAAGTCACAATATTTAAAGGATTTGGGCTTCGAGCCCCGAAAACACCATGCTTGGGCAATCAGCCCAGTTTTACCTCCAAAACACAAGTTTCAACAGAGGGGCAGAAAACCCCATTCATACCTCGGAGCCCTTGCTCCAAATTACACTGAAAAGTCTCCACGAGGCATACCACAATCGATTTTTAAAAGAGCCACTCGCTCTCAGATTTAAGCCTTCTCCCAGGCCACACCAAACTCCACCTTCAAGTTGTCCTCAACGGACCTAAACACGGGGGTAAAATACCCAATCTACTGAGGTCTAGTAAATGAAAAGAAGGTTAATTAAATGACCTCTAAGGTAACAATTTGAGAAGAGGCGAACTTGCACTCCTAATACACTTTGTTTTTAAGACCTATTTTGGCTCTTAGGCCACTGATGCAAGGGCTAATCCCATACTACAGAGGTGACTTAAGAAAAGAACAATAGTTTTACGTTATCGAAGAATAGGTTGTGAAAAATAAGTTCACCTCAAAACAATATGAGTGGGAGCTCGAGAGGGTTAGCACTCTCTATCCCAGTATGTAGCTTTACAAGAGAATAGAAGAAAAGAGTAGTTACATTTTAGGAAAAGGTTACATAGTGGAACGCTTCGAACCCGCCCCGAAAGTTAAACTGCTGAGCTAGCAAAGAAAGAATTTATTAATCGGCCATTACCTTATTGTTGACCGCTGCCGAGGAAAGAGGCGCTTCCCGCCTCCTGCTATGTACTTAATACACTGAAAGATGGAACAGAAGTGGCCCGGAGACCCTAAAATCAGCAGTTTATATCCTCTCGCGGAAGGTTCTAGGCGTTAGGGGAATGAAAACACCCTCCCACAACGTTTTTATTGGCTAGGGTACAGAAACATATTCAAGTTGGGGGAAGATACCCATGATTGGTCAGAAATTAATAACAGAAATTCGGGATTGGTCAAATGCAAAACAAGGGGAAAGAGAGGGGTATACAGCCAACTTAAACAATAACAGAAAGAAATTTAACAAAGAACAAACTTTAGAAATAAAATTTTCTCCAAAGAACAGTTATTTTTCTTCCCACTAGGGTGCACTATTGTAGTTTTTCAGTGGTGTCCTCTAGAAGAGAAGGTTCACACTTCTTACTTCAAGCAAAACAAAAGTACGTCGAAAATGACACAGTTCACAAACTCAAAAATTTCCAGGTGGTGACATCTTCTGAGAAACTAGAAAATTAATAGGGTAAATAAAGTTCAGACTTCCTCCAGCAGAGGAGTTTCCACAGGCGCACATTTTAAATTAGCGGAGTGGAGGTGTACCGCCCGGTACAATAATAATAATAATAATAATAATAATAATAATAATAATAATAATAATAATAATAATAATAATAATAATAATAATAATAATAATAATAATGCAGAAAATAAAGGTCAGGGAAAGAACTATCTTGAGAAAGATCTTAGGCCCAGGGATCGTAAATGGGGAAACGATGATCAATACCTAAAGCAAGAATCTCTAATGGACACCATCATGAAGAGACGCCTCCAATTCTATCGACACCTTTAGAGAATGAACGTCATGCACAGAGCCAGTTCCTGCAAGAAAACAACATCAAGAAAGTTAAACAAGATCTTCAAATATTCAACATCTCTGAATCCCATATCCAGGACAGACGAACTTTCCGGAAAATGTTAAAGGAAGACCCACACATTAAACATAAGAAAGGGCAGAGACCAAAGAGATCAGAAACAGCTAAACAACAACAAAGCCATAACATGAAGGAGATATTATGGGCTAGGAAGAAGGCTCAAAGAAAGTGAAACCCTTGTTAGCTGGAAACCATTTTGGTTAACCTTCGTAGTCAATAGTTGGCACATTCGAAGAAATAACTATAATTATAATGGAAGTTATAATAATTTCATGTGACTATTTCTAGCCTGGTGTAGGCCTTGTAAGGCAGACCCTCGTAGGAGGGTGGGCGGCATCTGCCGTTTATGGAAAAGTGAATGTTATTGTAGTGGAGGACAGAGGTGTGTGAGTGTAGGGGTGTTGAGGACAGCATAAAATCTCCAACCCGGCCGGGAATCGAACCTGGGACCCTATGAACCGAAGACCACTATGCTGACCATTGAGCCAAGGAGCATTATAATAATAACAATCATCATAATCATCATCCCATGGCATTACAAACCTGATGCTCAGCCTGATGGCGCGGTCAGCTTTACGAATCCCTTCGGCCGTTATTCTCGGCTTTCAAGACCGGGTCCGCTATCTCATGAGCAGACAGCTGCTCGGTAGTTCTCACGTAGGCTGAGTGTACTTCGAAGCAGCCCTCAGGTCCAGATGAAATTCTCTGAATAGCCAGGAAGTGAACCCCTGAACTCCAGATGAGCGGCAGGCTCGCTACCACCAGACCGCGGGACTGGCAATAATAATAATAATAATAATAATAATAATAATAATACCGAGCAAGTGGCTGTGCGGTTAGCGGCGCGCAGCTCTGAGCTTGCATTCGGGAGATAGTGGGTTCGAACCCCACTGTCGACAGCCTTGAAGATGGTTTTCCGTTGTTTCCCATCTTCACACCTGCAGTCGCTTAAGTACGGCCAGTATCCAGTAATCGGGAGATAGTGGGTTCGAACCCCACTGTCGGCAGCCCTGAAGATGGTGCTCCGTGGTTTCCCATTTTCACACCAGGAAAATGCTGGGGCTGTACCTTAATTAAGGCCACGGCCGCTTCCTTCCCATTCCTAGGCCTTTCCTATCCCATCGTCTCCATAAGACATATCTGTGTCGGTGCGACGAAAAGCAAATAGCAGAAAATATAAAAAAATAGCATCTTCACACCTGGCAATTGCTGGGATTGTGGCTTAATTAAGGCCACGCACGCTTCCTTCCCCCCACTCCTAGCCCTTTTCTATCCCATCGGTTGATAAGAAAGGCATGGGTGAATTTAAAAAAGAGAAGCAATGATCATCAATTAAATAGGGTCACTAAAAATATAAACAGTGTATGGGATGGGTTTAAAGCAGTTAATGGGGAGTGTTAAAACAGTAATGTACTTAAAAGGTGGTAAGGAATGGTTATGGACCCATTATATTAGCCTGTAACAGAGAAATAAAGAGATTTACCTTTTCACAGGACTTTTTTGGCGCACTGCAACAGATTTTGTTTTTTAGTTTCTGGTCTGAGAATGGGAAAATAAGTAATGAGTAACAATTTTAAACATGCTTACCTAATTTTTTGTACCCCGATAATATAGTGGGAAGTATTCCTCCCATGGCCAATTTTGAATAACTCTCAAGTAATAGCTTATTTTATTCAAAAGTTGCTGAAATAAATTGAAAATTATATAAAACTCAAATATTCCACAGTTAGATTGTGTAAGGGTTTTATACATTCTGTTACAAAAGCAAAAGAAGGAAAATTATAATTCTCTTACGACACAACAATGATATCACTACCGTCACAACAAGTTCAATTTCAAAGTAAATCACTTCCTACCCAATTCAAATATTGTACCAGTAGATGCCAGTCACTTACCCTTCATTGCCGCTTCTAGTTCCAATAACGCCAGTATATGTCAGGCAGCTTCATAGGTGCACACAATAAAATAAACTAGAGGAGGTAAGAAAACATTCCATGGACACAAGGAAGTAAATGCTTAGGCGATAAGTATACTTCCCACAGCCTGTGAAATGGTTAAAAAGGAGGTTCAGGATAGAAAGAAATAGTTATGAATGGCTGCGGAAGTAAGAAGAGATTAAAGGCATTTCTAGGAAATTGTATTTAGCAAAAATGTCAGCTAAGAATAACATGATTGCATACATACTCTTAATTGGCAGCCATATCCATTTTAGGGAACAAAGATAGGATATGTATGGGTACTTTAAGACAGAAACAGGTTACGGATAAGACATTCCAGGGATCATTAATGAACAAGGTGAGTATATATGTGAGAACTTACAGAAGGCTGAAGTAAAGATAAGGTATAAGTATAATGTTCAGGTAGAAGAGGCAACTAATACTGGCGAATTATTGAAATTTACCTATGATAATAATAATGACACTTACAAAAAAAGACAAACGCTGAAAGCTATAAAATCAGCTGGGATTGATAATATTTCTGGGGATGTACTAAAGACAATGAGTTGGAATATAGTGTCATATCGGAAATACTCATTTGATTAACGTTTGCATGAAGGTAAGGTAAGGGTATATTCTGCACGAAGGCAGGTACGAACCTCCACAGAGGTGTGCCTGAGCCGCAATTTACGTGCGGTAGGGTGGTCAGTTCCTTTCCACTCCCCCATTCCCTTACTACCCCACAATAGCGCGTGGCAACCCATCCAAAACTTGAACACGCCCAATGTTGCTTAACTTCGGCGACCGCACGGGATCCGGTGTTTCAACACGGCTACGGCCGTTGGCTATATGAAGGAACGATACTAAATGAATGGATAGGCACAATACTAGGCCCAGTGTACTAGGGAATGGGCGATAAACATAAAACGGATAATTACAGGTCAATCAGCTTGAAATGTGTTATTTGTAAGCTCTGGGAAAACATTATTTCTTATTATGTTAAACTCCTTTGCACAATTACTAACTGCTTTGAGAGAAAGCAGCTCGGGTTTAGGAAATGCTTTTACAGTGATGCTCCACTGGTAAGATTCAAGATATAGCACATATTTTAGATTCAGAAGGTCGAATGGTCTGTGTCGCTATCGACTACTGACGAAAATGAGGGCTATTGGAGTAGTGGCTAGATTTATAGAAAATAGAACTCAGGGAATGAGAGTAGGTGAAGCATTATCTGATCCTGTAATGATTAGGGGGGGGGCAAAGCTCAATATTACTGGACTTTTATAATTTCTTATATATATATATAAATATTATATGAATATTCATATAATATTGCCATTGACCCCTGGGAAAAATGCTAATTTAGCAAAAATTCAAATCGCTCTCGCTGTGCATGAACCCCCATTGATTTTACTACTCCCCCCATTACTTAATATTTTTTCAGCACAATCTTGAGGGACAGGAATGTAACTCATCAGCAATTTATCTCTCAAGTAACATTGTTAATTCTGAAACTCCACAGGGTTCAAACCGCGGACCATTGCTATTTTCAGCTTTTATAAATTACCTGCCTAAAAGGATTAGGTACTTCCATAACATACTGTATGTCCATGATTTCAAAATATTTAAGCCCATTCACTCGATTACAGACTGTTATCAACTCAGAAATGATCTAGACAATGTAATGCAGTGGACCTTAAACATACCCAAGTGCGTGTCGATGTGTCTTATTCACAACAAAAATCCTGTCAGATATTCGTACAAACTAGGAGTGGAATCACTACAGCCAATAACGGAATAAAGATAACTTGGAGTAATGTTTTACTATCAACTAAACTTAATTTGCCACAAGAACAAAGTTATTAGCGAAAGTTACCTAAACCTTGGATTTCTAATGAGAATTTCACGAAAACTGTACATGTATTCATTTATACAATGTTATTGTACGAAAGAAACTCGAATATGCGAGCCAAATTTTGAATCCGGGCTGCAAAATTCTTATTAAAAGCACAGAAAAAGTTCAGAAACGCTTTTTTATATTTATTTATTGAATGATGAACATAAAAGCCTTTCGCCCAATTACAATGTTCACAATATACAGTACAATACAATTAATAGTTACACTACTAACCATTAATTGAAGAAATAACAATACAAAGTAGGTAATACAATAAAATACGCAGTTAGTATATTAATAATAATTTTACAGTGGTAACTAACACAAAGTAACACATTCAGTTATATAGTTAAATTACTCCGTCCTAGTCTTAAAGCGAATAAGAAATAAACATGACACATTATGCAAAATAAAATGGGAAATAATATGTGTAAAGCGTACGTCACTTAAAAACTTTGGATTCAAATAGGAAGAGAAATAAAGAACAACTATAAGATTGAAATGAGACATGTACGGAAAACGGAGATAATATTTCACACGCCAATTCAAAGTTGATTTGATTCATAAAAAAGATATCATAATTACTTGTAGTTAATTTATTATTAAGTTTCAGAATGTTACTAAGAGGAGATTTCTTATGGGCTTCTTTCTAGCATTTACTAATGTAAAAATAAATTCTTGAACATGTCAGACTTTTTAGAAACATAAATTGGTATACTTCCAAGTAACTCTTCATCATTTATTTTACTATTCAGTATTTTATACAAAAATAGCATCATGTGCTTCTTACGTCTTTGTTCCAAAATTTTAACACCGAGGTGTGATAACGTTGTGGAGTAGGACAGAAATATCGTGTATTCGTGTGACTGTTTCCAGTACACGTACTTCAAGAACTGCTTTTGTACTCTATCAATTAATTTGATGTACATAGTGTCTGATGTACTCCAGATAATAGAATTGTATTCTAGTTTCGGTCTTACTAGTGAGTTGCATAAAATAAACAACGCTGTACGAATTTCGAAGTATGAAACCCAAATTCTTATAGGCTTTATTAATATATATTCAATATGACTACCAAATTTCGAATTATTATTGAACTGAATACCTAAATCCATCTTTTTTTCTTTACTCCACAGTGATATAGCATTTAGATCATTTTTTAAATTCTTACAGTCATCAGTGGTTTTAATTGAAGAAAATACTTTCAGATCATCGGCAAAGAGTAATACATGAGACCTAGGCACGACATCTACATCATCATTAACATAAATTAGAAAGAGTAAAGGTCCTATATTTGAGCCCTGGGGTACACCTGAATTGGCTATACAATTGTGAGATGAATATCCTTTATAACACACATATTGTTTTCTGTTAAATAGATGCGATCTCATCAAGGGGTAAAAGCCCTGAGAGAAATTCAAGGAATCGATTTCCTTCAAATGTATATCATGATCTAGTTTGCCAAGAGGTTTTTGGAAGTCAGTAAATACAACATCAACTAGGCCTGTCTCATCCAAATGCCCTGAAAACTGGATTAAGTTTGTGGTGGTAGAACACATTGGCATCAAATCATGACAACGAATAGAAATAATAGGTTTTACATGATTCATTATACGTTCAAAAGGAATACTTTCAAATAGTTTTGCAGGAGGTGACAATATATTTATTGATCTATAATTACTGATTAAGCTAAGGTCATCCGTTTTGGGAATAGGAGTTATTTTCGAATATTTCCAAGCACCAGGAAAGACCTAACAATCATATTGAACAGTATTGCCAATGGATGTAGTAACTGATCTCTTCATCCCTTGAAAACAAATGGAGGAACACCATCTGGTCCTGACGACTTTGTCGGCTTGAGTTTCGTTATTGCTTTTTCGATCTCATAGATTGTTATTCTACTCAAGAGAAGCAAATCTAACTGTGAGTTTGATTGTATGATACAGTATTTTATGAGTACACTTTAGAAAAATATTCTGCATAAAAATTCCCAATACTTTACCATCTAGTTTCACATCTGTACTTTTATTCCAGTTTTTATTTTGTTTTTATAAAATTCCAGAATAAATATATGTTCGTTGATATTTCTACCTCAGTACTTTCAATGTATTGTTTGAACGGAATATTATTCTCCTTTTCAATATTAGCTCTTATATTCTTTATACATAAAGAAATTCAATTTTTTAATTTTATTTTTCTAATTGTCTCTTTAAGCTTCAGTTTACGTATCAAATCCTTAGTGAACCAGACTGGATACCTCTGTTTATAGTGCTTAGCTTTTGGAACGCATTTACTAAAAACTGAATACAACTTATCGTACAATTCATCTATAACCAGATTTACATAATTGCATTTCAGAATATCGTTCCGGGATTCTTCCCTAAGCAGAACATAAAGGTGTAAAAAGTCTGCTTGTTCAAAATTAAATCTATTTTCATATCCGTGAATTTTACTTTTCCATTTTCTCTATATTTGATAGGGGCGAATAAAGGAGGATGGTGTTGACGAACGGGAATAAATATCTCTGATTCTTCGCTCAGATCAATTGTATCTGTATATGAAAGCACAAGGTCAAGGATTCTTCCATTTTTATTACGTACTTAATTTATTTTAAATTAAACAGGTGTAAACACTTCAGGACATCTTGACTCAAGTCACAATTGCTGCCTGTTATTTCAGGTAAATTAAAATCCACCAATATAATAAAATTCGATATAAATACATCTTTGATGAATTAGGCTTTCAAAGAAGAAACTATAGTCCGTCAGATTTGAATTATAAGCTACGCAAATAATGTACCTTATTATGCATAGTGAATCCGCATTTTCTTCAATTAGATTTATTCTTTCAGTGATGGTACTATTCTTTACACCCCTCCATCTCTGCTCGTACTAGTGAGTTGTATATTTCTGTCCTGGCGATATACATGATATCCATCGTCAAACACTTCGGAATCATAATTAGAATTATGGAGCCACGTTTCAGTTAATACAATAAGATCGTAAGAATTACACAGCACATTGTTGTATAATAAGTTAGTCTTTGACCTGAGACCTCTGACATTCTGATAATAAATATCGTAGAGCGAAGTTAACAATTAAGCTTATTTAAATCACCTTCGCCTTGAATTCTAATTAGTTGCGAGCCATCTTCTTTCCTCATAAAAATTTCCGTTTCTGATCCACTGTTATTTCACTTTTTGGAAATCTTGACCTGCGTAGCTTTTTAAAGTAGTTTACTAAGAGTAGGACGAAGACTTTCGTTTATATACATAGGATTACTGAATGTGTGGCCAACATGCAGTGTAGAAAAGTTCCTTTCTATTCTCCTTTGACGGAGAAGTTCTTCCTTGAAATACCTACGGCAAAATCGAACAAATGTGGTGGGGGAGTTCGTACTGTGGCTGTTAGGCAGCCTATGGAAAGCTTTACCACTTCTTCACTCACATTCTCGTTCTGTTGATGAGGAACTAGATGGATTTCTAAGGTGTTCACCCTAGAATATTGTTCACAGCCAGTAATCCTCTCGCTTAAGTTTTTAATCCTTTGTTTCAACTCATTATTTTCATTTTTCAGGGACTCGATCATCAGTAGAAACGAGTCAAATTTTCTCCCATGGTCAGCAATCATAGCAGAATTACAGTCTAGCTTTTCATGACATAGTTCTAAAGATCTGCCCCCTTCCCTTTCCTGAATTTTCTCCGTGTCCATAATTTGCTGAATTTCTTTCCTTAAATCAACCATTCCTTTTCTTACATACTTCAGAATTGTTAACACTTCCTTCAAGGTCTCGATATCTTCATTTTTACTTTCTCATCTCTACTAGAAAAAGATTCTGGACACATCCACTGGCCACCAACTGCTCTAAGGTGCACAATTTCCCCTTTATTCAAGCTTACACACTTAGCATGCGATGTTCCTTTGCATTCAGAACACTGTAATTTAACACATTTATCTGATTTGTTTGGGAGTTCCAAATTACACACACAGCAATCGCTCATTGTAATTTAGGTTCATGGGATATTCCCAAGTAATTTTAATGTGCGTTCTTATTATTTAACGGAAATGTTTATTGAAAAGCAAAGCTGTAATGGCAATAAAACGTCACAAGCAATGTAGAGTAAATTTAGTAACACGGAGTATACACTGACATCTACCTTGCGAGAAAAATTACATTTCAAAGGTGGTAGCATGAGCTAAGTTGGCAGAATGATCGCTGTCGATAGTCTTCCGTTATCCAGATCATATTACATTATTACTACACAAAGAGAATTTTGATCTCATGAGTTTTTATATCGAAGTTAACCTCATGAGCCAATTATATTAATTTGTTATACACTACTTACAGCAGCAGAAGCCACTACCCACATACGTCTTCACACCGTCATTGTTGCCTGCATCTCAAAACAACAGGCATTTTCCCCTTCATGGTCTATTACGAGGAATTACTGCTAAACAAGCAGCGGCGAAAGAAAACACACCAAGAAATACGGAACAGTCGAGTTATCTGTATATCTCTATCTCTCCCAGAAGCAATACAGCATTCATGCCGACTGTTTCCCTAGCCTATATAGTGTAAGGAAAGCAAAGAAAGAACTTATGCCCCAATGTATTTCAGTCACCAAAACATCTACATAGGTAGACCTACAAGAACGTTTGTATAAAACTGCTCAAAGCATTTCCAAATCGTTGTATGTAGAACAGGATGTAACAGCCAGATTGATCTGTAAATGGGGATTTGACGGCAGTTGATATCACAGTATTTATAAACAGAAATGCAATGATTTTGGAGTGAATATGCAGATGAATACATGGTTTTGATTGCCTTCATCCCTATTCACTTGATTGATATGTAATATCTGGAACGGTTCTGTGGAGCAATGATCCTCCAGGATCAACATCGTACTGTAGACAGGCCCCGATTTACAAATCGGCGGACTGGGCATTTGCCCACGGCGGCAGTTTTTGAGGGGCGGCGGCCGGCGGATCGAGTAATTATGGCCTGCGTGAGTTACGTCTTAAATTCATTACACTCAAATTACTTTTACTTTCCACAAATTATTTCAATTATTTTATTAGCCTATATAAATCAATTTAAACTATTATAACTTTAAAACCTGAATTTAATCTATATATTTAGATTTTATGAAAAAATTAAGTAACTGCAAATGATAAGAAGGCATCATTTAAATCGTGCGGGTGCTGGCTAGGTAACCCTGTTAGTCTGCCCTGTCTGTCATTGGCTCGTGACACTTCCTTTACGTATTGTAGTTTACATTCGCTCACCATCAACCTGATAACCTCACCTAGCCAACACATTGTCTCGTGTAATTATTATATGTTTTTCAGTATTTAACCACGAGTAAAAATTTAAGTGGTGTTGAATACAAAAAAACATGCTGCTAAAACGCAGAGTGATGTTGAACTACTTAAGAAAGTACCTAAAATGGGAACGTTCTTTACTTTGACTCGTTCAACTCCAACCTCGGAATCAGAATGCTTCGACTTCGTCATCGTTCCCCAAGAAGACTGATCAGCCCTGTGTTAATATTAAATTGAACGATGAGCCTGAAGTTGTCCAGCAGCCGTTTGGAACTATTTCACAATCACAACCTGAAATAACCTTACCTAATTTATTTTCTACAGATGATCCTGCTACTTGGAATGTCAAGTTAAATTCAGTAATTGAGAATGTTATTAAACATTACCCAAAACAAGACGCAACCGGGCGAGTTGGCCGTGCGGTTAGAGGCGCGTGGCTGTGAGCTTGAATCCGGGAGATAGTGGATTCGAATCCCACTGTCGGCAGCCCTGAAGATGGTTTTCTGTGGTTTTCCATTTTCACACCAGGCTGATGTGAGCCTGGCTGTACCTTAATTAAGGCCATGGCGGCTTCCTTCCAACTCCTAGGCCTTTCCTATCCCATCGTCGCCGCAAGACCTATCTCTGTCGGTGCGACGTAAAGCCACTAGCAAAGAAAAAATACGTATTGGTGGATTTTTCTAAATCTCTGCGAACTTACAATGATGGTAAATATGTTTAAGAGTGCTCTTCACAGTCAACGGGGAAGTATTCTGTATTCAGTGCTGTTTATTTCAACCAGACAATGAAAAATACATTTTAATGACAGGAGGCACAGCTACGAACTACTGAAACATGATGAACATTCTCATGATCACAGGCGTAATGTTTTTACGTACATCACCAGACAAAAGCAGTTAATGTAGGTTGATAAAATTCTGTTTACACTGTATGAAGAACAGGTAAACTACTGGCGAAGTGTAATCTCAAGAATAGTTTCTGTTGTACGATTTTTGGCAGTTAGGTGTTTACCTTTCAGAGGAGACAATGAGGATTTAGGATTAACTTCAATTGATTTGTATCTTGGATGCCTCGAGTTGATCAGTGAATATGACCCTTTCTTTGTCCAGCAAATCGGAAAATATGGTAACAAAGGTCAAGGGCACACCTCATACCTGTCTTCTCAAATATGTAATAAGTTATTTCAGTTATGGGGTATTGTGTGCTTAAAACATTAGTTGATGAAGTAAAAGAAACTAGGTACTACTCTCCAATAGTTGATTCGAGGCCTAATTGCTGTCACCTGACCAGCTGGCTATTGTTTTACGATATGTACCTCAGAGCCAAAGCCTGTAGAACGACTCATTAAACTTTTGCCTGAAATATCACACACATGTGCTGGACTAGAAAAAGCTGCAGTTGGTTGTTTTGAGAGTTTTGAAATCAATATCAAGAATTGTAGGGGCCAGTGTCATGATAATACTTTCAATATGTCAGGAGGTTACTCAGGTCTCCAGGCCCGAATAAAGCAGCCAAGTCCCCTTGCTGAATACATACCGTGTGAAGCACATTCATTAAATCTTTTTGGTTCGGCTGCCGCAGAATGCTGCACTACCATAGTGGTATTTTTTGCCTTCGTCCAGGAGTTGTACAATTACTTTTCTCTGTCAACGTACAGGTGGAATATTTTGAAGCAATTCTTGGCAAAACACGATACGCCAGTGGTAAAATCTTTATCAGAAACCAGATGGTCTGCAAGAGCAGGCGCTGTCAGAGCTTTGGTAAAAGGTTAGGAAGAAATACGACAATCGTTGAGGCAGCTATCTGAAGACTGCAGTGTAAAACCTGCTTGTAGACTTGACGCACAAAACAAAACATTGACACAATATTTCAGAATTTTTAGACCACTTTTCTGATAGTTGAGTGGAATGACATTTTGGAATGTGTTGACAAGTGTTCTAAAAAATTTGCAGTATGAAAATATTAATCTTGAGGGCCTCTTCTGCGTACCATATGACCTTGCCGCGGTGGAGAGGCTTGCGTGCACCAATGATGCAGATAGCCGAGCCGCAGGTGCAACCATATCGGATGGGTATCTGTTGAGAGACCAGACTAACGAATGGTTCATCGAAAGGGGGGTAGCAGCCTTTCGGTAGTTGCAAGGGCGGCAGTCTTGATGATTGACTGATACGGTCTTGTAACAATACTCAACATGGCTTAGCTGTGTTGATATTGCTACACGGCTGAAAGCAACGGGAAACTACAGCCGTAACTAACACCCGAGGACATGCAGTTCTCTCTGTATGAATGATGTACTGATGATGGCTTCCTCCCGGGTAAAATATTCCGGAGGTAAACTAGTCCCGCATTCGTATCTCCGGGTGGGGACTACACGAGAGAGGGCTATCATCAGGAAGATGGATACTGGCATTCTGCGAGTCGGAGCGTGGAATGTTAGAAGTTTGAATCGTTGTGGTAGGTTAGAGAATCTGAAAAGGGAGATGGATAGGCTAAACTTAGATGTAGTTGGTATAAGTGAAGTACGTTGGCAGGAAGAACAAGATTTCTGGTCAGGCGACTACCGAATTATCAACACAAAATCAAACAGACGAAATGCAGGAGTTGGTTTAATAATGAATAAGAAAATAAGGCAGCGGGTAAGTTACTACGACCAGCATAGTGAAAGAATTATTGTCGTCAAGATAGACACCTAACTAATGCCCACCACATTAGTGCAGGACTACAGTATATGCCTACTACTTGAGCGGATGATGAGGAAATATAAAGAATATACGAGGAGATAGAAGATTTAATACAATTGACGTCCGAAACGGGGGAGGAGCTTACCGTCAGCTGTTTCCAATATGGCGGCGAGATAGTGACGGGATGTAAACACGACAGTGATCGGGTGTGCGTCTGTAGGATTTATTAAGTGTTTAAAATGTCTTTGGTGTCGTTTGCGCAACTGTTGAGAGTTGTCGGAGATTTCATGCGTCCATTAGTGGAAGGGGAAGAAATATTCAAGCGTAATTACTTGATATGTGTAGGTAAAAAGTTTGAAACAGAAGATGAAACTGGTTGTGTTTACAATCATCCCACATCGATTCAAAACCGCACAAAGTTAATGTTGTCTTGAACAAGGGGGTGAAAATGTGAAGTGCAACTGTATATGTAAAGCGGGTTTGTCAGAGAAATGTTACCGCTGACACGCTAATTCACCTTAACAGTTAAGCTACTGTAATTTTCCACTATTAGAGGTTATGGAGTAATTTCTTAGCCAGGTGACGGGGGAGTTACCTGTTTTGTAAACTGTAATCTTGGGGAAGAAAGTAGAATTATTATTTTCTAAGTAAATGTTGTAAAGCAAATAAATCCTATGCTTTATACAGGCTTGTGTTGGAACAGCCCACATAAACTTAAATGTTCTTCCATTTTTACCATCAGCACAAAAGTTAGAACTTAGAACCGACAATAATAAGTATAAAAAAATTATAACTACCTACAGAATATGCAGAGCAAAGTTGGAAAATTATCATTTAAGAGTACTATAACCTCTACAGTCACAGCTGTTTGGGGTTGAAGAATACTTGGTTTGTCCAATTCTACCAAATAATTAGGTTATGGCTTCTAATTTATGATGACCGGGCGAGTTGGCCGTGCGGTTAGGAGCGTGCAGCTGTGAGCTCGCATCCGGGAGATAGTGGGTTCGAACCCCACTGTCGGCAGCCCTGAAGATGGTTTTCCGTGGTATCCCATTTTCTCACCAGGCAAATGCTGGGGCTGTACCTTAATTAAGGCCACGGCCGCTTCCTTCCCATTCCTAGACCTTTCCCGTCACATCGTCGCCATAAGACCTCTCTGTGTCGGTGTAACGTAAAACAAATAGCAAAAAGAGCTATTTATGACGGCAAAATACTACATATTTTCTTTAATTGATAGAAGTATTATATAGGCAATTTAAATTCAGTGCTTAATTACTATCAGTTAAAGATATTACTCACATGTAGATAGTTAATTTACTGTCTGCTGTTACACATATGAAGAAGTTTACAAAGAGCGGATTACATTCTATGTGCGGCACAGAAGTATTAGGCTACAAGTTTATCAGTATTTTTGATGTAGCTAAATCTTTGTGAATACAAATTAGAGATAATAACTATCAATGGGTACAATAAACAGTACCGGCACCTACGCTGTGGAAAGAAGTCGTCTTCACGAGAATGCAGACTGCGCACTGTCATGTATCGCGCAACGCGTTTTCCAATTGACAGCGCGGAAACCCATCTTTCTCTCTGAACTTTTTGTACAGGAAAGTAGTGACCAGATTTCGCATCCGTTTTATACGATTTGCAACCTTATACAGAGCAGTACCTCCTCAAATTTGACAATTTTCTTTCTGTTTCCATCACGACGTCAATGCTTCGCCATGTAAATATACCTCACCAGTCACTATGTTGCAGCTTCAACATTCTACCGCGTGGCTGCGCCATCCAACTTTTCTGACGTCAATATGTAAAAGGTGACGAGAATCTAATTGTGATGGGAGACTGGAATGCAGTGGTAGGCCAAGGAAGAGAAGGTAATACAGTAGGAGAATTTGGATTGGGACAAAGGAACGAAAGAGGAAGACGGCTGGTTGAATTCTGCATTGATCGTAATTTAATCCTTGCCAATACTTGCTTCAAACACCACAATCGACGGCTGTATACGTGGACGAGACCTGGAGACACTGGAAGGTATCAAATATACTTAGTAGTGTGTTTGTGACAGTTCTAGAACCCCCTCCTCCTCAACAGGCTGCCCTTCCCGACGTTAGTTGCACAGGATGGTGGCTATATACGGGTTCTTATGGAGTGAGCTGGCCCAGGGGCTACTGCGCAAGATGACGGCTATTCATAAGCTCTTATGGAGGAGGCTGACCCAGGGCAGACATAGGACTTAAGGAGATGGCCTAGGGGGCAATTGCGAAAGATGGCGGCCGCGTACTACTTCCTAGTGCTAGAACCCAGAGGTAAGATGGTTGCGATGAGATGTAGATAAACATAGAATGTTGTTATAACCTAACTTTGTAATCTGTTAGAAGAGATTAAGTTCATTCAGTGTAGGATTGCAAAATGCTGATCCGAAAAATTTCATATCACACACACACATGATAGGGAATGGAACCCAGGCGTCACGTCTTATCACAAGGGCAAAATGACTCTTCCTCCTCCTCCTCACCACGCCCTCCTCCTCCTCTTCCTAGGTATAAAGGACTAATGGGCTAATGGGCTAATGGGTTAAATGGGCTAACGGGCTAATGGGCTAAAGGGCTAATGGACTAATTGGCCAAAGGGCTATAAATGGTAAAAAGGGATAAAAGGCAAAAGGGCTTACATTTTGTAGTATTTACGGTGCCTCTCGTACCTTTATCCGGGCTTGAGGCCGGCTCTTCAGCTCGAGGCGGAGTTAACACCCTAAGGAAGGGGGAATGTTGGGAAACAGTCTGTACCAGTATAGCTACTCAATCCACAATATGACACAGAGGGATGACTTAGGTGAGGGTGAGGGCTGAGAATGTAGGAAGGTGTTTAGGCTGTTATACTGTCGAGAGAGCTTACAGCCAAGGTCTTTACTTTGAAGAGCTATTACTCAATAATACCTGCACGACGTAATTCTTGCTCTATTTCAAAAATATCTGCATTATACTCTGTGTAACCAGCATCTTGGTAGGTTCCTAGCAGTTTCAAACATTCTAAGAATAGTTTGGGACTTTACAGTATCTTACGTGTACATGGGTAAACAGAGGCTTGTTGTGAACTTTGAGCCTGCTTGCAGAAAGTTGATGTGTAGGGATTTGTTTTTGATGTAATACGTGATTCTGCAGTAGCATTTCCAGGGACAAACTTATGTAGCAAAGAAGCGTTGATACCAGTATTATAATAGGACAGTTCGGCCGCCACCTCCTCCTCCGGCTCTCGGGAGAGGCCTCCACCTCCCGCAGGAAATTTGAATGTTGGCGGGAAATGTGAATTTTGGCGGAAAAATTGAATTTTGGCGGGAGATTTGAATTTAGGCGCGAGATTTGAATTTGTAAACAAAGCCACGTGCTTTTTGACAGCTGTCATCGACAACAACGCATCGCTAACCTCACTGCTGCCATCTTGACGGGCCTAAACCTCAGTGGTACCAACTTAACATCACAAGCGCGAGATTTGAATTGCTAAACAAATCCACGTGTTTTTTGAGAGCCACGTGCTTTTTGACAGACAACAACGCATCGGTAACCTCACTGCTGCCATCTTGACGGGCCTGAACATCAGTGGTACCATCTTAACCTAACTAGCGCGAGATTTGAATTTGTAAATAAAGCCACGTGCTTTTTGACAGCCACGTCCTTTTTGACAGACAACAACGCATCGCTAACCTCATTACTGTCATCTTGACGGGTCTAAACCTCAGTAGTACCAACGGAACCTAACTAGCCCGAGATTTGAATCGGTAAACAAATCCACGTGCTTTTGGACATAAGTCATCCGCCATCTTTAAACCACAGAGCACCGTACTGCCCTCTTTATCGCAGTAGCTGCAAATTCGTCACCTGTCATCCGCAGTGCTGCCATCTTAACGGGCCTAAACCTTAGTGCTACCAACTTAACCTCACTAACGCGAGATTTCAATCGGTAAACAAATCCACGTGCTTTTTTGACAGCTGTCATCCGCCTTCTTTAATCTATAGAGCACAGTGCTGCCCTCTTTAGCTACTTACCTTCAAAATATGGTGGCGGATAATTTGAAAAATGCTTTTTGACAGCAGCCATCTTTAATACAGAGAGCACCCTGCTGCCCTCTTTAGCTGGACCCCTTTAAAATGTGGTGGCAGGCAATTCCACGTGACAGCAGCCATCTTTAATCAAGAGAGCACCGTGCTGCCCCCTTTGTGGTGGCGACAAATTCCACGTGCTCTTGTTTGGAAACAAACTCACGTGCTTTTTTCTGACAGCTGTCATCCGCCTTCTTTAATCAAGAGAGCACCGTGCTGCCATTTTATGTAGACACCTTTGAAATGTGGTGGCGGCAAATTGAAAAATTCCACGTGCTGTTGTTTAGTAAACAGACTCACGCGCTTTTTGTCAGCTGTCATCCGCCATCTTACATCGCAAACCTTAGTGCTACACTCTTTAGGTACATACCTTTGAAATATGGTGGCGGATAATTTTAAAAGAAAAATTCTACAGCAGCCATCTCTCGACGCTAATTGCACAAGATGGTGGCTATACATGACTCCTTAAAGGTGCTTATGCAAGATAGCCGCTATACATATGTTCTTATGAGACGTCCTTGGGTTGCTTGCGCAAGATGGCGGTTATACAAGGCTCCTTATGAGACTCCCTAGGGATGCTTGCTCAAGATGGCTGTTGTACTGTCGAGAGAGCTTACAGCTAAGGTCTTTACTTTGAAGGGCTATTACTCAATAATACCTGCACGACGTAATTCTTGCTCTATTTTTCAAAAATATCTGCGTTATACTCTGTGTAACCAGCATCTTGGTAGGCTGTTAGCAGTTTCAAACGTTCTACGAATAGTTTGGGGTCTTTACAGTATCTTACGTCTACATGGGTAAACAGAGGCTTCTTGTGAACTTTAGGTCTGCATGCAGACAGTTGATGTGTAGGGACTTGTTTTTGATGTAATACGTGATTCTGCAGTAGCATTTCCAGGGATAAACTTATGCAGCAAAGAAGCGTTGATATCTTCTTCTACTTCATCTTGCATCCCTGTTAAGATGTTTGCACGGCTACAGAACGTGTTGTAGCCTTAGAAAATAAAGTAAAAATCATAAAGCTCTAATGGTAAAGAAACATTGAGATCTTCGTCGTTTTCTTTATTATTACGATTATCATCAGCATCCTCATCATCGTCCTCCTCCTGTTAGGGAAGAAGGGCTAATGGACAAAAGGGCTAATGAGCTAATGGGATAAATGGCTAATGGGCCAATGGCCTACAGGGCAAAAGGGCTAAATGGCTTATATTTGTAGTATTTACGGTGTCTTTCCTCTCTTTATCCGAGGCTTGAGACCTGCTCTACAGCTAGAGGCGGAGTTAACACCCTAAGGTAAGGAGAATGTTGGAAAAGTGTCTGTACCAGGATAGCTACTCGATCCACTATATGCTACAGAAGGATGACTTACTACTACTCAATAATACCTGCACGGCGTAATTCTTGCTCTATTTCAAAAATATCTGCTTTATACTCTGTGTAACCAACATCTCGGTAGGCTATTAGCAGTTTCGAACGTTCTACAAGGAGGTTGGGATCTTTACAGTATCTTACGTCTACATGGGGTAACAGAGGCTTGTTGTAAAGTTTGAGCCTGCATGCAGACAGTTGATGTGTAGGGACTTGTTTTGATGTAATACGTGATTCTGCAGTAGCGTTTCCACGTACAAACCTAACTTGTTTTGGTAACAAAGAAGCGTTGATATCTTCTTCTACTTCATCATGCATCCCTACTTGGGATGTTTGCACGGCTACGGAACGTTTTGTAGGCTTAGAAAATGAAGTAAAATCAGAAAGCTCTAATGGTAAAGAAACAATAAGATCTTCGTTTTCTTCTTCTTCTCCTTCGTTTTCTTTATTATCAGTATTATCATCAACATCTTTCTCCTCCTCCTCCTCCTCCTCCTCCTCATCATCATCATCATTATCATCTTGCTTCTCTCTATCTCGAAATGTCTGTTTAGTAACAGAACTTGTAGTAGGCCTTGACAACGAGGGAGAATTAAAAATCTCTCGCAGAGGTGTACTTTTTAAATATAAATCAGTATTTGCTTGAATACGTATAGGCTCTTTATATTTTCTACTCAATGAAGCTACATTACACACGGCTTCGTGACGTTGAGCGTTGTAAGCGTTCTTGAAATCTCTTCTACAATGTTTGCATTGAAAAATTGTTCTACAAGATATTTCATGACGTCTCTTGTGATAGCCTCGGTGAAATATTTTTCCACACTCATTACAAATATGGCTAGAAATGGGTCATTCCATGACAGACTTTTATCTTCTGCTAACAGATCCTTCTTTAAAAGAAACAAATCTACTAGACACTATCTATTCTATACTTATATAATGTAATACAAAGCTGCGTAGAATAGATAAGTAGCCTATAATAGCTTTAAACCAGAGGTCTTAGCACGATGTGAACAGCTTGACGGTTAACAGTAAACTAACACAAAAAGCGTATAACCTACCTTATATAGGGTGGGTGGGGGGATTAGAAGGATAGTCAGGGAAGAGAGAAGGAAGCGGTCGAGGCTTGAATCATATGGGTAATATGTTGATACCTTTCTGAAGAAATCAAGCCTCCTGCCTCGATTGCAAACTAATGATTATACAGCAGACTCTCGAATAGTTTAGAAGCACTCTGAAACACGTCAGTAGTCAACATCAGACTAGTGATTACGCACACAACACTAGGTTTTTTTATATGTTTTATACATTACCCATCAGGCACTGCCTCTTGGATATCTCGAAGAAATGACATTTTTTAGTTTTTTCAAACACATTACTTCATTACTCTTTATGCACTATGTCTACGCTAGAAGTTACACATATACATGTAATAAAAATAACACTGCGAACTTTTTACTCTCACAAGAATATTAAGCCCTACAAAATAGCCTTTTTAACATATTTCAAATATATATGTTTTGTAAGCCAATCAGGACGTTAGAATGTAGAAAAACTGCCATTAACACTGAGAGGGTTGTAGCCCCGTCTGACCGAAGTGTAGCAAGCTTCTCTACGCCCCGCTGTGAGGGTTCTAACATCGACCGATCAAAGCTCACATACCTTACAAAATGTACGTGGAAGACAAGCTCAACTAAAATTAACTAAAATGCTGTACGTAAACTCTCATCGTTGACATACCAACGAGGTTTGCAAGCTCGGATGACGAGTATATCTCAGAGCTCTACTCTCCCTTCGTATAGGGCACCGCGCAAAATAGTTAAGTACTAGTTAGTAAAAAACCTAGAAAAAATCATGAACTTCAAACTATTCACTGCGAGCACTGTAACACTGATGTACCATCTTCACATTTTCGGGGACACTTACGGAGTAATTAGCATAAAAATAATGCGTGTAGAAGTGGTAGTAACGCAAACATCGAGGAAATTAATACAGCATTTAAAGTAGGATTTCTAGTTACAGAATTCGCACCAGTCAAAGCACTTCAAACTTTTTAAATTGTGTTCAACCGGATGTACAACAGCTTCTTGCTAAATCTTTGTCCAATCATAATTTATTTAGAGTTAATTTTGAACTTTTCGCCTTGTACATTAAAAGCACGGATGAATCCGAAATAACGAACATTAAATCATTTAATACGAAGAATTTTGTCATAAGTGAGTCGAATAATTTCGGTGATGTACTTAGGGATGTCTCTAACATTATTTCAACTAAGAGCGAGGAATATCAGGAAAAGGAATCAGGGTGGGCTTTAGTTGAAATAATGTATCTAGAAGTTAACATCATTAAGTACAATCCTATGCGTGGATCTTCGCACATCGAGCTGCCGACATGGATTCAGCAAAGAAAAACTGTTGTAAACGTCCACAACAATGACGAAGCATGTTTTGCATGGGCGGTGATGTCGGCTTTAAATCCTGCTAAATCAGACGTAGCTAAGAGAACATCATCGTATCCACACTATACAACGCAACTAAATTTCGGTAGCATAGAATTTCCTGTGTAGTTAAAGGATATTAAGCGCTTTGAGGAACTAAATAACATTAGCATTAATGCGTAAGGTGTTGAGAAAAAGTCTGTAGTAGGTCCTCTGTATTATACATGTCATAAGAAGAGTACTCATGTTAACTTACTCTATATCGAAAACAGTGAGCATAGCCACTTTTGCTGGATTAAAAATCTGAGTAGACTTGTTGGTAGTCAGTTGTCAAACAGGTGTAACAAAAAGTGGCTATGTGATGGATGTTTGCAGTACTTTAGAACTGAAGATCAGTTAACGGAGCATTCCAAGAATGACTGCAATCATGTACGTACAGAGATACCTACTACAGGCAATAATGTTTTAAAATTTACAAATTTTCACAAGCAGATGTGGGTACCTTTCGTGATTTATGCAGACTTTGAAGCCATCCTTACGCCATGCAACACATGCTTACCTAATCCTGACAACTCTTTCACTCATACTACGCACATGCATGTCCCGTATAGCTTCGCGTATTACATCAAGTGTAGTTATGATAGTACGCTTAACAAGTTAGAGCTGTATCGAGGACCTGATGCTGCTAAAGTATTTTTAGAAAGACTTGAAAGTGATGCAGTTCGGCTTGGTCATATTCTAAATAGTAATATTCCTATGAAGCCACTCACCGAAATTCAGTTAAATGATCATGAACGTGCTACAAAGTGTAGCATTTGTGATGGGGAAATTTCCGAAAATGACCCTAAAGTTTTTGATCATGATCATTTAACTGGTTTCTACAGATGTGCCGCTCATTATAGCAGTAATCTTAAGTACAGAGTTCCTAAATTTATCCCTGTAATTTTTCATAACTTATCTGGTTACGACTCACATTTCATCATTTCACAATTTGGAGCTTCAGATGAAAAAGTAGATATAATCCCTCAGAATAAAGAGCGGTACATTGCGTTTGCAAAGTCTGTAAAAGTAGACTCGGAGCATTCTCTAAAACTGAGATTCCTTGACTCGTTTCGCTTTATGGCGAGTAGCCGCGATAAACTTTCTAGTCATTTACGGCCAGAACAATTTACGGAAATTCGACGCGTTTTCCTGAAGAAGCGCAGTTTAATTTACTTCGGCGTAAGGGTGTTTTTTGTTATGAATATCTTGACTGCTTAGAACGCCTCGAAGAACGTGCTTTACCATTGAAACAATCCTTTTACAGCTCGCTGAATTCAGCAGATATTAGTGATGATGACTATTTACATGCACAACATATCTGGGAGCAGTTCCACATTCAAACGCTAGGTGAATACTCCGACTTATATTTAAAGACGGATGTACTTTTGTTAGCAGATGTTTTTGAAAATTTTCGCTGTGTTTGCAAGAAAACCTACAGCCTTGACCCATGTCAGTATTTTACTGCGCCTGCGTTAAGTTGGGATGCCATGTTAAAATACACGCAAGTGAATTTGGAACTGCTAACCGATATTGATATGGTGCACTTTATAAAATCGTCTATTCGAGGCGGTCTAAGTCAGTGCAGTGGGCGGTATTCTAAGGCCAATAATAAGTACATGCCGAGTTTCGATTCTAGTCAGGAATCTCAGTATATCGTTTATCTCGATGCTAATCATCAGTATGGGTGGGCAATGAGTCAGCATCTACCGGTGAGTGGTTTCCGCTGGCTAACGCAGAGCGAAATTGATGCTTTACAGCTGCACGCCCTAGGCGATGAAGGTGATAAAGGCTATTTCCTCGCAGTTGACTTACAGTATCCTAAAGAGTTACACACTTCTCATAATGACTTACCGTTCTGCCCTGAAAATGTGAAGTCCCCGTACATCGCATCAACGACGAAAATCCTAATTGCTAATTTGTGAGATAAATCTAAGTATATCATTCATTACCGAAATTTAAAACAGTGTTTGCAGCATGGTTTGAAGTTATCCAAAATTCATCGCGTACTAGAATTTAATCAGTCACCGTGGCTAAAGCCATATATCGATCTGAACAATAATTTAAGAACGAATGCGGTTAACGAGTTCGAAAAGATTTCTACAAGCTTATCAATAACAGTGTGTTTGGTAAGACTATGGAAAATGTTGACAAACGCGTTGATGTAAAATTGATTACAAACTGGGAAAATATTAAGAAAAGGTATGGTGCTAACTATTTAATAAGTAAACCAAGTTTCCACAGTTGCACCATCATACATGAGAATTTAGTTATTATATAGATGAATCGTGTTAAGGTTAAGTACGACAAACCTACCTACGTCAGCTTTGCAGTACTTGAATTGGCTAAAACACTCATGTATGAATTCCATTACAATTATATGATGAAGAAGTACGCGCGTAATGCGCATTTGCTCTACACAGATACCGATTCGGTTATTTATCAAATCAAAACTGATGACTATTACAATGATATAAAGCTAGACATGGGTAGGTTTGATACAAGTAAATATCCTGCAAATAATCAATATCATCTACCGCTAGTGAACAAAAAGGTTCTAGGTAAAATGAAAGATGAATGTGCTGGGAATATTATCGATTCATTTGTAGGTACTAAATCCAAGTCATATTGCACAAAACTCTTAAATGAACTACAAATAAAGAGATTGAAGGGGGTTAAAAAGAATGTCGTTCAGAATCAGCTAAGTTTTGAAAACTATAACAATTGCATTAAAAGTAATCCTCCTGTTTTGCATAAGCAAATGTCTGTCATTAGAAGCAAGAAGCACCAGTTGTACACTCACTTAATTAGTAAGGTAGCCCTTAATAATGATGATTGCAAACGGTTTGTCATTCCAAATTCTACCAACACTCTAGCCTGGGGGCATAATAGTATTGATAGGTACTACTTTACATAAAGCAGATGTGTGTAAACATTATGCTAGAAGTGTGTACTTTGTAATATATACGTTAAGTTGTCTTACATCACAATTCACTGTACATACTGTATAAAGGTAGGGAGAGGTACGCTGAGAGCGTAGTACGGAAAGTTTAAACTTGTACATACAATAATTGTGTCGAGATGTACGCAAACATCACTGGGGTAAAATGATTCGAGATAAAACTTGTACATACGAGATGTAAATAAGTAATGTAGAATTGGCATATTCTTTTATTTTAGGTTAGGTATTACCTTCCTCCCTCTCCTTATTTGCAAGGTAGACTTTCGTTTATTACTCAAAGAAGAAAAGCAAGAAAAAAGGTGTTGAGCAGATTCGTATGTTATTGTCTAGCTCATGTTGAAAAGATAATTTTTTTCTTTTTCTAAACAGTGTTTGATTGCAATGCAGTGTTCGACAACATCGAACTATAAACGGTAGTATGTGTTCAAGTCTAAACTTGCACACTCTTGCTTTTGCAATGCACGTTCGATAGAGATGTGGCTTGATAGAGGAGGAAGAGCAGCTTAGTAAGTATGTTGAGAAAATAATTTTTTTTCTTTCTAAACAGTGCTCGATTCTAGTCAAGCAATGCAGTGTTCAACAACGTCGAACTATAAGCAGTATTATGTGTTCAAGTCTAAACTTGCAGGTACGCGATATGCATGCTGTCTTATGTGTAAGATCGCGTTGTATGTTCGATAAAGCTATGCCTTAACAGAGCAGGGAAAAGGAGGTTATAACAATCGCTATCTTACGCAAGCCGTTCAGAACTGTAGTCTAGTTTTCTTTTAGAACAAAGGTATTCCTTGACATGTTCTTTTTAAATTGTCCGCTACTACGATCAAGAGTGCAGCACGATGCTCTCAGATGGCGGATGTGGAATTTGCCACCACCACATGTCAAAGAATAAAGATACCAACACGATGCTCTCTTGGCGGCTTTTCAAATTATCCGCGACCACAGAGTGCAGCGCGGCGCTCTGTAGATTAAAGATGGCGAATGTGGAATTTGCCACCACCACATGTCAAAGAATAAAGATACCAACACGATGCTCTCTTGGCGGCTTTTCAAATTATCCGCCACCACACAGTGCAGCGCGGCGCTCTGTAGATTAAAGATGGCGAATGTGGAATTTGTCACCACCACATAGAGTGCGGCACTGCGCTCTCTTGTTTCAAGATGGCGGATGACAGCTGACGGAATTACCCGCAAGAGTGCGGTACGGTGCTCTGTAGTTTAATGATGGTGGATGACAGCTGACGAAATTGCTCGCAAGAATGCGGCACGGTGCTCTGTAGTTTAAAGGTGGCGGATGTCAGCTGACGCAAGAGGGCAGCACGGTGTTCTGTGGTTTAAAGGTGGCGGATGACAGCTGACGAAATTATCCGCATGAGAGCAGCACGGTGCTCTGTTGATTAAAGATGGCGGATGACAGCTGTCATAAAAGCACGTGGCTTTGTTTCCAAACAAGAGCATAAAGAATTGTTCAAATTGCCGCCACTACATTTCAAAGGTATCTAGCTAAAGAGTGCAGCACTGAGGTTTGCGATGCAAGATGGCGGATGACAGCTGTGACGTAAAAATTACCCGCCACCACAAAGAGGGCAACACGGTGCTCAAAGATGCCTGCTGTCACGTGGAATTGTCTGCCACCACATTTCAAAGGTATCTAGCTAAAGAGGGCAGCACTGAGGTTTGCGATGCAAGATGGCTGATGTCAAAAAGCATTTTTCAAATTATCCGCCACCACATTTCAAAGGTAAGTAGCTAAAGAGGGCAGCACTATGCTCTGTTGATAAAAGATGGCGGATGTCAGCTGTCAAAAGCACGTGGATTTGTTTACCTATTCAAATCTCGCGCTAGTTAGGTTAAGTTGGTACTACTGTGGTTTAGGCCCGTCAAGATGGCAGTACTGAGGTTAGCGATGCGTTGTTGTCTGTCAAGAAGCACGTGGCTGTCAAAAACACGTGGATTTGTTTATCTCGCGCTAGTTAGGTTAAGTTGGTACCACTGAGGTTTAGGCCCTTCAAGATGGCAGCAGTGAGGTTAGCGATGCGTTGTTGTCGATGACAGCTGGCAAGAAGCACGTGGCTTTGTTTACAAATTCAAATTTCCCGCGGGAGGCTGAGGAGGCCTCTGGGAAGGCCCCTCGGGAGGCGGAGGCGGAGGAGGCCTCTTTGAAGGCCTTCCGTGAGGCGGAGGCGAAGGGGCCCCTGGGAGCCCTGAGGCGGAGGCGGCCGCAGAACCATCCAATTATACTACTTCTAAGGCTACAACACGTTCTGTAGCCGTGCAAACATCTTAATAGGGATGCAAGATGAAGTAGAAGAAGATATCAACGCTTCTTTGCTACATAAGTTTGTCCCTGGAAATGCTACTGCAGAATCACGTATGTTTACAACAAGCCTCTGTTTACCCATGTAGATGTAAGATACTGTAAAGAACCCTAACTATTCGTAGAACGTTTGAAACTGCTAAGAACCTACCAAGATGCTGGGTACACAGAGTATAAAGCAGATATTTTTGAAATAGAGCAAAAATTATGTCGTGCAGGTATTATTGAGTAATCGCTCTTCAAAGTAAAAACCTTAGCTGTAAGCTCTCTCGACAGTATAACAGCCTAAACACCTTCCTACATTCTCAGCCCTCACCCCCACCTAAGTCATCCCTCTGTGTCATATTGTGGATTGAGTAGCTATACTGGTACAGAGTGTTTCCCAACATTCCCCCTTCCTTAGGGTGTTAACTCCGCCTCTATCCGAATAGCCGGTCTCAAGCCCGGATAAAGAGAGGAGTAAGCACCCTAAATACTACAAAATGTAAGCGCTTTTGCCTTTTATCCTTTTTGTCATTTATTGCCGTTTAGCCCATTAGCCCATTAGCCCATTAGCCATTAGCCTACTAGCTCTTTAGCCCATTAGCCCTTTATCCCTAGGAAGAGGAGGAGGAGGAAGACGATGATGAGTATGCTGATGGCAATAGTAATAATAAGGAAAACGAAGAAGGAGAAAACGATCTCAATGTTTCTTTACCATTAGAGCTTTATTATTTTACTTTATTTTCTAAGGCTACAACACGTTCTGTAGCCGTGCCAACATCTTAACAGGGATGCAAGATGAAATAGAAGAAGATATCAACGCTTCTTTGCTACATAAGTTTGTCCCTGGAAATGGTACTGCAGAATCACGTATTACATCAAAAACAAGTCCCTACACATCAACATCTGCAAGCAGGCTCAAAGTTCACAACAAGCCTCTGTTTACCCATGTAGACGTAAGATACTGTAAAGACCCCAAACTATTCGTAGAACATTTGAAACTGCTAAGAACCTACCAAGATGCTGGTTACACAGAGTATAAAGCAGATATTTTTGAAATAGAGCAAGAATTACGTCGTGCAGGTATTATTGAGTAATAGCTCTTCAAAGTAAAGACCTTAGCTGTATGCTCTCTCGACAATATAACAGCCTAAACACCTTCCTACATTCTCAGCCCTCACCTCACCTAAGTCACCCCTCTGTAACATATTGTGGATTGAGTAGCTATACTGGTACAGACTGTTTCCCAATATTCCCCCTTCCTTAAGGTGTTAACTCCGCCTCTAGCTGAATAGCCGGCCTCAAGCCCGGATAAAGATAGGAGAGGCACCCTAAATATTACAAAATGTAAGCCCTTTTGCCTTTTTGCCATTTTACCATTTATAGCCCTTTGGCCAATTAGTCCATTAGCCCTTTACCCCTTTAGCCCGTTAGCCCATTAGCCATTTAACCCATTAGCCCATTAGCCATTTAACCAATTAGCCCATTAGCCCATTAGTCCTTTATACCTAGGAAGAGGAGGAGGAGGGCGCGGTGAGTAGAGGAGGAAGAGTCATTTTGCCCTTGTGATAAGACGTGACGCCTGGGTTCCATTTCCCTATCATGTGTGCGTGATATGAATTTCTTTCGTATCAGCATTTTGCAATCCTACACTGAATGAACTTAATTTCTTCTAACAGATTACAAAGTTAGGTTATAACAACATTCCATGTTTATCTACATCTCATCGCAACCATCTTACCTCGGGCTTCTAGCACTAGGAAGTAGTACGCGGCCGCCATCTTGCGCAATTGCCCCCTAGGCCATCTCCTTAAGTCCTATGTCTGCCCTTTTTCAGCCTCCTCCATAAGAGCCTATGAATAGCCGTCATCTTGCGCAGTAGCCCCTGGGCCAGCTCACTCCATAAGAGTCCGTATATAGCCACCATCCTGTGAAATTAACGTCGGGAAGGGCAGCCTGCTGAGGAGGAGGAGGAGGTTCTAGAACTGTCACAAACAAACTACTATACTTCATTATGATTAGGCAGAGATTCAGAAACCAGGTGGTGCATTGCAAAACTTTCCCAGGAGCAGACGTGGACTCTGACCACAACTTGTTGGTCATGAAATGCCATCTGATGTTGAAGAAATTGAAGAACGGAAAGAATGCAAAAAGATGGGATCTAGACAAGTTGAAAGAAAAGAGTGTGAGGGATTGTTTAAAGGAACATGTTGCACAAGGATTAAATGAAAATACTGATGGAAACACTATAGAGGAAGAGTGGATAGTCATGAAAAACGAGGTCAGTAGGGGTGCTGAAGACATGTTAGGAAGGATGAAAAGATCAACTAAGAATCAGTGGATAACTCAGGAGATACTAGACCTGATTGATGAACGACGAAAATACAAGAATGCTAGAAATGAAGAGGGCAGAAAATAATACAGGCGATTAAAGAATGAAGTGGATAGAATATGCAAGGTAGCTAAAGAAGAATGGCTGAAGGAAAAGTGCAAGGATGTCGAAGGCTGTGTGGTCCTGGGAAAGGTGGATGCTGCATACAGGGAAATCAAGGAAACCTATGGAGAAAGGAAATCTAGGTATATGAATATTAAGAGCTCAGATGGAAAGCCACTTCTAGGGAAAGGAGACAAAGCAGAAAGATGGCAGGAGCATATCCAACAGTTGTATCAAAGTAAAGATGTAGATAATTTGGTTCTAGAACATGAATAGGCTGTTGATGCTGATGAAATGGGAGACCCAATTTTGAGTCCAGAGTTTGACAGAGCTGTAAGTGACCTAAATAGGAACAATTCACCTGGAATTGATGACATTCCCTCTGAATTACTGGCTGCCTTAGGAGAAACCAGCATGGCAAGGTTATTTCATTTAGTGTGCAAGATGTATGAGACAGGATAAGTCCCATCCGATTTTCGGAAGAATGTTGTTATACCTATTCCCAAGAAATCCGGTGCTGACAGGTGTGAAAACTACCCCACCATTAGTTTAGTATCTCATGCCTGCAAAATTTTAACACGCATTATTTACAGATGAATGGAAAAACAAGTTGAAGCTGAGTTGGGAGAAGATCAATTTGGCTTCAGAAGAAATGTAGGAACAAGGGAAAAAATCCTGGCCTTACGTCTGATCTTAGAGGATCGAATCAAGAAGGACAAGCCCACGTACATGGCATTCGTAGATCTAGAAAAGGCATTCGATAATGTTGATTGGACCAAGCTATTTATGGTTCTGAGGATGATAGGGATCAGATACCAAGAACGAAGAATTATCTATAATCTGTATAAAAATCAGTCTGCAGTGATAAGTATCGAGGGCTTTGAAAAAGAAGCAGAAATCCAGAAAGGAGTGAGGCAAGGCTGCAGTTTGTCCCCTCTCCTTTTCAATGTTTATATAGAACAGGCAGTAAAAGAAATCAAAGAGAAATTTGGAAAGGGAATCACAGTCCAAGGAGAGGAAATTAAAACTTTGAGATTTGCCGATGATATTGTTATTTTATCTGAGACTGCAGAAGATCTCGAGAAGTTGCTGAATGGATTGGATGAAGTCTTGGGTAAGGAGTACAAGATGAAAATAAATAAGTCCAAAACAAAATTAATGGAGTGCAGTCGAACGAAGGCAGGTGATGTAGGAAATATTGGATTAGGAAACGAAGTCTTAAAGGAAGTAGATGAATACTGTTACTTGGGTTGTAAAATAACTAACGATGGCAGAAGTAAGGTGGACAAAAATGCAGACTAGCACAAGCAAGGAAGAGCTTTCTTAAGACAAGAAATTTGCTCACTTCAAACATTGATATAGGAATTAGAAAGATGTTTTTGAAGACTTTCGTGTGGAGCGTGGCATTGTATGGAAGTGAAACACGGACGATAACTAGCTCAGAAAGAAAGACAATGGAAGCTTTTGAAATGTGGTGCTACAGAAGAATGCTGAAGGTGAGATATATAGATCGAATCACGAATGGAGAGATACTGAATCGTATTGGTGAGAGGAGATCGAATTGGCTAAATTTGACAAGAAGGAGAGATAGAATGATAGGACACATCTTAAGACACCCAGGACTTGTTCAGTTGGTTTTTGAAGGAAGTGTAGGTGGTAAGAACGGTAGGGGTAGGCCAAGGTATGAATATGACAAGCAGATTAGAGCAGATGTAGGATGCAATAGTTACGTAGAAATGAAAATGTTAGCACAGGATAGGGTGGCATGGAGAGCTGCATCAAACCAGTCTATGGACTGATGACTCAAACACAATCTTGACGAGGAGTAAAAGAATGAAAACCCTGGAAGGATTCCCCAACGCGATAAGGAATGAGTTTGACATATATGAGCAATCTGCTTTGAAAATAGGTGGACGTGATGATCCAAGCTACTCAAGAGTAAGAAAACGGAACATTCGTATTTTCAGATGAAACACGTGGGATTGAAGGAGACCTAGATGCAAGAACAAATTCCAAAAATAATGGACACACTTACAGCAAGAAGGAGATATCAAGTGTTACCTCTACTACTGACTTGCTCATCTGCTGCTTTGAAACTTAGTTCGCTGTGACCCGAATACATCAGTCAAGATTTTGTTAATGAGTGTGTACACTTTTCACTACCTTGAAATTTCAGTTAGGATGTTTTTGACCTTACCAGTAACCAACTGTACTGCAGAAAGGGATTTTTAACTTTTGAGCAGTGTAAACAAATGCCAATAGAGTAACTCTTTTTAATTAAAAGTTAAGCTCATTAGTCTTTATGTGCACTGAAAAAGATTAAAATTTGAAAACCAACTTTGATGAAACTGTTCAAGAGTTTGCCAGGAAAAATTCAAGTAAAAATCTTTGATTGAAAGAAGTATTATATACAAGGGGTTGCCTGGCCGAGGTGGTAAAGGCATGCTCGGTTCGCCCGGAAGGACGTGGGTTTGATTCCCCGTCAGGAAATCGTAAAATTTAAGAAACGAGATTTCCACTTCTGGAGGTGCACATGGCCCTGAGGTTCACTCGCCTAAGCCAAAAATGAGTACCAGGTTAATTCCTGCAGGCAAAGGAGTGTAACTTTTTTGATGATAATAATAAATAAAATCATGAATAAAAATATATAAATAAAATTACTCAAAAACTTAATAAAATTAATAAGCATAATTAACCGAAATGTCCGTAGTATGGGCGCCAGAGTTCACCAGAATGGATCCCTTGAATTTAGATAAGAGCATGATAAACTTTATATCCCAGGGCGTGTACATAATGCTGCGTACTGATACATCTGCTGCAGGCCTTACCTAACCTCATGAAAACGACTAATTATGTAGGAACTGCACCTAGGTTCATCAATAACACTGATTCTAAAATAGCTAACTATATTCTGAACAAATTCCGTGCATGAGCACCTCATCAACATACAACATTAGACATATAATACACACATAAAATATTGCTGGAAGACTCCATATTTACAACAACAATAATAATGAAAACCGTGGGAAAACGAAAGTAAGAACTAAGCTACCATTTGTAGATAGTCCGATGAACAATGTACATGTATGAAGATAAATACCCTTCACTGTCTCTATATCAATTCGACTTACCGATTCTCATAATCGGCAGTTATCACATCACACAGATACTGTACCTTGTACTACTTTCTTCACATATTTTAACACTTGTAAAGATATATACACACGTCTGTCGATCCTCAACATAAATTTATGGAAAGTCTGAGATAGCTTTCACCAACATATAATGCTAGGCCGCCACAAGTGCTACAATACTTAATGCGCAAGCACTCTCCACAATCATCCACTTTCCACGAACATAACACGACTACGCTCCACGAACGTTTGAAGTCCAGTCCATTGCTGCCGTGTCACTCCAGTACCGTGTATCAGCACTCCTTCCTTCCCGTACAGTGCGTCAGTTGTAGTTGTAGTTATCTTCCTTCTCGTTCCTTTACAATCATCTCTACAATCACCCTTACAATGTTTTTTACAATGTTTTCTTACAATGTCCCTGGTTGCCGCCACATGATCAACCTATATAGACATCAACATCCCCCTCCTCTCAGATGATACGTCTGGATTGGTGCTTGCCAGCCAATCATGAGTATACCTCTAGTCAAGACCAAGCCCTGAACTACTTCTTCCTCCCAAGACAATAACAAACTCTGGGGAGTTTTACATGAATCATCAAATTTCCCTGGTACAACAACAAGCTCATCTCATCAGGCTGGGATATATACATGACTAATGGAATTTCCTGACACAAGTACATCACAACAGACACTGGGGTAGCCATATGACTCATTCAAATTACCAGAGTTATTACAGCAATGTTTTCCCACTCGTGCAAAACAAATTACTCATACCTACATATGTGGATATCTTCCAGCATACCAATATAAATGGCAAAGTATACAAATGAAATAATAATAATAATAATAAAAATAGAATACTGACAATAATATCTCTAACTTCTACATATAATTCTGGGGTGTGATATATGTACTATCACAGGAGGCCGTGCGTAAAGCTAACCACTCTACCTCATCAAGTGCCGAGGTTACGGATAGTGGAAGCCTTTACCTTCCACCCCTCCAAGGGCCTCCATGGCCTGTACGGAGATACATTTGCTTTGCTTTCATTGCCAGTATTATATACAAGTAGCCTATAAAAAAACTTACAATATATCAATGATAATTTATATGTCTCTTATTTCTAAAGTTATTTACATACCCACAAACTATCAAACTGAACCATCCGCTTTTAAAATAAAAATAATAACAGCCTGATTCTTATTTGGCTGTTGACTTTATTTGGCGTGATAAATTTAATTATGAGAATTAACTTTATTTGCATAATGTGCTGTTTTAAAACTCATAATCTAGAAAACTGTAATCTATAATTTGTAAATATTTTTTTTTAGAGGAACAGAAAAACGAACGGCGGGGGGGAGGGGGGAATATCGTGGGGTGTGGCGGCTAAATATTGTTTGCCCAGGGCGCTAACTACTTGAAATTGGGGCCTGACTTTAGAACTATTACAAAGAAAGAAAGAATCGCTGGAGTTGGTTTTACGAGAAGACTCGTACAGAGAAACTTGTGGTTTGTACCTTGGTGTCTTAATTCATTTTCACCATATTTTCAGTGTTCTAACTTATGTTTACATGTGCCTTTTAAAGTATGATACAGGACTATCGGACGAGATAATACTTATTATTATTATTATTATTATTATTATTATTATTATTATTATTATTATTATTATTATTATTATTATTATTATTATTATTATTCTACCACCTTTCCCTCACCTGCGGGGTCGCGGGTGCGAACTGTGTCCCACATATGTGGATTTGGTCCTGTTTTACGGCCGAATGCTCTTCCTGACTCCAACCTTATATGGAAGGATGTAATCACCATTGCCTGTTTGTGTGGTGATTGGTAGTGATGTGTGTTGTCTGAATATGAAGAGGAAACACAAACACCCAGTCCCCGAACCAGAAGAATTAATCAAACACGACTAAAATCCCCGGCCCGGCCGGGAATCGAGCGCGGGTCCTCTGAATCGAAGGCCTGAACACTGGCCATTCAGCCAATGAGTTGGACCCCTGGGACGAGATAATATGTTCTATATATTTACAGTAGAAATGTTCAACGACGGCAAACAGGTCTAATTAGCCAGTAGGCGCCTTCACAGACACCAAACACAAGGAGGAAACTTAATTTTGATTTTTGTTCACTACTCCGAAGTCTTAGGTAAGGAGTACAAGATGAAAAAAAATAAGTCCAAAACAAAAGTAATGGAGTGCAGTCGAACGAAGGCAGGTGATGTAGGGAATATTAGATTAGGAAACGAAGTCTTAAAGGAAGTAGGTGAATATTGTTACTTGGGTAGTAAAATAACTAACGATGGCAGAAGTAAGGAGGACATAAAATGCAGACTAGCACAAGCAAGGAAGAGCTTTCTTAAGAAAAGAAATTTGCTCACTTCAAACATTGATATCGGAATTAGAAAGATGTTTTTGAAGACTTTTGTGTGGAGCGTAGCATTGTATGGAAGTGAAACATGGACGATAACTAGCTCAGAAAGGAAGAGAATAGAAGTTTTTGAAATGTGGTGTTACAGAAGAATGCTGAAGGTGAGATGGATAGAACGAATCACGAATGAAGAGATACTGAATCGAATTGGTGAGAGGAGATCAATTTGGCTAAATTTGACGAGAAGAAGAGATAGAATGATAGGACACATCTTAAGACACCCAGGACTTGTTCAGTTGGTTTTTGAAGGAAGTTTAGGTGGCAAGAATGGTAGGGGTAGACCAAGGTATGAATATGACAAACAGATTCGAGCAGATGTAGGATGCAATAGTTACGTAGAAATGAAAAGGTTAGCACAGGATAGGGTGGCATGGAGAGCTGCATCAAACCAGTCTATGGACTGATGACTCAAACCCAACTCCAATATGATCGCCGCGCTGTGCGTCGGTCTGTTTTGCTGTACGGGAGGGAAAGTTGGTTGGACTCAGGATATGGTATTCTTAAGTTAGGAGTAACAGACATGAAAGTAGCTAGAATGATTGCTGTGAAAACAGGTAAGAACAATGGGTGGAACACTGAAAGGTATAGCAGCCTATGTTGAAGATGCATGTAGTGTACCCATCCCGGGCATATCTGGGAAACAATTACATAATTCGCCTTTACAAACAAATATATAAATGGAATTCCTGGATGAGAACCTTCGGAAATCACTTCCCGGAGTTCGAAGTCCCATCCTCCCTACTTTCATTGCGCAACGGCTAAAGCTCAGAAGCATACGGGTAATGGTAATGTCGTAAAAGAAAAATAAGCACTAGATTAAATATAACAAAAGTAGGGTTCTATATAATGCAAGAGAAATACATTAATATTATTAAATGAGAAGAATCGTTGTTAATAATATTTACTAAACATTTTATTAAACTGGTAGAACCACACGATAAATACATGAGATAATGTCATATTATTACGCGCACAAAAATAATCAATAGTGAAGCAATCATTTATATTCAGTATGCCTTAACTATCATTTCAAACACTATTGTGGTTATCGCTTGGCACATTTTAAATCCCCTATTAGCTCGCAGTAATACAGGTACGCAGAGTTATTTATCTCTAAGCAATGATACTCGATGGTATCTATTATTTGAATGGACAGACCAGAACCCATGATGGCATTCTCTCATTAAATCCTATTATTAGTTATCCGCCATGGTTGTGGAATTTATGCCTCTTATTAATACATTTTTTCACGCACGAGATTGCATCGCCGTATATAAAACAGTTGGTCTATATGACCACATCAATTGCATATTATACTGAACCCAGACGCGTATCCCGGGTTTATCTGACCCTGTTATATTCAAAGTAAATCAAACAACGCTGGTATCCAACCCATCACTATAAACACTTGGGAATAATGAAATACATAAATACATTACATTTAGAAATATTGAATATATAGCAGAGAATACATGTTTATGATATGGCGTGGTCAAGCCACATAGTATCAGGTTAAATAAGTTGTTCTGACGCGGGTCCAACCCACGTTCTCCAGCTTCCGAGGTAAAAAATCTGAAACTCCTGTCACGAACTAATTTGATACATAAAAATGGGGAGGAATGCGTCCTTCGCAGAATCATAAAGTTGTTAATGCTACTCATAATGTATCATTAAGATGGGATTGATATTGTAGTGGTGAATGAAAGAAAAATTACAAGGCAAAAGTTTGAGATGAATTGGGGAAACACGGCCCCACTCGGACCAGACGAATCCTTTTACATCTTAAATCTTTCTCTTTCATAATGGCTAGTGTCCTAGCCTGCGGCCCAAAGACACTTTCTATTTCTTTCTTTCTTCTTTTCTTTCTTCTCATCTTGGCTCGTTTCCAAGTACACATTTATTTAAGGGCCGCCAATTCTTATATCTTATTATAATTCCGCCCATATACAGCCTAATTCAATACATCGCAACAGCCATAGTTGCTCTAATTCTTAGTCATTCCATCATCTCAAACATTTCACAAGTTTCATATTCCCCACCCACACTACTGCATCTCAAAATCCATTTTACTCATTTATATATAAGACTCTATTCTCACAAGTCATTTCACTAATTTTATTTCACTCGCGTATCTATATAATTCACAAATTACATCTCGGCTTGAACATCTTTAATGAGCATATACTTTATTATATGGGATTTATAAAATACCTTAATCACCTTGTGAAGCGAACACATAATCAGTATTCAATTTATTATGAAGATCTCCACCGGTTAGTAACATTAGGAAGAAATTATAAATTTAACTGAAATGCCATTCTCCTCAAAATATGTGCTTCACACGCACTAAGAATTTATGGAATCTATGTACTAATTCATGCAAATAAGCCCACGGGAATATTAGTGATTATCCTTAAATCACAGAAGAAATCCTAATTAAATTAATAAAATAATATTTCCCAGTCACACGCGTATAGTGTTCCCTACATTTAATATTATCATTTGCGACATTTTTTCATTTACAAATAAAAGTTAATACTAGCATGCAAATCTCGTGGTTTAATATACACTGACTGACAGAGCAAATGCAACACCAAGAAGGAGTGGTTCGAAAGGGATGAAACGTGGGGAAAAAACAGAGACGGCACGGACGAATAATTGATGTTTATTTCAAACCGATATGCAGGTTACACAATGCGCACGGCATCGACTTAGTAGGATGTAGGACCACAGCGAGCGGCGATGCACGCAGAAACACGTCGAGGTACAGAGTCAATAAGAGTGCGGATGGTGTCCTGAGGGATGGTTCTCCATTCTCTGTCAACCATTTGCCACAGTTGGTCGTCCGTACGAGGCTGGGGCAGAGTTTGCGAACGGCGTCCAATGAGATCCCACACGTGTTCAATTGGTGAGAGATCCGGAGAGTACGCTGGCCACGGAAGCATCTGTACACCTCGTAGAGCCTGTTGGGAGATGCGAGCAGTGTGTGGGCGGGCATTATCCTGCTGAAACAGAGCACTGGGCAGCCCCTGAAGGTACGGGAGTGCCACCGGCCGCAGCACATGCTGCACGTAGCGGTGGGCATTTAACGTGCCTTGAATACGCACTAGAGGTGACGTGGAATCATACGCAATAGCGCCCCAAACCATGATGCCGCGTTGTCTAGCGGTAGGGCGCTCCACAGTTACTGCCGGATTTGACCTTTCTCCACGCGGACGCCACACTCGTCTGCGGTGACTATCACTGACAGAACAGAAGCGTGATTCATCGGAGAACACGACGTTCCGCCATTCCCTCATCCAAGTCGCTCTAGCCCGGCACCATGCCAGGCGTGCACGTCTATGCTGTGGAGTCAATGGTAGTCTTCTGAACGGACGCCGGGAGTGCAGGCCTCCTTCAACCAATCGACGGGAAATTGTTCTGGTCGATATTGGAACAGCCAGGGTGTCTTGCACATGCTGAAGAATGGCGGTTGACGTGGCGTGCGGGGCTGCCACCGCTTGGCGGCGTATGCGCCGATCCTCGCGTGCTGACGTCACTCGGGCTGCGCCTGGACCCCTCGCACGTGCCACATGTTCCTGCGCCAACCATCTTCGCCACAGGCGCTGCACCGTGGACACATCCCTATGGGTATCGGCTGCGATTTGACGAAGCGACCAACCTGCCCTTCTCAGCCCGATAACCATACCCCTCGTAAAGTCGTCTGTCTGCTGGAAATACCTCCGTTGACGGCGGCCTGGCATTCTTAGCTATACACGTGTCCTGCGGCACACGACAACACGTTCTACAATGACTGTCGGGTGAGAAATCACGGTACGAAGTGGGCCATTCGCCAACGCCGTGTCCCATTTATCGTTCGCTACGTGCGCAGCGCAGCGGCGCATTTCACATCATGAGCATACCTCAGTGACGTCAGTCTACCCTGCAATTGGCATAAAGTTCTGACCACTCCTTCTTGGTGTTGCATTTGCTCTGTCAGTCAGTGTATTTTAAAAATGTACTTATCAGATACTGCCTGTGGTTCGCTGCCATCTCGAGGGTACACCTGGAATTGTAGACGTTCATGACGACAGCTCCACTCTTAAATAGTCCTTGGTTCTTCTTCCTCCTCACATCATCCATGTCCCGAAATGTGGATCTTCCGTTGTTGGAATCTCTAGACATTCCCTGGAGAGATGAATGCTGGCACTTTAGGCGCGATTCTCGTTTATTCCAATTCTTGGTTTCCACGATCACTCACGAACATACAGGCAAAAATGGCAAAATTGGTTAATGAAGACTGTTTATGTGTTTTCAAAGAACCTACTGATGATTAGATCCACTTATAAATTCAAAAGGACTAACCCAAATAGTGGTAATTTTGCATAAATGACTACTATTTTCCCCTTTAATTACACAGTCTGACTAATTGTTACCACGAGTGTCCATGGAGTATGCAAACGTTCTTCCTATCACGAACACCGTTCTTTTAATTTTGCTGAGTGTCACTCACTGTTTAAATGCTTTTAACTCGGCCACCATTAATTACTGAATGTAATCGGCTGTCTCACTACTTCTAAACAACCTGATGCGTTTTCCCTTTCTCTGATGATTGCATCATAAGCCGAGACTGAAAACGTTAATATTTAAAGGATTAAATAACACCTCTATTAATCATTACTGTAGGCTACTTTATCTCGTACCACACGGCTTATTTCACTCCGCGCTGATATGTTTTAGCTCGACACGGCACTTCATACACTGATATCCATAGTTCATTACCGACACGTAAGTACTGTAGCTGCACAAATTACAAGTGAGATCCTGCATCTAGGTCTGGGTCTTATTTATAGTGGTTGGGGAGGTGGTAGACCTCGCCCCTAATCGAGATTGGGCTCCAGTAAACGGAATCTTTCAGCGACGTGAAAGTAATCAAATTATAGCTCGTGACCCCTGATGTCCATCCGATCAGCGGGTCATTCACAATCTCAAAAGCGTCGTTTTGTAAATTCACGCGTCATGGGTTATCTCGTAAGTACTCCACCTTTCTCCTCACGTTGCCAGATCTTAGCACTCAGTTTCCATCTGCACACCACCATACGACATGCGTCATTACCGATCCACTATTAAAGTATTGCATTTATATGCATCAACAATTTGCATTAAATACGTAGGTTCGAATGAGACCTGACTTATAATTTCCATAGATTATCTCAGACAAAAGTGTTCTTCTTCTCATTATTCTTAGTTAAATATAGTGAATTGGCATCTATGAATGCGGTGTTGAATCAGTAAGGACTTTTTTTTTTTGGGGTAACACACCTTAATTCACTCCACTCTCTGACAACATATATTTCCATACGTAGCGTCATCTCTCCTCCTCTCTCGCATCAAGTCAGGGCGTGATTTCAATGTTCCGTGGTAATTCGCTATTCTTTTCTCGATACAGCGCAGAAAACTGCTCCCTTCGGGCCTGCGTATCGCAACTCGTATCCCGGTTTGGAACGTAAACTTCTAATTACGACATTATATGTCGCAGAATGTTGCGGAAAACGGCATATATAATTGACTGAATCTCCTAACATGCCTATGGCACAGTGATGAACTGTTTCAGTGTGTATGTATGTGGGTATGTATTACTATTATTATTATTATTCTCATCTTTATATTTGGTAATATAGCTCTTATTTCGATACTTTGCATATAAGAAATATTACTTAATCAAACATTTACAAAATATGCCTTTATTATTCTCTTCGTTACAGAGGTTCCAGCCTTTTCTATTTACGGTCCGTATTAACGATGTTGCAGCCTTTTGTGCTACGCTGTGAGTCTAGATTGGGAGCTGTAGAATCTTCAAGTTTCCTGGAAATGGTTTTGGTGTGAGACCAGTGGGAGAAAGGAGAAAAGGAGAAATTGAACTCTCTCTTGTTTCCAGATCCTTTCTACTTCCATAGTCAAAGGAGTATATTTATCGACCTTGTTCCTGTATTCCTGTTTCATATTATGGCATTCGGGATAGCGATGTCAATGAGATATGTGTGTTGATTTTTTTCGTTTGTTAATGTTATGGCTGGTCTATTGTGCGGAGCTGTTTTATCTGTTTGTATCGTTCGATCCCAGTAGAGTTTACATTTTCATTTTGTGGAGAGTATTTGTAGTAAGGATTAAAGATCGGATCAGGGCTCCTTCTTTATGTATAATAATTTTAGCAACATATTAATGTATGTCGGTGTATGCTCATGACGTGCTCAATGGTTTCTGGGCTGCGCTCATCATTCTTACAAGTGGGATCTTTAAGGATGTGTTTCCTATAACTCTTCGTTGAGATCACTTTATCTTGGATCCCTTGGTTGAATTCCTCAGTTTCCGGAAATAACCCTTCTCTAGATAGCCATAAATTTGTCAATGCTCTCGTCATTGATCTGGTTGTAGTACCTTCCATGAAGTTTTCACTAGCCCATCTCCCTATCTCTTCCCTGAGCGGGATGTTCGTGTCTTTTATATTTACGTGGCGTACGTGTAAATTAAAAGGGGTGTACATTACATCTGTACAGCAGTGAAATTATTTCGTCAGGTTTACTACTTGCTGTGTGTATTATTATTATGTATGTAATATAACACCGAGCGTTGTGTTATCTCTCCACAGTTCCTGAAAACATTATCCTAAATGCAACTCTTGGCTTCGTCGTGCATACTCGGGGATGCAGAATTCCCGCTCTTGATCCTTTCGACCCAGCAGTCCGCAAATACGTAGAACATCCAAAGCCTATAAGGTGTCAAACCAGGAGACGTCAACTGGTAGCATCCAACCTGAGTTCCATTTACGTGGTGGAGGATGTTCTTCCAGACTACAATGTAAAATCAGTGGATGAGTTGAAATGCTGTTACAAACCATTCTGGCGGGTGGTGGGTAGCATGCAGCACTACTCTACGGACGTCGATGACCACATAAGGTAGGTATAAATTTACACTTCCTGCAATACCATGGTTTACAGCTAGCTTTCCTGCGTCTTACCAAGAGGCCTCGGATTCGATTTCCGGTTAGGTCAGGGATTTTTATCTGGATCTGACGGCTGGTTCGAGGTCCACTCAGCCTACGTGATTACAATTGGGAATTTATCTGACGGTGAAATAGCGGCCGCGGTCTAAAAAGCCAAGAATAACAGCCGAGAGGTTTCGTGTAATCTGTAGGTGTTAGGGCGAGTAACGTTCGCTTGGTAAGCCAAGCTCCGTGGAATTGGCTGGTTTACTTATTTGCAGTGCAATAAGACGTTGATTATCTATATAAATAAAGTTATAGGGAGTTCACTGTCCATAATTTCTTTTGCTTTGCCAATTTTTCAGATATTTATCCGTTTTAGGTCAACTCAAGACCGAATCGGTGGTTTTTACTTTTGGTGTATGTTTGTCTGTTTGTCAGTTCCACCATCACGCCGAAACGGCTGGATAGATCTCAACAAAACTTCATATTTATAGTATACTCATCCCGGAGAATGTTTTGATATGCATATCACTTTAAAATCCTTGAAAATACGCGAGGTTTATAGAAAACCAGAACGGTTTTCCTCCATTTTCTCTTATACAGTTGATTTTCTGCAAACTCCGTGGATCGTTTGTGAAACGTCTCTTCATTATAAACAACTTTCTTTATGAACATAAATTAACTTACTCTTCACATGACGGAGAAATTTACTACTTTCTGCGGGTATCATGCTATGCGTTGAGTGACCGACAGACCGACAACGAACCTACAGGTTGCCATGGCAACGTCTCTGACTGCTTGCCAGCAGTGAAGTAACCTATTTCCATTTTCCTAATCATGCTTTTAAATTCGTGGTTGTTCCTTGGGTAGAAGGCAAGACAGGCGTCAGTCGGCCTATCTGCGGGATATTGGCGGAATATCGTTGGAGGTTATAACCGAACTAGAATAGATAAAGTAATAACACCGTTAGTCATCAGTAGTATAATACGCGGGTTCTGCGGCCGCCTCCGCCTCAGGGCTCCCAGGGGCCCCTCCGCCACCACCTCACGGGAGGCGCACCCAGAGGCCGCCTCCGCATCACGAGGGGCCTTCCCAGAGGCCTCCTACGCCTCCCGCGGGAAATTTGAATTGGTAAACAAAGCCACGTGCTTTTTGACAGCTGTCATCGACAACAACGCATCGCTAACCTCACTGCTGCCATCTTGACGGGCCTAAACCTCAGTGGTACCAACTTAACCTAACTAGCGCGAGATTTGAATAGGTAAACAAAGCCACGTGCTTTTTGACAGCCACGTGCTTTTTGACAGACAACAACGCATCGCTAAATTCAGCGTTACCATCTTGACGGACGTAAACCTTAGTGGTACCAACTTAACCTAACTAGCGCGAGATAAACAAATCCACGTGCTTTTTGACAGCTGACATCCGCCATCTTTTATCAACAGAGCACAGTGCTGCCCTCTTTAGCTACTTACCTTTGAAATGTGGTGGCGGATAATTTGAAAAATGCTTTTTGATAGCAGCCATCTTTAATCGACAGAGCACCGTGCTGCACTCTGGTGACAGACAATTCCACGTGACAGCAGCCATCTTTAATCAAGTGAGCACAGGGCTGCACTCTATGTGGTGGCGGCAGTTTGAAAAATTTCACATGCTCTTGTTTGAAAACAAAGCCACGTGCTTTTTTGACAGCTACCATCCGCCATCTTTAATCAAGAGAGCATCGCGCTGCACTCTCTAGTTGAAATGTGGTGTCGGCAATTTCCACGTGTTCTTGTTTGGAAACAATGCTACATGCTTATTTGACAGCTACCATCCGCCATCTTTAATCTATAGAGCACAGTGCTGCCCTCTTTAGCTGAAATGTGGTGGCGGATAATTTGAAAAATGCTTTTTGCCAGCAGCCATCTTTAATCCAGAGAGCACCGTGCTGCCCTCTTCAGCTAGATACCTGTGGTGGCAGGCAATTCCACGTGATAGCAGCCATCTTTAATCAAGAGAGCACCGTGCTGCCCTCTTTGTGGCGGTGGCAAATTCCACGGGCTTTAAAAACTCTCGTGCTTTTTTCTGAAAGCTGTCATCCGCCATCTTGCATCACAAACCTCAGTGCTGCACTCTTTAGCTAGATACCTTTGATATGTGGTGGTGGCAATTTGAAAAATTCTATGTGCTCTTGTTTGGAAACAAAGCCACGTGCTTTTTTTGACAGCTGTCATCCGCCATCTTTAATCAATAGAGCACTGTGCTGCTATCATGCGGCAATTTCGTCAGCTGTCATCCGCCATCTTTAATCCACAGAGCACGGTGCTGCCCTCTGTAGTAGCGGGCAATTTGAAAAGTTCTGTTACTTGTCATCCGCCATCTTTAATCAAGAGAGCACCGTGCTGCCATCTTTAGCTAGATACCTTTGAAATGTGGTGGCGGCAAATTGAAAACTTCCACGTGCTCTTGTTTAGCAAGGAAACTCACGCGCTTTATGTCAGCTGTCATCCGCCATCATACATCGCTAACCTCAGTGCTACACTTTTTAGTTGAAATATGGTGGCGGATAATTATAAAACTAAAATTCTACTGCAGCCATCTCTCGACGCTAATTGCACAAGATGGTGGCTATACATGACTCCTTAAAGGTGCTTATGCAAGATGGCCGCTATACATAGGTTCTTATGAGACGTCCTTGGGATACTTGCGCAAGATGGCGGTCATACAAGGCTCCTTATGAGACTCCCGAGAGTTGCTTGCGCAAGATGGTGGTAGCTCTTATGAGGCTGCTTAAGGGTCCTTGCACAAGATGGCTAGAGACGCCCTAAGGATGTTTGCGCAAGATGGCGGACGCAAGATGGTGGCAATACACGACTCCTTATGAGACGCCTAAAGGGTGCTTGCGCAAGATGACTGCTGCTCCTATGAAGAAAGCTAGCTTAGAGGCTAACGTTTCGTGCTAGTTCGATTCATTAAATTTGGGGCTTAAATGCAAAATGTTAAATATCTCGAAAACGGTGCATCGTAGAGCAAAACGGACAACATTTTTCTGCCCAATACCTCGGTTCGCAGTATGAGGAACAAGAAAAACATAGTATATTGATGAGATCAACGGTTCGGTTCCTACTTAGGTCCTTTGGCATTCTCTCTGTTTTAGCTTGTATTGAGGCAAGTCTTCGTAACATGATCAGGTCTAGTTATGGTAGAGAGTATAACGTGCCGTGCAGGTTCGATTCATTAAATTTGGGGCTTAAATGCAAAATGTTAAATACCTCGAAAACGGACAAAATTTTTCTACCTAATACCTAGGTTTGCAGTATCAGGAACAAGAGAAACATAGTCCAATGATGAGATCGACGGTTCGATTCCTACTTAGGCCCTTTGGCATTGGCAGCTATCTAACTCTACAAGATGGCGGCTATACATAGCTTCTTATGAGACAGTTTAAGAGCGCTTGCACAAGATGGCTGCTGCTCTTATGAGACGCCATATGGGTGCTTGCGCAAGGTAGCAGCGACAAGACGGTGACTATACACAGCTCCTTATGATACGGCCTAGAGGTGCTCACACAAGATGGTGGCTGCTGTGATGAAGAAAGCTAGCTTTGCATCGTGCAGGTATCCTTACAGCACTAAACCTCATACCTTTGAAATGTGGTGGCGTAATTTGAAAAATTATTTTGACAACTCTCATCTTTAAACAATGGCGACTATACATAGGCTGTTAAGGCCTTATCATTCTCCTCTTCCTCCTCCTTCTCTACCTCCTCCTCCTCCGCCTCTTATGTCAAGGCATAGCTTTATATCGAACAAGTTTAAACCTGCATCGCGAAGGGAAGCGAGTGCAGCGATAACATTATTGTGCATGTTTAGACTTGCGAAACATAAGAAGAGTAGAATCAAACGCTGTACTCGATACAACATGTGATCAGAACATTGATTGAAGTGTTTAGAACACTAAATAAGTAGAACCGAACACTGTACTCGATACAACATGTGTTAAGAACATGTCAGGGGATACCCTTGTTCTAAGAATATTAGATTACCGCACATTCCTTGTAGAGCTAGTAGGCTAAAGGGCTAATGGGCAAAAGGGCTAAAGGGCTAATGGGCTAAAGGGCTAAAGGGCTAAAGGAGCAACAACCTCATCGATCGCTATCAGCAAGAACGCTTGTACTTTGTTAAGTGTAGAAAATTAATCTTTATTTGTAAATGGTTTCATGTTCAGAACAAGGAATGGAACCTAGGGGTTACGTCTTACCTAATAAAATCCCCGAGGTGCGATGAGTTACGTTTTTCTAACTAGTGTTTGGAACACTGAACTTTTCAAGAGGATAGCGGAGAGTTTAGCAGTCTTCTGTGGTTAATTATAAATTCCGCGCTACAACATGCATAAGGTTGCAGCCTTGAGGTTTACCGCCGTAAAGATGACAAGAGTGAGGTTAGCAATGTTCCGTTGTTGGATTTTAAATTCCGAGCTATAACATGCATAAGGTGGCAGCCTTGAGGTTTACCGCCGTAAAGATGGCAGCAGTGAGGTTAGCGACGCTCTACTGTCCTTTGAAGTGCGGTTAGGGTCCGTCAAGATGACAGCTGTCAAAAAAGCACGTGGCTTTGTTTACTAAACAAGAGCACGTGGCTGCGACGTCACGGTCACGTTGTATGCAGCGTCAGCATGCAAATTTCAATGTTTACACCTACGTAATTTGAATTGGTAAACAAAGCCACGTGCGTTTTGACAGCTGTCATCGACAACAACGCATCGCTAACCTCTGCTGCCATCTTAACGGGCCTAAACTTCAGTGGTAACAACATAACCTAACTAGCGCGAGATTTGAATTGGTAAACTAATCCACGTGCTTTTTGACAGCCACGTGCTTTTTGACAGAAAAAAAGCGCATCGCTAACCTCAGTACTACCATCGTGACGGGACTAAACCTTAGTGGTACCAAATAAACCTCACCAGCGCGAGATTTGATTCGGTAAACAAATCCACGTGCTTTTTGACTACTGTCATCCGCCATCTTTAAACCACAGAGCACCGTGCTGCCCTCTTTATCGCAGTAGCTGCAAATTCGTCGCCTGTCATCCGCAGTGCTGCTTTCTTAACTGGCCTAAACCTTAGTGCTACCAACATAACCTCACTAGAACGAGATTTGAATCGGTAAACAAATCCACGTGCTTTTTTGACAGCCGTCATCTGCCATCTTTAATCCATAGAGCACAGTGCTGCCCTCAATAGCTACTTACCATTGAAATGTGGTGGCGGATAATTTGAAAAATGCATTTTGACAGCAGCCATCTATAATCCGGAGAGCACCGTGCTGCCCTCTTTAGCGAGATACATTTGAAATGTGGTGGCAGGCAATTCCACGTGACAGCAGCCATCTTTAATCAAGAGAGCACTGTGCTGAAATGTGGTGGCGGCAATTTGAGAAATTCTATGTGCACTTGTTTGGAAACAAAGCCACGTGCAGCTGTCATCCGCCATCTTTAATCAATAGAGCACTGTGCTGCCCTCTTTCGTCAGTCGTCATCCGCCATCTTTAATCCACAGTGCACCGTGCTACCCTATTTATGACATGTAGTAGTGGGCAATTTGAAAAGTTCTGTTAGCTGTCATCTGCCATCTGCAATCAAGAGAGCACCGTGCTGCCATCTTTAGCTGGATACCTATGAAATGAAATAGGAGCAAATTGAAATATTCCGCGTGATCGTGTTTAGTAAACAAACTCACGCGTTTTTTATCAGCTGTCGTCCGCCATCTTACATCGCAAACCACAGTGTTACACTCTTTAGGTACATACCTTTGAAATATGGTGGCGGATAATTTAGAAAGAAGAATTCTACAGCAGCCATCTCTCGACGCTGATTGCACAAGATGGTGGCTATACATGACTCCTTAAAGGTGCTTATGCAAGATGGCCCCTATACATAGGTTCTTATGAGACACCCTTGGGATGCGTGCGCAAGATGGCGGTTATACAAGGCTCCTTATGAGACTCCCTAGGGACGCTTGCGCAAGATGGCTGTTGCTCTTATGAGGCTGCATATGTGTCCTTGCACAAGATGGCTAAAGACGCCCTAAGGATGCTTGCGCAAGATGGCGGGCGCAAAATGGCGGCTATACACGACTCCTTATGAGACGCCTTAAGGGTGCTTGCGCAAGATGGCTGCTTCTCTTATGAAGAAAGCTAGCTTAGAGGCTAACGTGTCGTGCTAGTTCGATTCATTAAATTTGGGGCTTAAAAGTAAAATATCTCGAAAACGGTGCATCGTAGAGCAAAACGGACAAAATTTTTCTGCCCAATACCTCGGTTTGCAGTATGAGGAAGATGATAGCATAAAAAAAACATAGTCTAATGATGAGATCAACAGTTCGGTTCCTACTTAGGCCCTTTGGCATTCGCTCTGATTTAGCTTGTGTTGAAACAAGTGTTCGTAACATGATTAGGTCTAGCTATGGTAGAGAGTATAACGTGCCGTGCAGGTTCGATTTATTAAATTTGGGGCTTACATGCAAAATGATAAATATCTTGAAAACGATGCATCGTAGAGCAAAACGGAGGAAATTTTCTGCCTAATACGTAGGTTCGCAATATGGGGAACATGATAGCATAAGAAAAAACATAATATAATGATGGGATCAAGGGTTCGGTTCCTACTTAGGCACTTTGGCATTTGCTCTGTTTTAGCTTGTATTGAAGCGAGTGTTCGTAACATGATTAGGTCTAGGTATGGTAGAGAGTATAACGAACCGTGCTGGTTCGATTCATTAAATTTGGGGCTTAAATGTTAAATATCTCGAAAACGGTGCATCGTAGAGCAAAACGGACAAAATCTTTCCGCCCGATACCCAGGTTCGCAGTATCAGGAACAAGAAAAACATAGTCTAGTGATGGGATCAACGGTTGGATTTCTACTTAAGCCGTTTGGCATTGGCTGCTATCTAATTCTTCAAGATGGTGGCTGCTCTTATGAGACACAAGATGGCTTGAGACGTCCTAGGGATGCTTACGCAAGATGGCGATACAAAATGGTGACTATACATAGCACCTTACGAGACAACCTAGAGGTGCTCGCAAAAGATGGCGGCTACTCGTATGAAGAAAGCTAGCTTAGAGGCTACTGTGCAAGATAACGGCTGCTGTTATGCATGCGGTGGAGGGCAATTTGAAATTCTATGTGCTTAATCAACAGAGCACCGTGCTGCCCTCTTTAGCTGAAATGTGGTGGCGGATAATTTGAAAAATTCTTTTGACGGCTGCCATCTTTAAACAATGGCGACTATACATAGGCTGTTAAGGCCTTATTATTGTCCCCCTCCTCCTCCTCGTCCTCCTCCTCCGCCTCTTATGTCAAGGCATAGCTTTATATCGAACAAGTTTAAACCTACATCGCGAAGGCAAGCGTGTGCACCGATAACATTATTGTGCATGTTTAGTCTTGCGAAACATAAGAGGAGTAGAATCAAGAGCTGTATTCGTTACAACATGTGATCAGAACATTGATTGTTGTGTTCAGAACACAAAATAAGTGATCAAGACTAGAATCGTACACTGTATTCAATATAACATGTGTTTAGAACATGTTAGGGGGTACCCTTGTACTAAGAAGATCAGAATGAAACATAACAAATCTAGAGTCGAACACTGTACTCGATGTCGTTAACTTCAACATGTTATCAGAACATTGTTTGATGTGTTCAGAACACAAAATAACTGATCAAGGCTAGAATCGAACACTGTACTCAATACAACATGTGTTTAGATCATGTTAGGGAGTACCCTTGTTCTAAGGAGATCAGAATGAAACATAACAAGACTAGAATTGATGTTGTTAACGTCAACATATGATCAGATCATTGTTTGATATGTTCAGAGCAAAAGTACAATTTTAATGATTTACTTGGTGTAAAATCAAAAACTATGGAAACACACTGTGCACAAATCGCGTAGCTAACTCGCTCAGTAAACGATATTGCAAAACTACAACTTCAATGATTTGCCTAGTGTAAAAATCAAAAAACACACTGTACACATACCGCGCAGCTAACTCGCTCGGTAAACGATATAGCAAAGGTTTAAGTTCAAATGATTTACCTTCCATCATTCCTCTTGTGTGAAAATCAGTCGAACAAGTTATCGCATAAACATGTAACATGAAATACCAGTCAATCTGTTGGCATGGGTTACAAGCATGTAGCTTATGCGGGAAGAAAAATTAAACAGAACGCTAGTGCTATAAGAAATACTGTGCTTACATTTAAGTCCCTAGTTTTTGAACAAGTTATTACATAAATACACTGACTGCCCGAGCAAATGCAACACCAAGAAGGAGTGGTTCGAAAGGGATGAAAGTTGGGGAAAAATCAGGGACGGCACGGGCGAATAATTGAAGTTTATTTCAAACCGATATGCAGGTTGCACAATGCGCACGTCATCGAATCAGTAGGATGTAGAACCACCGCGAGCGGCGATGCACGCAGACGCACGTCGAGGTACAGAGTCAATAAGGGTGCGAATGGTGTCCTGAGGGATGGTTCTCCATTTTCTGTCAACCATTTGCCACAGTTGGTCGTCCGTACGAGGCTGGGGCAGAGTTTGCAAACGGCGTGCAATGAGATCCCACACGTGTTCCGTTGGTGAGAGATCCGGAAAGTACACTGGCCACGGAAGCATGTGTACACCTCGTAGAGCCTGTTGGGAGATGCGAGCAGTGTGTGGGCGGGCATTATCCTGCTGAAACAGAGCACTGGGCAGCCCCTGAAGGTACGGGAGTGCCACCGGCCGCAGCACATGCTGCACGTGGCGGTGGGCATTTAACGTGCCTTGAATACGCACTAGAGGTGACGTTGAATCATACGCAATAGCGCCCCAAACCATGATGCCGCGTTGTCTAGCGGTAGGGCGCTCCACAGTTACTGCCGGATTTGACCTTTCTCCACGCGGACGCCACACTCGTCTGCGGTGACTATCACTGACAGAACAGAAGCGTGACTCATCGGAGAACACGACGTTCCGCCATTCCCTCATCCAAGTCGCTCTAGCTCGGCACCATGCCAGGCGTGCACGTCTATGCTGTGGAGTCAATGGTAGTCTTCTGAGCGGACGCCGGGAGTGCAGGCCTCCTTCAACCTATCGACGGGAAATTGTTCTGGTCGATATTGGAACAGCCAGGGTGTCTTGCACATGCTGAAGAATGACGGTTGACGTGGCGTGCGGGGCTGCCACCGCTTGGTGGCGGATGCGCCGATCCTCGCGTGCTGACGTCACTCGGGCTGCACCTGGACCCCTCGCACGTGCCACATGTCCCTGCGCCAACCATCTTCGCCACAGGCGCTGCACCGTGGACACATCCCTATGGGTATCGGCTGCGATTTGACAAAGCGACCAACCTGCCCTTCTCAGCCCGATCACCGCACCCCTCGTAAAGTCGTCTGTCTGCTGGAAATACCTCCGTTGACGGCGGCCTGGCATTCTTAGCTATACACGTGTCCTGTCGCACACGACAACACGTTCTACAATGACTGTCGGCTGAGAAATCACAGTACGAAGTGGGCCATTCGCCAACGCCGTGTCCCATTTATCGTTCGCTACGTGCGCAGCAGCAGAGCGGCGCATTTCACATCATGAGCATACCTCAGTGACGCCAGTCTACCCTGCAATTGGCATAAAGTTCTGACCACTCCTTCTTGGTGTTGCATTTGCTCTGTCAGTCAGTGTATGTAACATGGAATATCGGTTCGGAAACATATTGTTTCAGTCTGTTGACATGGGTTACAAGCATGTAGCTTGCGCAGGCGAGGGCTACTATGCAAATAGCTGAGCCGAAAAAAATAATCGTGATAGGGTATGGAACCCAGGGGTTACGTCTTATCAGGAGGGCAAAAAGGATGTAAGGACTCTTCCTCCTCCTTACCGCACATTCCTTATAGGGCTAATTGGCTAAGGGGCTGATGGGTTAAGGGGATAAAGGGCTAATAGACAAAAGGCATAAAGGAGCAACAACCTAATCGATCGCTATCAGCAGGAACGCTTGTACTTTGTTAAGTGTAGAAAATTAATCTTTATTTGTAAATGGTTTTATGTTCAGAACAAAGAATGGAACCTAGGGGTTACGTCTTACCTAATAAAATCCCCGAGGTGCGATGAGTTACGTTTTTCTAACTAGTGTTTGGAACACTGAACTTTTCAAGATGATAGCAGAGAGGTTAGCAATGTTCTGTTGGATTTTAAATTCCGCGCTACAACATGCATAAGGTGGCAGCCATGAGGTTTAACGCCGTAAAGATGGCAAGAGTGAGGTTAGCAATGTTCTGTTGTTGGATTTTAAATTCCGCTCTGTAACATGCATAAGGTGGCAGCCTTGAGGTTAGCGACGCTCTATTGAGGTTAGGGTTCGTCAAGAAGACAGCTGTCAAAAAAGCACGTGGCTATGTTTACCAAACAAGAGCACGTGATCGTGAAGTCACGGTCACGAAATCAATCCTTAGCTCTACGTCCTTAAGAGGAGCATTAGGATTAGCTTCGTTTAAAAATCTTGCGAACAGAGCAGCAGTATGAATAGCCATGTTTGAAAGCGTGTACACGTTACTTATCGATTTTGCATGCATCGACTCTCGTACTAAACTTCTTCCGCTAGATTGTGCTGCTATCTTACCATAACCTATACCCATAAACTTAAAGTATAAAGAGTAGCCATGTTTCAAAGCGTGTACACATCACCTATCGATTTTGCATGCATCAAATATCGCACTAAACTTCATCCGCTAGTTTGTGCTGCTATCTTAGCATAACTTATACGCATGAACTTAAAGTACAAAGAATAGCCATGTTTCAAAGCGTGTACACATCACCTATCGATTTTGCATGCATTAACTATCGTACTAATCTTCTTCCGCTAGAGTGTACATCGTTCGCAATTGTGTGCTGATACCTATGTGCGTGAACTTAAAGCACAATGAACAGCGTGTACACATCACCTTTCATTTTTTGCACGCATTAACTATTGTGCTAAACTTCTTCCTCTAGAGCGTGCGATCATTGCTTGTGTGTGCTGCGATCTTAACATAATCTATGTGCATAAAGTTAAAGCACAAAGAATAGCCAAGTTAAAAGCGTGTACACATCACCTATCGATTTTGCATGCATCGACTTTCGTACTAAACTTCTTCCACTAGAGCGTGCGACAACCTTATAAGTATGCTGCTTACTTAGTATAACTTATACGCATGAACTTAAAGCATAAAGAATGGCGATGTATAAAAATCTTGTGAACATAACAGCAGCAGTAAGAATAGCAATGTACGCATTGCCTATCGATTATACATGCATCAACTAGAGTACTAAACTTCTCCCGCTAGAGAGTACTGCAATCTTAGCATAACCTATGTGCACGAAGTTACAGCATGAAGAATAGTTAAGTTTCAAAGTGTGTACACATCACCTATCGGCTTTGCATTTATCAACTATCGTACTAAACACATCTCGCTAGAATGTACAATGTTCAAATGTGTTTGTGCTGCTACCTTAGCATGACCTATTCGAACGCATTTAAAGCACAATGAATAGCGATGTTTGAAAATCCTGCGAACATAGTAGCAGTAAGAATAGCAAGGTTTAAAAGCGTGTGCATATCACCTTTTGATAATGCATACATCAACTATCGTACTAAACAAATTCTACGCGAGCGTGCGACCATCGCTTGTACGTGTGCTGCTATCTTAACATAACCTATGTGCACGAACTTATAGCATAAAGAATAGTTATGTGTAAAAATCTTGTGAACACAGCAGAGTGTTAACTACGTACGTGTAGACATTGAACTTTGCATTCTGAAGCAGCATACTACGTGACCATGACGTCACGACCACGTGCTCTTGTTTGGTAAACATAGCCACGTGCTTTTTTGACAGCTGTCTTCTTGACGAACCCTAACCTCAATAGAGCGTCGCTAACCTCAAGGCTGCCACCTTATGCATGTTACAGAGCGGAATTTAAAATCCAACAACAGAACATTGCTAACCTCGCTCTTGCCATCCTTACGGCGGTAAACCTCAAGGCTGCCACCTTATGCATGTTGTAGCGCGGAATTTAAAATCCAACAGAACATTGCTAACCTCTCTGCTATCATCTTGAAACGTTCAGTGTTCCGAACACTAGTTAGAAAAACGTAACTCATCGCACCTCGGGGATTTTATTAGGGAAGACGTAACCCCTAGGTTCCATTCTTTGTTCTGAACATAAAACCATTTACCAATAAAGTTTAATTTTCTACACTTAACAAAGTACAAGCGTTCTTGCTGATAGCGATCGATGAGATTGTTGCTCCTTTATCCCTTTTGCCTATTATCCCTTTACACCTTTAGCCCATTAGCCCTTTTTCCCATTAGCACTTTAGCCAATTAGCCCTACAAGGAATGTAGGGTAAGGAGGAGGAAGAGTCCTTTCATCCTTTTTGCCCTTCTGATAAGAAGTAACCCCTGGGTTCCATCCCCTATCACGATTATTTTTTTCGGCTCAGCATTTTGCATAGTAGCCCTCGCCTGCACAAGCTACATGCTTGAAACCCATGTCAACAGATTGAAACAGTATTTTCCGAACCGATATTTTATTTTACATATTTATGTAATAACTTGTCCAAATGCTAGAGACTTAAATGTAAGCAGAGAATTTCTTATAGCACTAGCGTTCTGTTTAATTTTACTTCCCGCATAAGCTACATGCTTGTAACCCATGCCAACAGATTGACTGATATTTCATTTTACATGTTTATGTGATAACTTGTTCGACTGACTTTCACACAAGGCGAATGATGGAAGGTAAATCATTTGAAGTTTTACTTTTGCTATATCGTTTACCCAGCGAGTTAGCTGCGCAGTATGGGTACAGTGTGTTTTTGATTTTTACACTAGGCAAATCATGGCAGTTGTAGTTTTGCAATATCGTTTACTGAGCTAGTTAGCTACGCGATATGTGCACAGTGTGTTTCTATAGTTTTTGATTTTACACTAAGTAAATCATTAAAATTGTACTTTTGCACTGAACACATCAAACAATGTTCTGATCATATGATGACGTTAACAACATCGATTATAGTCTTGTTATGTTTCATTCTGATCTCCTTAGAACAAGGGTACCGCCTAACATGATCTAAACACATGCTGTATTGAGTACAGTGTTCGATTCTAGTCTTGATCACTTATTTTGTGTTCTGAACACATCAATCAATGTTCTGATCACATGTTGAAGTTAACGACATCGAGTACAGTGTTCGATTCTTGTTTTGTTATGTTTCATTCTGATCTTCTTAGAACAAGGGTACCCACTAACATGTTCTAAACACATGTTGTATTGAGTACAGTGTTCGATTCTAGTCTTGATCACTTATTTTGTGTTCTGAACACATCAACCAATGTGCTGATCACATGTTGTATCGAGTACAGCGTTTGATTCTACTCTTCATATGTTTCGCAAGTCTAAACTTGCACAATAATGTTATCGGTGCACACGCTTGCCTTCGCGATGCAAGTTTAAACTTGTTCGATATAAAGCAATGCCTTGACATAAGAGGCGGAGGAGGTAGAGAAGGAGGAGGAGGAGAATGATAAGGCCTTAACAGCCTATGTATAGTCGCCATTGTTAAAAGATGACAGCTGTCAAAATAATTTTTCAAATTATCCGCCACCACACTTCAGCTGAAGAGGGCAGCAAGGTGCTCTGTTGATTAAGCACATAGAATTTCAAATTGCCCTCCACCGCATGGATAACAGCAGCCGTTATCTTGCGCAGTAGCCTCTAAGCTAGCTTTCTTCATACGAGTAGCCGCCATCTTGTGCGAACACCCCTAGGCTGTCTCATAAGGAGCTATGTATAGTCACCATTTTGTGTCCGCCATCTTGCGTAAGCATCCCTAGGACGTCTCAAGCCATCTTGTGTCTCATAAGAGCAGCCAACATCTTGTAGAATTAGATAGCTGCCAATGCCAATGGGCTTAAGTAGGAATCCAACCGTTGGTCTCATCACTAGACTATGTTTTCTTGTTCCTGATACTGCGAACCTGGGTATCAGGCGGAAAAATTTTGTCCGTTTTGCTCTACGATGCACCGTTTTCGAGATATTTAAAATTTAAGCCCCAAATTTAATGAATCGAACCTGCACGGCCCGTTATACTCTCTACCATAGCTAGACCTGATCATGTTACGAACACTTGCTTCAATACAAGCTAAAACAGAGCGAATGCAAAAGGGCCTAAGTAGGATCCGAACTGTTGATCTCATCATTGGACTATGTTTTTCTTATGCTGTCATCTTCCTCATACTGGGAACCGAGGTATTGGGCAGAAATTTTTTGTCCTTTTAGCTCTACGATGCACCGTTTTCGAGATATTTTACATTTAAGCCCCAAATTTAATGAATCGAACTAGCACGACACGTTAGCCTCTAAGCTAGCTTTCTTCATAAGAGAAGCAGCCATCTTGCGCAAGTACCCTTAAGGCGTCTCATAAGGAGTCGTGTATAGCCGCCATTTTGCGCCCGCCGTCTTGCGCAAGCATCCTTAGGGCGTCTCTAGCCATCTTGTGCAAGGACCCCTAAGCAGCCTCATAAGAGCAACAGCCATCTTGCGCAAGCGTCCCTAGGGCGTCTCATAAGGAGCCTTGTATAACCGCCATCTTGCGCAAGCATCCCAAGGGCGTCTCATAGGAACCTATGTATAGCGGCCATCTTGCATAAGCACCTTTAAGGAGTCATGTATAGCCACCACCTTGTGCAATCAGCGTCGAGAGATGGCTGCTGTAGAATTCTTCTTTCTAAATTATCCGCCACCATATTTTAAAGGTATGTACCTAAAGAGTGTAGCACTGAGGTTTGCGATGTAAGATGGCGGATGACAGCTGATAAAAAACGCGTGAGTTTGTTTACTAAACAAGAGCACGTGGAATGTTTTAATTTGCCGCCACCACATTTCAAAGGTATCTAGCTAAGGATCGCAGCACGGTGCTCTCTTGATCAAAGATGGCGGATGACAGCTAACAGAACTTTTCAAATTGCCCGCTACTACATGTCATAAAGAGTGTAGCACGGTGCTCTGTGGATTAAAGATGGTGGATGACAACTGAAAAAAGAGGGCAGCACAGTGCTCTATTGATTAAAGATGGCGGATGATAGCTGCACGTGGCTTTGTTTCCAAACAAGTGCACATAGAATTTTTCAAATTGCCACCACCACATTTCAGCACAGTACTCTCTTGATTAAAGATGGCTGCTGTCACGTGGAATTGCCTGCCAACACATTTCAAAGGTATCTAGCTAAAGAGGGCAGCACGGTGCTCTCTGGATTAAAGATGGCTGCTGTCAAAAAGCATTTTTCATATTATCCGCCACCACATTTAATGGTAAGTACCTAAAGAGGGCAGCACTGTGCTCTATGGATTGAAGATGGCAGATGACAGCTGTCAAAAAAGCACGTGGAATTTTTTACCGATTCAAATCTCGCTCTAGTGAGGTTAAGTTGGTAGCACTAAGGTTTAGGCCCGTTAAGATGGCAGCAGTGAGGTTAGCGATGAGTTGTTGTCGATGACAGCTGTCAAAAAGCACGTGGCTTTGTTTACCAATTCAAATTTCCCGCTGGTGGCGGAGCGGGCCCCTGGGAAGGTCTCCCGTGTGGCGGTGGCGGAGAAGGCCCCTGGGAGGGCCCGCTCGGGTGGCGGTGGTGGAGGAGGCCGCTGGGAGCCGGAGGAGGTGGCGGCGCCCGAACTGTCCAATTATACTACTTGTATTATTTTCTTCCTTAATTACTCCGTATGTACGCGAGTGATAGAAACTACTTCATATATTTCTACCAAACTTCATGTTTAGAATCCCCCTGTCTTTGGGTAGGTTTTAGGGCAAATATTCTTTTTAAATCCCAGAATTTACTGGGGGTTTATACGTAACCGAAACCGTGATCTTGCACTCCCACAAAATATACACAACCGAACTTAATGGAAATCTACCTGCCTTAATGGAAATTAATTTCTAAACCTTTTTTCTCATGTGCATCATTTCGATACGAGGATTAATAAGGGAGATGTCATTAACGGACCGTTTTTCGGTACAAGTCCCTTCTGACTTAACTCAATAGCGAGTGCGTGTAAAGCGTATTTCTTACAACTTGAAAACTACTGGAGATATTCGAACCAAACTTTGTATTTAGCATCCACCTGTCCAAAGGTAGGTTTTAAAAATCAATAAAATTTCATGGTGATTTAACTCTTCCACAATATATACAGAACAAGACCAACCTGACTGGAAATCGACCAAACGTGATGGAATTCCACCACTAAAACTTTTTTCGTGTGCATTTTTTCGTCAGGAAGATTAATAAGGGATATATTATGAATGGTCAGTTCTGCAGGTTAAGTCCAGCGGACATAGCCCAAAAGGTGATTAACGTGGAGCAGATTCCTTATCTATCTATATAAATAAAATCGTAACGACTGTGTGCCTCTACATTGACTATTTTGATGAAATTTTCCACAACTACCCGTTTAAGGGGTAATAACGACCTTTTGCATTTTTTTTGTTTAGTTTCCTGAAGGTCCTAATTTTTACCCTCCTCGCCCAAAATCCAGATTGCGGCATAATCTGCCAGACGAAAAAGAAAATGGAAATTTGACAAAATCATACGTTTTAGCCTGTAACGGACGGAAAATTCCAAGAACTTTAAATTTTTCACTTTTTGTCCCCGAAGAATATGGAAATATGGAGGCAATTTTAATGACGGTGCAGACCTTCGGGAGGTCCTATCACCTAATGGATTTCAGAATCTCCGTTGAATTTGGAATCCTCCTCAACCTTGTTCTTATGACTTTTTGTCGTATCTGTATCCTTTTTACGTTAATTTTTCTCTATTAATCGCTGTTAAGTAAATTTGGAATTTTCACATGCATATTTCGTACCTTCAATCACTTATAGGAAATACTGAATCATCAAACTCTTCACGAAAATTGGCCCACCCAGTAGCCATATGTTAGCCAAATGCTATGCATGAAGCTGTCACATAATTATCCGAAAAGTAAAGCAATGTGAGATAATCTTACAAGAACTTTACCCTGTTCAACGTTTCTAACTCAGTCTGACCCAAGAATGGATGAGATATCATAGGACCAGCCATTTAGGCATCTAAATCCGGCGTCTTATTGTATAATCCATTGTCGATATGACGTACGTTTAGCAGCAGTTAATCTGTAAATGAAGGTCTGCAATATTGTAAACACGCATATACTTTCCAATGTCGATCTATATAATTATATTCACTGATGTCGATTTGTAGCGATCGAGAAAGGGTGTGTCTGCTATTGTAACCAGTACTCCCAACACCGACTTTGATTGTCAGTAGGAATGGGGTCCTTCTCCAATTCCTGTGTAACTGGCCGTAGTAAGGAAGGCCTACCATAGTAATGAATAGTTTACTTCTCGATTTGACTAGCAGAAGGCAAGTGAGCATGCAGTTTTGTTCAAAACTCCCCTACCCGATTGTGTTCGGCAGTAGGCAAGGGTGCCCGCCATTATAAAGAAATGTCCTCATCTAAAATGTGACTGCATTTGGCATAGAGGCCCGCTATTTTGATGGAAACTCACCAACTTGGTGTGATTGGCAGTAAGGTAGCTGGCAGTAGGAAAATGGGCCTGTCATTATAATGTTATAATAGGGTACTTGCCTGCCATTGTAATAAAAACTCCTCAACTGTTATCTGTCTGGAAATAGGAAAGGGGGCTGCCATTGTAACGAAAACTCCCCAAATCGATTGTGACCGCGCAGTAGACAGTGGGGCCTGCAATTATAATGTAAACTTCCCAACTCAATTGTGAATGGCAGTAGGCAAGTGAGCCTGCCGTTATATCACAAATCCGCAGCAAGCACTTTACATTGGAAACAGCGTATAGGAACCTCCCCATGCTGTTTCTCGGACAACGCTAAGAGAGATGCAATTTTAAAGCAATCGTATTTTCTGCATGTACAGTATTTATTTCGATATTCGAATACAATGTAGAATACCGTAGCGAAGCACGGGTACATTTGCTAGTTAATAATAATAGTAATGATTATTTATTTATTTATTTATTTATTTATTTATTTATTTCACATTTTATGGCCTACATTTTCCCACCCTAGTCAATTATACAAATGATTTCTTGATTTCCCATCAGCCCAGCAATTTTTTTATTCTGAGAGATGCTGCCTTGCTTTGTTCTATTGAAAATACCCTCCCATTAGACCTTGTATTGATCTTGGTGTGTAGCCTGGTGTGTGTGCACCTTGAAGTAACTTATTTTTTGTTTTGTTTTTAAGATCGTCTATTGTTATTTGTAGTTATTTGATCCATTTGATCTTGGTCTTGCTCTTCCATAATTTTTCAATTATTCTTCTGCTAATTCTGGTGTCAAGTGTTCTGATAAGATGTCCAGAGAATGATATACTTTTCTTTATCCTAATCGTGCTCAATACTCAAGGGCGCCCATGCCCAGGGGCAAGGGGTGGCTGCCCACCCCCCCCCCCTCACCTAGCTCTTAGAGGAAGGCAAAAATCGAGTGTAGTCAGGAGTTTTCCTCTCAGGAAAATGTTTTAAAAGTCGGTATTACATAGAAGTGGTGGTATAGCTCCCCCACCTACAGGCAGGGAATACCGTGGGTGTTATACTACTGCCATTCATATTCCAAAATACTACATAACCCCAGGTCTAGATCCTCCCCTATGGGCGCCCATGTCAATACTGGTTGAAATGAAATGTCGTATGGCTTTTAGTGCCGGGATATCCCAGGACGGGTTCGGCTCGCCAGGTGCAGGTCTTTCTGTTTGACACCCGTAGGTGACCTGCGCGTCGTGATGAGGATGGAATGATGATGAAGACAACACATACACCCAGCCCCTGTGCCATTGGAATTAACCAATTAAGGTTAAAATCCCCGACCCGGCCGGCAATCGAACCCGGGACCCTCTGAACCGAAGGCCAGTACGCTGACCGTTCAGCCAAAGAGTCGGACGTCAATACTGGTTCAGTTTCCTTATAAAATGTTTTATTTCATGCTCTTCTTCATTGTCCATTAACTTGATACTGTTGCATCTTCTAATCATTCTTCTTTCTGTCTTAAGGATATTGTCTGTTTCAGCTGTATTAGTAGTTTTAAAAAAGGGTTTCACAAGCATAAGTTATTTCTGGCTGTCGGAGTGTTTAATAATGTCTTAATTTTGCTGCTATTGATAAGCTTTTTTAATTTTATGTAGTCTTGGTGATATAATTTGTTTTGTTTAATTCATTTGTTCTGTTATGCCAAGCTGGATTCTCATTAGATTATAGGTTATGATTCCTTGCCCATCAATTGTTATTTTATTTACCAGTGGGGGATGCAGAAACATTATCTCAGCTATTTCAAAGGATGTTGTAAGACCTATTTTTGGTGTTATTTCCTGTAGAGATTTAATCTGGTGTCAAGTTTCCTGAATATTGTTTGGACGATAGAGCAAGGTCATCAGCAACATCCTAAACAATTTAAAGTTAAATTTTGCTTGAAGCTTCCAACTTTTATGTTCTTTGGGTTGACGTTGTACCATTCCCTTATTATAAATTCTAATGCACAATTAAATAATAATGGAGAGAAACAGTCCCCTTGTCCTAAACCTGTTTTAATCAAAAATTGATCAGAAAAATCTCCTCTAAACTTTACTTTTGATATGGCATTAGTTAAAGTTCTAACAGTTTAATTAATTTAGGATGGAATCCAAAATTCTAAATTCCATAAAATTCTTAACATTGAAGGTATTGAACCCGACAGGGGCATGATCCAAGGACCTTTGGTTGATATCGATCTCCGTAATTACGCACGCAATGCTATTAAAGGGAAAGAACGCTGAAAATGATTAATATTCATATCATTAATAGAGGTCATACCGAAACTAATTAATATTCATACCATTGAGATAGATAAATTGTGTATTTTAAAATTATTCTACGAGATTTCTTTGTCTGCGGCTTATTGCACAGTATTATCCTTTGTGTAGCGGAGGCCCCGCAGATGAAGCCAAGCCAACTTAGACCCGGGAGGGGTTATGAATGGGGATTCCCTGTGACATCACTCGAGAGAAGACATCCCTCCTCAAGACTCACAGAATGAGGGGAAACTAACTTTTTCGAAACGAAATATAGGAGCCATCTTGGAATCGGACTGGCCAACTTAATTACCTACGATATAGAAAATTAATAAAACTCAAATTAGGGGGTCGTCTCCCGATTTAAAAGGGATAAATGTCATTGGGACATTTTTTAGAGTGTTTAATGTCCTCTTCCGTGATAACTTTCAGAAGAAGGAAGAATACTGTGTGGTTTCTGCGTGGAAAAGTACTGGGCCATCTGTTTATTCTCACGACACCTCCTCGAGATCGGGAGTTCACCACGCATGGTGGAGGAAGCAGAAGAGATTTTAATTAATTTAAAAAGATTCACTGAAGGATAATTAAGTGGTTATGTCTCAATCGCACCAACTAGATACTGGTCACCGATTACCCGCACTATAATACCTCGAGTACGCCAGGAATAGGCGCTAAGTAAACTAGTGGAAGGGGTATCGCTCCCTTGTAAAAACTACTGCAGTGAGGGACAAGCGTCAGTCGGGGTTCGCGGCTTATCGACGGCGAAGCTATGCTCGGTTAAGCCCTCGTTAGGTCTTTGTTCAAGTGAAGTTAATTCCTATTTTAAGTGAAATAATACAATTTGCATAAACAGTGCATAGTTTTGATCTCTGTGACGCCAGTGTTAACTTTTTGGAAAACCGTGACGTGAAAAGTCATATTATTATGATTACTATAATATAATAATCTTACGTAGTCGCATATGAGATCGTGACCGGACGTTCATATTGAACGCTGTTAACCGGAGTGTGAATTAAACAGTGACGTTGTGTCTGTACAGGATTATGTGCTAGCGGCTCCACCAGCATCAAACAATGGCTCATCAACTTCAAGATGGACTGGTAATGGAAGTAATCACCGTGGTGCCCATGGAGGAGGAGTAAACTCAGGATGGACTTCCCGAGTTGACGAAGGCGTCATCATGTGATAGAGATGAGTACAAAGTTCTAATATCTGGCATGCATAGAAGGGATGGGAATATTTATTGTAAACTGACGCTATAAGAGATTAAAGATGTAGTCCTGTTGAAATAGAGCGCCGGAATGGGCGCGTAGTAATTAATTCTTAGCTTAGGAAACCGACTACAGGTCTGAGTAATCGAGTGTAAATAATTAAGGGAATATAATACTTTAGCTTTGCATGGGATAGAGATTCATTCAATTATTTCTTTCTTGGGAGATTCTGTTTGTTTATTTGCGTCAGAAGACCAGTAATAATTAGTTTATGGGAGTGCAGTGAGAGTAGTTATTAGAGTATTCATTAATTTGATAAGTGTATGGTATATAAAACGCTAAGTACTACTGTACGCAAGGCACGTCACTACGAGACTCAGCGGCCAAATTGACAACCTCAAAAATTCCACCCTTTGAAATACTTAGATATTGAGTGATAAGATAAAATTGATTATGTGATTAAATTTACCAGGAAATGATCCTAAAGCGTGTGTCAAACATCCATTCGCATGGATATTAATTAATTAATGAATGTATTGCCGTGTGACGATAAAGTAGCCATGTGCCGACCATCGATTAATTAGCAGTCAGTAATCAGATGTTAATTGCTGCGCGAGTGCTTAAGTGTGTTGTAATTGCTGAATAGATTCCGCACAATGACCATGTATATGGAATGTAGCGGGTAAGCTATGTAGGACGGCAGGAATAATAATAATAATAATAATAATAATAATAATAATAGTAATAATAATAATAATAATAATAATAATAATAATAATAATAATAATAATAATAATAACGATCGGGCAAAGATTACCATTATAATACGGGGTCGCGTGTAAAGATGATGTGATACTGTTGGGTAAATGTGTTGAATTCATGGTGATTTGCGCGAGTCATTTTAAGACCGCAGTTATTTTAGATGTACTTCCGAGTGGAATGTTACTGTTTCCTTTTGAAAGGAAAGGTTACGCCTGTATGTGGGTGGTGACCCTAGGGGGTGAACAGCCGTCCGGCCTTGGCCCAGTTGTGTGCTTTTTTTGTTGTGGGGGCGTTCCGTAAGCCGAGGAAGGAGCGATGTTGCTGTTAAAGAGAAATGGGCTTCTCTGAACGGCGGAATAATATGATTTACCTAACACGGCAGACCTGTGTGTTAATTAACAAGCGACCCGGCCGATGATGGTAATGTTTGCCAATGAATCGTTGTTAATTGTGCGAGTATAATTAGATAGGGATTACAGGACCCTGCCTTCATCACAAGAGGTTGTCAGTTCGATGCTCAACGTAGGCATTGGAGGCCTACAGTGTCAGAAGGAAGATCAAGTGCTTTTACGTATTTTTCTTGCATATCATGTACCATGTATGTGTTTTTATGTCATGTGTGGTTGTACATAAGGTCAGTGGTGGTTCTGTCCATCAGCTTGACGATATCTAGAATAGCGAGGGTCGGTTCGATCCCAGGTGTTGTATCATATGTGTGTATTTTCATTTTTTCGTCATTTCATTGGGAAATCTAGGTCTTTATTAGAATAGGGATTGCTCAGACGTGTTGTCGGACGCATGTTAGTTTTATGTGTTAGCGATAATATAGCCTCAGTGTTATGATAAAATTACCATTCGCTATATGTCACGATACATCGCTTCGCGATAACGTACTCGTTTCTATCACGTATAACGGACAGATGTCCACAAAACAAACTACAACAAGCATTTGTAAATTTTCATGTAATTCATTAGTGTTATTTAGTGCGTCATTTCCCATCATCATTAAGGTTCAATAAACCGGTTTGTGAGTTAAATATTTTAATTCGAATGTGTTCTCATTTTAGTTATGTATGCCCCGCTTCTTCCCCCCCCCTTGTACGCATTTAAGTTTACTTTAGTTCAGCGCCTATTTATTTCATACTTCTCGACCCGTGTGCGACCCTGTAGTTTCCATGCCGGTGCCAGTTAGGAGGGGCGGGTGCATATAAAAAAATGGCGCGTCCAACGTGTGGCCCGAAATTCCGTAAAGGGGTACCATAGCGCCATATAAAATGGCATATCTAACGTGTGGCTATATAAATGACTTTTCCACGTGATGGCCATAGAAATAGGGGCGCATATTTACTTTACCCGCCATATAAATGACGCTCCAGGTAGGACATATTTTACGGTTTAATGGGCGTATTTTAATGTTTAATAGGCGCATAATTATCCCACCTATCGCATACTATTAATGCGAATATAGGGGCGTGTTGTGTTGTTTAATAGGCAAGGTATACTTGTGCGGCTTCCAGGAGTGGGCACGATTATTTTGGTAACCCGTGTTTACTTCTGACATTTCCACGTGAGGCCCACTTTATTATAGTTGAATAAGTGACACCTTGATGAGAATCTTAAATCGTTTTATGAATGAGAACACAGTCATGGTCCAATGATATGGGCAGAGCCATGACATTCGCGTCAGCAGGGGCGTATCCAAATTTCAAGGGGATTGGTTCGAATCCCGGGAAACAATGAAATGAATTTCCCATAAGTGAGGTTCGAAGTGAATAATGGCTCTTTCTTAGTGCATATCTATTCACGGATATTAGCCAGTGGTGCGTGTTTCGTCACCAAACAACCTGCTATTAGGAAATATATTTACGTTAGTATAACCGTGGATGAGAAGAGGTAACCTCGCGCCTGCTTTTCTTTTTCGAGTGGCAGTGGGTTGATTTCATGGGTTCAGTTTGAGATTCTGATGACTGTGTGTTTGAAGGACCTCAAGGCTGAAGGCATGGGTTGATTTACTGGCACTATACCACATGTGTTGGTATTTAAAATCGAGTCCAATTTTAGAATCACAGGTCAACCGGCAACTTTATTAATTGAATTTGAGGGCTACTATTATAATCATTTTTCAGAAATTTCCCGTTGCTTTTCATATAAATTTCATGAACCTTAATGATGTTAGGCAGTTAGGCAGCTTCAATGATAGCCGTTTTGAGGCTTAATTTGCAATAATGATTAAAGTAAAAATTTGTGAAGTGAAAGAACGTAAAGCTTGGATAGAGGAATCTTTTCTTTTAAAATAAATAATAATTATATATTGTTGTGGATTGTTGACGCCGACGTTAGCGAGGGGTGTCCTGTCATCTCAAAGGATAGCGACATGGATAGTGAAGCCATGCGGGCTTTGATGGAGGAGATTAGGGAGATTAAGAACAGTGTGAAGGACGATTTAAAGAAAAGTAGTGAGGAGACGCGGAGTGCACTTGAAAATAAGATGGAAGAGAGCAGGAAGGCGATGGAAGATAAGATGGAGGAGAACAGTGCGCAGATTAGGGGTAGCGTGAAGGACGATATTAAGACACTGGAAAATGAATGCAAGCAGGGGCGCGCAGAGGTCAGAAAACAACTAGAGAACTTTGACGGTAAATTAACACATTTTGAGGTTAAATTGGAAGAAAACCGAACCGAGACTAGTAAGATGATCGAGGAGAAATGCAGTAGTTTAATGAACAAAATTCAGGAGGTTCAACAACGATGCGAAAAGGGGGCTAAGGAACTAAGCGATAAAATAGACGCGGTTTCTCAGCTCAATGCCGTTGTTGAAATAAAGGTCGAGGGAATAGTTGAGCGGCTTGATCAGTTTGAGACCAGTATCGAGAGAGACATAACTCGCGTGAATGGTGAAATCGTGGATGTCAAAGGGAAAATCGATCAGCTGGATGGTGAAATGGAACAGGTCAGGTCCAAAGCGAATGACCGCGACACAAAGATCGAACAGATAAGGGAGCAGGTCGAGGACAATCAGACAAATATCAGGATCGTTGAAGAAAGGACGGAGAAAGCCTTGGCGGTAATTGAGGCCCTGGACGAAAAGATTACGTCGGTATCGCAAGCAGCGCAAGCCGATACGAAACTAACTTTTGCCAGGATACGGAAGGAAGTGTCAGGACAAATAGTAGGAGAGACTGCTAAACAGATCCACGAATGGAGCGAAGAGAAAGGCTCGAAAATGATGGTGAAATTGGAGATCCACGAAGAACAAATTAATGCACATCGCGAAGAAATAGAGGGAATGAAGAAATTAGATATTCAGGACAAACCATATTTCAAAATGGAAACAGCTGGAGTAATGAAAATGGAATTAGGTAGTGGATCACACCAGCTAGGCTACAGTTTGTTCAAAGAACAACTATCTGGCAACGAAGAATATAAATTACCGGCGATGGACGAGAGAACGTCGACCTTGCTTGGCCAAAATTCGTTACCTGTGTATAGCCTCCTACGTTCGGCGGATGATAAGCCAAAAAAATTCAAACCAGGCACTAGGACCACACCAAAAAGTTTCCTCCGCGAGGTAGATGATTATATGGCGGATCATCGGGTACAAGCGGATAGGAAATTACGAGTAGTGGAAAAATTCTTGGAAGACCAGGCCCTTGAATGGTTTAAAGCTTTCCGCTACTGTTTTGATAGCTACGAAGGCTTTAAGAAGCTATTTTTGGAAAAATACTGGGGTTTGGACACGCAGCAAGGGCTGAGGTTAGAGCTTTACACGAGGAGGTACGCTTCGGGAGGACCCACGAGGTTCTGTGACTATTTCACGTCTCAGCTGGTGAAGATGCGCGAACTGGACAGCCCGCCGACAGAAAATGAATTAATAACCGCCATTACGAGGCAATTCCCAGCTGACGTCCAGCGCATGTTGATTGCGGCAAATATTCGTACGGCAGTGGAAGCCGAGCACGTGTTAAGACAGTTGGATCAGACATCTCATGTCGGGCACGGTCGAGCTAGAAACGTAGAAGCCATCAACACGTTAAATGTTCGAGAGGGAGATCAGTCGGTAAACCGGAGTACTCAGGTAACAAGTACTCAGACTGACGCTCAGATAGGCAACCAGAACAGGAATAGTAGGGATTGGCGATCTCCGAAGTGGGAAAACCACCAGTGGAAGTATCGAAATGACCAGGGTAGAAGGCAATGGTATCAGTCAGGGAGATACAACCACGGACAAATCGGCGCACGAGGGCGACGACCTTACGAGAAAACACCAAAGGCACACTGGGATAACCGTGGTCGACAGAACAACAGGCCGCGAGAATATTATCGGGGTGACCTAAACGACAGAAGAAATGATTCACGCCGTTACGTCAGA